>NC_067486.1:51683349-52012516 GCF_947179515.1 Apodemus sylvaticus
AAATAAAAAGGTATTTTTACAGTTCTGAGATGTCACCATGCTTGTGATCTAATATTACATTGTCCAAAGCAGAAGAAATGAAAGCTACCCAGGATCAGAGTCACAGGTCATAGCAATCTGCATGAGTTTTTTTTTTTTTTTTTTTTTTTTTTTTGGTTTTGGTTTTGGTTTTGGTTTGGTTTTGGTGTTTTTTTGTTTTGTTTTGTTTTGTTTTGTTTTGTTTTGTTTTGTTTTGTTTCGAGACATGGTTTCCCTGTATAGCCATGGATGTCCTGGAACTCACTCTGTAGACCAGGCTGGCCTCAAATTTAGAAATCTGCCTGCCTCTGCCTCCCAAGTGCTGGGATTAAAGGCATGTGCCACCACCGCCGACTGAGTTTCTTGTTAATGCTGTTTTCTACTACTAAATCTCCTGCGTAGGGAAAAGAATTTGGGTCCAAGTGAATACTGTACATTCAGGTCTGTATGACAGTTGAAGAATCCTCTTTGGGAGTATTCCATCTTACTAGCTATCATGAAGTTTGCCTACAATCCTAGCAATCAGAATATGCAGGCCGTTGATTTAGGAGTTCAAGGCCAACTTAGCTTCAAGAGATCCTAGTTTAAAAAAAAAAATCTAGGTGTGGTGGCTGCTCTGTAGACTACTTTGAATCAGAGATCTTACTGCCTCTGCCTCCTGAGTGCTAAGATTAAAGGCAACACATGGATCTATGCGTTTCTTTAATTCCTTTTCACAAGTAGGAATTTTGTCCTGGGGTCTCTTAATTTCATTTAATATCTTTAATCTGTTTATCTTCTTGAACACAGGCTTTAGCTCCATTTTGCTTCCTGGTTCCCTTTTTATCCTTGAGCTATATACTTTGTATTTATCCTTTCTCAGCTTGTTAAAACATTAATTACCACATGACAAGAGTCTATACTAGGCTATTTTGAGGTTTCCTTTGCCAAAATATCTTAAGAACAGTCTTTAGATCATATACTAACATTCTTCTCCCCTGAAACCTCTTGAGCCAGGCCTCCACAATTCAAATCACTTTCAGCACCATTCCACTGACCCCTGACTAAAGCATTCCACTGCTTTTATAATTTAAAGTTCCAAAATCCACATTCCTCCCAACAAAAACATGGTTAGGCCTATCGCTGCTATACACCAGTCCCCGGTACCAACTTCTGTCTTAGTTTGGGTTTCGCTGTTGTGAGGAGACACCATCACCATGACAACTGTTAAAACAAAAAACATTTAAGTAGGGCTGGCTTATAGTTTCAGACATTTAGTCCATTATAATTATGACAAGCAAGCAGATACCATGCTAGAGAAACTGAGAGTTCTATATCTTGATCTATAGGCAGCAGCAGAAGACTGTGTCACACTGGCTAGACTTGAGCATATATGAGACCTCAAAGCGCACCTCCACAATGACACACTCCTTCCAACCTGAGCACGTCTATTCCAACAAGGCCACACCTCCTAGTAGTGCCACTCCCTTTGGTCCAAGAATTCACACAGAAGAGTCTATGGAGTCTATACCTGTTCAAACCACCGCAGTAGTGCACACCTTCAATGCAACCACTCAGTAGACAGAGACAGGCAAATATCTGTGAGTGTGAGAGCATTCTGATGTACATAGTGAGTTCTAGGTCAGCCAGAATCTTGTCTCAAAAAAGAAAAAAGAAGAAGAAGAAAGAGGAGAAGGAGGAGGTGAATATTTCACAATTTACTTATGACAAACTTGAGTCCTCTCTCTCCCACTCTACCCTGTGTGTTTTGACTCATCTTTAAAGTCCAGGGCTCAGTTAGAACCGACAAAAAAAAAAAGTCCTACTTTGAGAAAAATGAGGTCAAATTGCTTTCTGGGTTACTTCTATTTTCAGTCCTGTGTGGCATAATTTATCCTCATGTCAGAGGAGGCATCTATCTGAACACTTAGGATCAGTGTTTATGCATAAATTTAGCCAGATTTCAGCGCATTCTCACCAAGTGAATAAAGACATGGAGAACCAGGTGGTGATACAGATAAAGAAAAAGGACATAGCAGAGGTGTCTCTGGAACCAAAGACTGTGGCAGACAAAATGTGTCTGACACCAAGGCTGAAAGGTAGGTTTGTATACTGACTGGTTTTGTGTGTCAACTTGACACAGGCTGGAGTTATCACAGAGAAAGGAGCTTCAGTTGGGGAAGTGCCTCCATGAGATCCAGCTGTGGGGCATTTTCTCAATTAGTGATCAAGGGGGGAGGGCCCCCTTGTGAGTGGTTCCACCTTTGGGCTGGTGCTCTTGGGTTCTATAAGAGAGCAAGCTGAGCAAGCCAGGGGAAGCAAGCCAGTAAGGAACATCCCTCCATGGCCTCTGCATCAGCTCCTGCTTCCTGACCTGCTTGAGTTCCAGTCCTGACTTCCTTCATTGATGAACTGCAATGTGGAAGTGTAAGCTCAATAAACCCTTTCCTCCCCAACTTGCTTCTTGGTCATGATGTTTGTGCAGGAATAAAAACCCTGACTAAGATAAATTGGTACCAACGTAGTGGGGTATTCCTGTGACAACCTGACCATGTTTTGGGGAGGACTGTGGAAGGACTTTGGAACTTTGAGCTAGAAAAGCCATTAGAATATTAAGAGCTCAGTGGAAAGTTCTGTAGGAGCTTGGAAGACAATGTTAAGAACAGTGCAAAAGATGGAGGCCTGGCTTATGAAATTTCAGAGGGAAGATTAAAGACTCTTACAGTGGCCGTGTTTTGATTGTGAAGAATCTGTGGTTTTGGTTAGCTGGGGCTGAAGAATCAGCTGTGAGTAACAAGATACCAGAACCACTAAAGCAAACCTTTGTGTTACTGGGACTATTGATGCTGGTTAGCTGGAGCTAAGAAATTAGCAGTGATTAAGAAGAGACCAGCATCACTGAGATGAAATCTTCTTGGAAGTGTTTTCTGAGAGCACAGAGAGTGTGTTCCAGAGATAGTCACAGTTGTATTTTGTGCTGTGGCTGGACTTGGTACTGTGTAAGAGTCACCTAGATGGTACTGGCTTTGAAGGCATGAAGGGGTCATGAAGAGCAGCTGAGGCTCTTGGCACACTGAGAGGCCATGGAAGTCCATTGGTGAAGGTGCAGCCTCAGTTGCAATTGATGGCCCAGGACTTGAAGGGGTCATGCATAGGAGCAGAGGCTTGTCACCCTGATGAGAGCCTATGAGAGGCTATTGGTGAAGACTAATTACAGTGGAAGATAGCAGCGTTTTGGAGATGCCAGTGCCATGCGGTGACCACCAAGAACAGCAGCAGCAGTGGAGCACAGGCAGCTAGAGCCTAGAAGACAAGCTGTGTGCTACAAAGGGCAGAGCTGGAGAAGTGACCCACACCCTTGGAGGAGCCCAGAAGATCTCGAGTTGGATCCCAGACATTGAACCATTGGAGTTTGAGTTTTGCTTTTGGTTGTGACTGTGCCCTGATATGTTTCCTTCTTGAAGGAAGAAAGTATTTTAGTGGAGCCCACAGTTAGGAGACTTTGAATTTTTAAAAGACTTTGAATTTTAAAGATATTGGACATTTTGAGGTGATTGAACTTTTAATATGTAAAGACTGTGGGACTTTTAAAGTAATTGAGATCTTGGAGATGAATAAGAAAGTAAGGGTTGAGGCTTAATAGTGATGTGTTTGTGTGTCAAGTTGACAAGGGGTCAATTGTACTGGTTAGTTTTGTGTGTCAACTTGACACAGGCTGGAGTTATCACAGAGAAAGGAGCTTCAGTTGGGGAAGTGCCTCCATGAGATCCAGCTGTGGTGCATTTTCTCAATTAGTGATCAAGGGGGGAGGGCCCCTTGTGGGTGGTACTACCTTTGGGCTGGTGCTCTTGGGTTCTATAAGAGAGCAAGCTGAGCAAGCCAGGGGAAGCAAGCCAGTAAGGAACATCCCTCCATGGCCTCTGCATCAGCTCCTGCTTCCTGACCTGCTTGAGTTCCAGTCCTGACTTCCTTTAGTGATGAACTGCAACGTGGAAGTGTAAGCTCAATAAACCCTTTCCTCCCCAACTTGCTTCTTGGTCATGATGTTTGTGCAGGAATAAAAACCCCGACTAAATTAGTTTGATTAGTTACTTGTCATCTCTACAGTCCTGGCAGGGATGATGTAGCCAGTAACTGAGATTTGGATGACTATCCCAAAACCTTTGCATCATAAGAAGCCTTTTGCAATTCACCCTAAACTGAAATGTATCTGTCAAAGTTAGGTAGCAGAGAGTACACAGATTGCCTTTATACCTCAGCAAAGAACTCATCAGGATGAAAATATTAATAAGGAGTTACACTTTTGGTGATTCTTTCTTGTTTTTGTTTTAAATTTATTACTATATGTAAGTACACTGTAGCTGCCTTTAGACACACCAGAAGAGGGTATCAGATCTCATTAGATGGTTGTGAGTCAACATGAGGTTGTTGGGATTTGAACTCAGGACCTTTGGAAGAGCAGTCAGTGCTCTTAACCTCTGAGCCATCTCTCCAGCCCACTACTGATGATTCTTTTTGTTTGTTTGTTTTGTTTTTTGAGATAGGGTTTCTCTGTGTAGTCCTGGCTGTCCTGGAACTCACTCTGTAGACCAGGCTGGCCTCGAACTTAGAAATCCGCCTGCCTCTGCCTCCCAAGTGCTGGGATTACAGGCGTGTGCCACCATGCCTGGCACTACTGATGATTCTTATATGCTTGTTTTATTCAATAACTAAGATAATACAGAGACTAAATGTTTGTAAAAATCCATTTATTATGAATTAATTAATTAATTAAATAGTGTGATGGTGCTTCCCAGTGTTAATCCCACCAAATGAGAATAAAGACCACTAGCCAATCTCTTTAGTCAAATTATACAAGCTTTATTTTATGGCAGAGAGGGCTGTTTCCCTAAATTGGGATTGGAAAAAATGGCATCAAACATAGGAGAAGGCAGGGTTTGTATAGCCCCTGAAACTGCAAAACTGCAAGGTTTCCAATGGTTGGGAAATTTCTAGAGAAATATTAATTATGTGGAACTTGGCTGAACATTTCAAAATTATTTGGCAGACCCTCTTATCAGGGTAAGTTCAGGGTCTGAGTCAAACTGTACAGGGCAGGGAGTGTGTCAGACTACAGAAACAGGTAGAAGCAGGTCGAAGCACACCCAAGCTTGATTTTTGCAGCAAATGTAAAGGAATAGATTAGATAGATGGATGGATAGGTGACAGACAGACAGACAGATAGATAGATATATGATAGATGATAGATATAGATGATAGATATAGATATAAGATAGATAGATAGATAGATAGATAGATAGATAGATAGATAGATAGATGAGAGAGAGAGAGAGAGAGAGAGAGAGAGAGAGAGATGTCTTCTATCCTTAAGATGGAGTCAGACTAGTCCATCACTAGCACTAGGGAAGTAAAGATGAGACTCTGAAGTTCACAGTCAACTGCAGCTATCCTGAGCTACTTGAGATAGTATCTCAAGAGAAAAATATAACAGCTACCAACAACAACAACAAAAAATAAGTATTAAATAAACTTTCTTAAGCATAAAGCACCATTCCCTCTGTTGGGATCTTGAGCTGCATAAAAAGGAGACAGTGAGCTGGGCGTAAGCATTATCCCTCTGCTCCCTGACTGGGAATGTCATGTGACCAGCGGGCTGCACAGTGAGGCCAAGGCCAGCCTAGGTAACTCAGTAAAACCCTAACTGAAGAAGTTACAAGAGAAGAAAAGCAGGACTGTAGCTCAGCAATACCAATGCTAGTATTGGCAGCAAACAAAAGTGTGGACATCCAACCCTCTAATCCTGCAGAACCCACAGCCAGGAAAAAACAACAAAGGTGCTTTCTTCCCTAATATATGATTGGGACTTTAGATTTTCTTCTAAGCATCCATTATCTGCATGTTATACATTTTCATTATCTTTCAGTTAAAACCATAAGATTTTTCTAGTTTCCCTTGTATTTTTTCTCTCATACTTAACTTATACATCTGGCATTTCATTTCCACATCTGGTGTTTCATTTCCAAAGAATTTTGTGGTTATATTCTTACCTTTCATCCTTCATTGAATACTGTTGTGTTAGAGAGCAAGTCCTATGATATTTATTTAATTTTTCTTTTGAGACAGGATTTCTATGTGTAGACCTGGCTGTCCTGGAACTCACTCTGTAGACCGGGCTGGCCTAAAACTCACAGAGATCTGCCTGCCTCTGCTTCCCAAATGCTGGAATTAAAGGTGTGCACTACCACCGCCAGGCCTAGATCCTGTAATTTTTTTTTTAAGAGAAATTCCCTGTTCCATTAGCCTCCCAACTGTTGGCCGTTGGAGGTATGCACTATCACATGCAGCACTTTGCTTCTAAGTTACAATACAAATGGAAAGCATATTCCTTTCATTGCTGTGTCTTCCTGACAAATTGAGCAGTAAGACATGTCACTCTTCACTCTGGAAGTAGTTGTTGTCCTCAAGTTGACCTTCTTTGATATTAATGTAAATACTAGTTTTTTAATCTTTACATGTTTTTGAGGCAGAGACTCTATAATCTAGGCTGGCCTCAAACTTTCTGTGTAGAAGATAATGACTTGGAAGTCTTAATCTTCTGGCATCCCCCTCCCCAGTGCTGGAATCAGAGACTGGGCTACCCTGTCTAGTTTTATGGGGTGCTAAGGAGTCGACTCAGGGCTTTGTATGTGTTCACCTAGCATCCTGCCAACCCACCTACAACCCCAGACCATGAATACTGTGATTTAAAACCAGGGCATATTGACAGGTTTGGTAGCAAACACCTTAAATCCTAGAGTTCCAGAGGCAATAGGCAAGTGAGTCTCTGAGTTCAAGGCCAGCCTTGTCTACATATAAAGTTCCAAGATACTCATGACTACTTAATAGAACTCATCTCAAAATAAACAAAATAACAACAAATGGGCATGCAGACAGATACCATGCAATACCAATATTTGGACAATAAAAGCAGAATGACCGGAAGTTCAAAGTCATCCTCGGTTACACAAAAAGTTTGAAGGCAGCCTGGGCATGAAACCTGAAGAGCTGTAACAAGCCAGAGGATGTCGTATGGCACCAGCACATCTTGCCTTCCTTCATTTCCTCTCCCTTTATTTAAACACTCTCACATTCCTAAAGCCAGCCACCAAGGTCTAGTCGCTTATTTGACCACCTCCTCATGCCTGACTCACTCCTGATCACCAAGGTCCACCTATCAGAACATCAAGGTCCAGCAACCAAAAATCCCCATTTGGCTACCTTAATTAAGGTAACCCTATCAGAACTACCAACTCAGCCTGGCTCATTCTTTTTATTTTTTTAAAGATTTATTTATTTTATTGTAAGTACATCAGACACACCAGAAGAGGGCGTCAGATCTCATCACAGATGGTTGTGAGCCACCATGTGGTTGCTGGGATTTGAACTCAGGACCTTCAGAAAAACAGTCGGTGCTCTTAAGCACTGAGACATCTCTCCAGCCCCAACCTGGCTCATTCTAACACAGACCTTTTCTTTTTTCCTCTTAAAATGACTCCTGCAAAGCTATTTGCTGTTCTTTCTGTCCTGATGGATTCTAAGTCAGCCACCTTGTTTCTTTGCCTTGTTCGATAAAGGATCTCTTCATTGGGGTTGACTAAATCGACACTCAAACTACACAAACACTGATCTCTGCTAAGCAAGGACAGTTTTTGCAGCCGGGCAGTGGTGGCACACACCTTTAATCCCAGCACTTGGGAAGCAGAGGCAGGCAGATTTCTGAGTTTGAGGCCAGCCTGGTCTACAGAGTGAGTTCCAGGACAGCCAGGACTATACAGAGAAACCCTGTCTCGAAAAAACAAAAACAAAAACAAAAAACAAAAAACAAAAAACAAAAAAAAGAAAGAAAGAAAAAAGAAAAAAAGAAGGGCAGTTTTTGCACACACACCTGAACGTTCAGGATCACAAAAGGACTTGGGAGCCTAACTAGCTATTAGTCTGCTCTCAGGGTAGATTTTTTTTTTTAATAGGAAAACCCAGGTTCAAAAGTTTAAAGGCAAGGAGAGGAGTAGTTGCTTCCTAGGCAAAGTATTATCAGCTAACCTTTAAGCAGATTGGTCCTGAGGAAGGTAAGGGTGGGTGGTTGATAGGCAGTGAACAGGGGAATTTCAGAACATTGACATAACAGAGCATGAGTATTATAAGCATAACTTGACTTATTAATAGCATTCTTCATTGTCAGCCACAAACCCCCGAAGTGAGCTCATATATAGATGCAGGAAGGACTGCCCAGTGGTCAGCTCTGACTCAAGATACTTTAGACATAACAGTTCATATTGACCTTTGATTTGATGCACCCTGTGTAAAGCTTTGTGGAATTTCTTAAGATTAGCACGCCTCATACAGAACATTCAGAACATATAGAACAAAACAGGGACTGTGGTCAGCATGTCCTTGAGCCAAGTCACTTCTCTGTGTGCATGACTGGCAGACATGCTCACAGCAACAATATGAATTAGCTGGCAGGCTTGGAACAAAATGGCTACAGCTATTCTGGGGGCGGAGGGGGCGGAGGCGGGGAGGGGGGTGTGGGGGGGGAGTGGTGTTAGACCATAACATTTTTGCATTGGAAATTGGTTTGTGGGTGTGGTCTGTGCCAAACCTGGGATCCGGAAGAGAGGTATCCTGTGGTGCTGTGGGCAGAGTTCTTCAAATCCTGTCTCAAAAAAAAAAAAGACTGCTATAAGGATTCATAAAGCAATGATGGACTACCATGGTTTCCCTTGGCAACCTGCCCAAGTAGCATGTAGCATGGGTTGGATCCTCATTCTTGCCCTCAGGATCAAAAGGGGTTAGTGCAGCCAGTCATTGGACCTATCCCATGCACTGCGGCACCCGGGCGTCCTTCTCCTCTAACAGGAATGTTATCTGGAAGGAGGAAAATGGAAGCTAGCAAGACTCGTGGGCACTCGGGACTTTCGTGCTCTATGCACCGTGAGCCCCGCCCCACCCACCTCCGTGCTGATGACTGAATCATTGCTACCAGGAACCGTGTTAGGGTTGAGCTCTCCCTGCTGACCCACTCCCAGGAAAGATGGCGGAAAGTGAAGAAGGTAAATAAATATCAATCATCCCGTTAGCTCATCGAGCTATGGAGGGAGGACACCCAGTGGAGGAGCAGAAGCCAGAAGCACTGGGTTCAGACATGACCTGGACTCTGCCGGCCTGCTACCAGCACCATGACCCTCTTTGCTCCCAAGGCCCAGCAGCGTTCTTTTGAACCTGTGATGGTTCCTCAGACAGCATGTGGCCACCCCCATGACGGCGCACATTTTGCCCATCTCAGTAGGAATAGAAGTGACCTGTGGGAAGGCAGGCAGGCAGGGTGTGTGTACCGGTGAAGTCAACAAGGTCCAGGGTTCTGGGTAGGCCGCCACCACAGAAGACAGACACAATGAAGTGACTATGGGTATAGGGCAAAGGCTGGCCCCTGCCTACCAGGATTGCCCATCCCTAGGACCAAGTCCAAACAATTGGGCAGATGGCTCTGCCCAGATCCTATGCCCAAGATTACCACCATCACCAAGCACCAATCTGTCTTCTGCTGGTGTTTGTTTGATTTTTTTTTTTCAAAGCAAGGTTTTTCTGGGTAACTCTGGCTGTCCTGGAACTCGCTCTGTAGACCAGGCTGGCCTTGAACTCAAAGATCCACCTGCCTCTGAATCCCCAGTGCTGGGATTAAAAGCAGATGCCGCCGGCGCCTGCTTCGCCGTCTGTGTTATCAGGGTTCCCATACTTTGGAATTCATGTCAGGCATATGGCATCCTGCTAGAAGAAAAAAAAAGATAAATGGATATTATTTTAAATATTTTTGGCCACTTTTATGTTGAGGTTGCTTACCAGCTAAAAGTTATACAGCAATGAATAAATAAATAGTTTAAAACAACAAAGTACTATTTCAATGTCTTAGACATAACCCCTTATTGATTTCCTGGGGCTGTCTTTCTGTCTGTCTGTCTGTTCCTGTCTGTGGAACAGACACCGGACCTTGAAAGTACTTGGCAAGCACTTTTATTATTGCTCTACTTTTATTTATTTGCTTATTTATTTATTTATTTATTTATTTATTTATTTATTTGTGTTTCTGTCTTTGAACAGAGAACAACTTGTCTCTTCTCTCCATCTATCACCTGGGTTCCTGTGGACTCGGTTTTTCTCTGAGAAATGCTCTTTAAAGGTTGACCTAATAAATCAAGCTTTCAATCAACCTGTAACCAAGGTAATAGTGCTTTGAGCTTGGTGTAAGCTATGCACTCACTCTGCTTACATACTGTGTACTCAACCCACTCAAAATTAACTCACCTCCACGGACAATATTGTAATCAGTCTCTCGGTCTTAGTCAGGGTTTCTATTCCTGCACAAACATCATGACCAAGAAGCAAGTTGCGGAGGAAAGGGTTTATTCAGCTTACATTTCCACATTGCTGTTCATCACTAAAGGAAGTCGGGACTGGAACTCAAGCAGGTCAGGAAGCAGGAGCTGATGCAGAGGCCATGGAGGGATGTTCCTTACTGGCTTGCTTCGCCTGGCTTGCTCAGCCTGCTCTCTTATAGAACCTAAGATCACCAGTCCAGGGATGGCACCACCCACAAGGGGCTAGGCCCTCCACCCTTGATCACTAATTGAGAAAATGCCTTACAGCTGGATCTCATGGAGGCATTTCCTCATCTGAAGCTCCTTTCTCTGTGATAACTCCAGCCTGTGTCAAGCTGACACACAAAACCAGCCAGTACCCTCCATTATAGCTGGATTATGCTGGAAGTCCAAAGTACACCGATACTTTGGACTTCCAGCATAATCCATTCCTACAAGCTCAAATTAATGACCAGCCTTTATCGTACTGTGTTTCCTATTTCTTTTTTTTTTAAAGATTTATTTATTATTATGTCTAAGTACACTGTAGCTGTCTTCAGATGCACCAGAAAAGGGTGTCAGAACTCTTTACAGATGGTTGTGGTTGCTGGGATTTGAACTCAGGACCTTCGGAAGAGCAGATAGTGTTCTTAACTGCTGAGCCATCTCTCCAGGCCCCCGCGTTTCCTATTTCTTCGTGGCCCATTCATACTCCTAACTCAGAATGATGTGTATGAGATGTGGTTTCCGGGTCTAAGACCATGTGCTGAATTAGAAAGGCATTCAAAACAATGCCTGCTTCTCACATGTGTTGAAAACAACACGTGGGTACAGAGTAATAACATCTGTGTGCTGTCCTGGGGCAGGAAGGCCAGAAAAACAGTTTCTCCTTTATGAGACTCCTGTAGAAGATGAAGATGAAAGGCCCACTTTAGCCGGGCGTTTCGAGGCTAGCCTGGGCTACAGAGTGAGTTCCAGGGCCACACAGAGAAACCCTGTCTCGAAAAACAAAAAAAAAAAAGAAAGAAAAGACCCACCTTCCTTTCCGTTACTGTGTGTGCTGCTCGCTAAGCTTTTGTTACTACTGCTCTCTTAGACTAGAGCACTGCCTGATTAAAACAGAAGCAATCTGAGAGATGGCTCAGCGGTTAAGAGCACTGACTGCTCTTCCAGAGGTCCTGAGTTCAATTCCAAGCAACCACATGGTGGCTCACAACCATCTGTAAGGAGGTCTGATGCTCTCTTCTGGTGTGTCTGAAGACAGCTACAGTGTACTCATATGAATGAAATAAATAAATCTTTAAAAAAAAAAACAGCCGGGCAGTGGTGGCACACGCCTGTAATCCCAGCACTCTGGGAGGCAGAGGCAGGGGGATTTCTGAGTTTGAAGCCAGCCTGGTCTACAGAATGAGTTCCAGGACAGCCAGGGCTACACAGAGAAACCCTGTCTTGAAAAAAAAAGAAAGAAAGAAAAAAAGAAAAACAGAAGCAATCAAAGCTATCTGAATAAACAGCCCAAAGTAACACCATGAGTTAGTTTCTCTCTGTGTATATGTGTGGTGTGTGTGTGTGTGTGTGTGTGTGTGTGTATGTGTGTGTATGTTTCTCTCTGTCTCTCTCTCATTGTTTTGAGACAGGACCTCACTACATAGCCCTGGGATTCACTGAGCAGAGCAGACTAACCTCAAATTCACAAAGATCCCCCTGCCTCTTCTCCCCCACCCCCGCCCCCACCCCCAGTGCTGGAATAAGACTGTGCTGTGCCACACCCAGTCATCTCATATTTACCCTACAGGTGGACAACGGTAATCTCAGCTACTTGAAAGGATCACATGTTCAAGGCCAGCCTGCTTGAATGGCTTTCTTTGTAAAACCCTATCCCCAAAATGTTGTTGTTTATTTTATTTTGTTTTTGAGACAGTCTCACTGCCTAGGCTGATTCTGTACTCACAGAAATTTGCCTGACTCTTCCTCTAGAGTGCTGCGATTAATGGTATGCACCATCACATTCTACAAAAACAGATAGACAGACAGATATGATATGATATAAATCATAGACAGACAGACATAAATGATACAAGATAGATGATAGAGGGCAGGAGAGATGACTCAGTGGTTAAGAGCAGTCAGTGTACTCATATGCATAAAAATAAATAAATAAATCTTTAAAGAAGAAAAAGCTGGGCAGTGGTGGCGCATGCCTTTAATTCTAGCACTTGGGAGGCAGAGGCAGGCAGATTTCTGAGTTTGAGGCCAGTCTGGTCTACAGAGTGAGTTCCAGGACAGCCAGGGCTACACAGAGAAACCCTGTCTCTCAAGAAACAAAGAAAAAGAAAGAAAGAAGAAAAGATAGATAAAAGACAGATGATAGATAGACAGACAGATAGATGAAATTTAAGGATGGGATGGGAGAATATTGGTGTAGTATGGCAGTCTCTGGGTTCAAACCTTGGGGGAAACGGGAAGAAAAAGATTTGTTAAACCCATAGTTAACCAGTAAGTCCGAAGAACAGAAAAGAATAAAACCTTACAAGATGATGAAGGAATTGGACAAGAAAGAGTTACGGGGGGGTGAATTTGAACTAAGAACTATGATTGTCTTCATTAGGGTTTTACTGCTGTGAACAGACACCATGACCAAGGCAACTCTTATAAGGACAACATTTAATTGGGGCTGGCTTACAGGTTCAGCAGTTCAGTTCATTATCAGCAAGGCAGGAGCATGGCAGCATCCAGGCAGGCATGTGTGCCAGAGGAGCTGAGAGTTCTACATCTTCATCTGAAGGCTGCTAGCAGAATATTGGCTTCCATGCAGCTAGGATGAGTGTCTTAGAGCCCACACCCACAATGACACACCTACTCCAACAGAACCATACCTTCTAATAGTGCTGAACACTGCACACCATCACAATGATACACACAAGTTATAATGTCATCACGAGAACCATTGTTTTGCACACTATAAATCAAGTTAATTAGTTAGAAATTTGCCCCTACATAGCTATTATGTTCATGCAGTACACATAGAGGCCAGCAGAGGGCCTCAGAACTTCTGGCACTAGAGTTGTGGACAATTTTCTACAGCCATGGGAATCCATCCTTAGTCCTCTGTAAAGGTAACCAGTGCTCTTAATCACTGACCTGAATGTTCTTAATCACTGAGATGTCTCTCCAGATTCCAAATTAAATGTTTAAGTAGGAAAAACTGGAGCTGTGGAGATGCTCACTGGTAAAAGCATTTGTCACACAAACTTGAATTTGATCCCTAGAGCCCAAACAACAACAGCAAACTGAATGTGGAGTTACTGTACTAATGCTATCATTTTGGAGTTAGAATTAGTAGGATGGGGCTGGAGAGATGATGACTCAGGGGTTAAGAGCACCGACTGCTCTTGCAAAGGTCCTGAGTTCAAATCCCGTCACCCACATTGTGGCTCACAACCATCTGTCATGGGCTCTGATGACTCTTCTGGTGTCTGAAGACAGCTACAGTACACTTACATATAATAAATACATCTTTAGAAAAAAAGATGAGATCCTGCTCCTGCATATCTTTATGTTTCTAAGGATGCAAACAGTCTGTTTACACAGTCCATGACCTATCCGTGTTCAGTCATCAATGACACCGAAAGCCTACGTTTTCTTCTCTCCAGTAGAGTTGGTAAGCAGACTTGGGAAAAGGGAAGCACCCCACCCCCTCTGTTTCTCATTTATGTTTAGGTGAAGAAGTGAGGCTGGGCTTTCGTGGCAGTGGTCAAAGAAGATGGTTTGGTGATAGGCTGAGGCCTGTTAGTCCTGTGGCCATTTGGAGCCAAGCAGGTCATTAGGCTGACCTCATGGGCAGATCTCAAACAGCATAACAGATGGGTGCTATTATGGGTCGACACTGACGAATAGGATTTGCTCAAAATAGCACAATGAATCCGGCTCTTGGGGGACAGTGAACATTTATCATTGCTGATTAATCCTTCCAAGAGTCCATTTCGAAGCTAACAGGGCTCTCTCTCTCTCTCTCTCTCTCTCTCTCTGTGTGTGTGTGTGTGTGTGTGTGTGTGTGTGTGCACAGAGAGCACACATTCATAAAGTATTTACTTTTTTGTTCTATATGAAAATCCCCCCTTCAAGTATTTAAATAATGAACTGTCCTATAGATTAGTTCCAACTCCCAAACCTAACCCTGTAACCCACTTTTTTCAGGGGGGTGATATAGAGAGGGGAAGGGGTGGAAACAGGATTTCTCTGTGTAGCCCCTGGCTATCCTGGCTATCCTGGAACTCGCTCTGTAGACCAGGCTGGCTTCAAACTCAGAGATCCACCTGCCTCTACTTCCCAAGTGCTGGGATTAAAGGCATGTGCCACCACACCTGGCTTGACCTAACTTCTAGTGATAATATTTTCTTTTTCTATCCTTTTAAATTTTCTTTCTTTCCTTTCTCTTGGGGGAGAAGAAGGAGTTATTTTGTTTGGTTTGTTTTGAAACGAGGTCTCACTATGTAGCCATAGCTAGCTTGAAACTGACTATGTAGATCAAGCTAGCTTTAAACTAAAGACCCTCCTGCCTTTGCCTCAGAAGCACTGAGATTGCAGAGGTGTGCCACCACACCGAGCAAATATAAAGACAAACTTTTGCCTGTATTCTTAGATGATGTCTACTACAAACGTCAGCATAGCACCTGAAAGAGATTAGATATTAGTAGATCTAGCACATCTTGAAACAAAAGGTAAAGGACTCAGGAAATAAGGGTGAGGGTTTTCTCTTTCTCTTTATGTATTTACTTTACATTCCAATACAGACCCCAATATAGACCCCACCTCTCCTCCCAGTTCGACCACACACGTACCCCCTCCCCTTTGCTTCTCCGTTTCATCATCTCTGAGAAGGGTAGGGTACCAACCCACCCTGACACCTCAAATGAGGGTGAGGTTTTTTTGGTTTTTTGTTTTTTTTTTAAGATTTATTTATTTATTATATGTAAATTCACTGTAGCTATCTTCAGGCACACCAGTAGAGGGCGTCAGATCTCATTACAGATGGTTGTGAGCCATCATGTGGTTGCTGGGATTTGAACTCAGGACCTTTGGAAGAGCAGCTAGTGCTCTTAACCACTGAGCCATCTCTCCAGCTCCTGAGGGTGAGTTTTAAAACATATAACATATTGCAACTGTCTAGAAAGGCTGGTAAAGGCCAGGCGGTGGTGGCACACACCTGTAATCCCAGCACTCTGGGAGGCAGAGGCAGGCGGATTTCTAAGTTCGAGGCCAGCCTGGTCTACTGAGTGAGTTCCAGGACAGCCAGGGCTACACAGAGAAACCCTGTCTCAGGGAAAAAAAAAAAAAAAGGCTGGTAAAATTTGGTGACCAAGATATCGGGATACCACTGTCATTAAAGGAGAGCCATGCTCTAGTTGTGTAAACTGAGGTGCTACATTCTTGTGTGCTCACCTCTGGTATTTATTCCCATAACATTTGGAAGGTGGAAGCAAGAAGATCAGAATTCCAAGGTCCAATTCTGCTGTGTAAAGAGTTCCAAGCTGCGGGTCAGTGGTGTCTCACGCCTTTAATCCCAGTACTTGGGAGGCAGAGGCAGGCAGATTTCTGAGTTTGAGGCCAGCCTGGTCTACAGAGTAAATTCAAGGACAGCCAGTGCTACACAGAGAAACCCTGTTTTGAAAAAACAAAACAAAACAAAAAAGAGTTCTAAGTCACACTGGGCTATAGAGGACCTTGTAGCAATAAAAAGCAAACTGAGTGGCATGGCACAAACCTTTAATCTCAGCACTCAGGAGGTGGATCTCTGAGCTCAAGGTCACTCTAGTCTACATAGTGAGTTTCAGGACAGCCAGGGCTATACAGAGAGGTCCTGACTCTAACAAGCAAGCAAACAACTATAACAAAACAGAGAGGCCTTATAGGCAAGCAGAATTGCTACAAGTTCAAATCCAGTCTTCAGAGCAAACTTTAGTTCAAACATGGCTACAAAGAAAGAGATACCATCTTTTATTTGTTTGTTTGTTTTTTGAGATACAGTTTCTTTGTATAGCCCCAGGCTATCCTTTAACTTAACTCTGTAGTCCAGGCTGGCCTTGACACAGAAAGCCACCAGCTTCTCCTTCCCAAGAGATGAGATTAAAGGCATGCACCCCCACTGCCCAGCCAAGAGATATCATCTTAAAAGAGAAAGAATATAGTTGAGAGATGGCTCAGTGCTTAAGAGCATATTCTTTTCTTCCTGACGACCTCAGTTCTGTTCCCAGTACCCACATCAGCTAGATCACACTGTCTATAACCCCAGCTCTAGAGGGATCAGACTCCTTGGCCTCTGTGGACACTTGCAGACACTCACAGATACACACACACACACTTAAAATATCAAGAACAAATCTTCCAGAGGTAGTTCCAAGACAGCGAAGGCTGCACAAAGAAATGGATAAGAAGCTCCAAGTCACTTACAAAGTCACAAAACAATGTGCAAATCTACACATCGCTCAACGCAACAATGGAGGTTTAACTCCAGCACGCTTAAAAGAAAGCTTGAGGAGCTGGAGAGATGGCTCAGCAGATAAGAACACTGAGTTCAAATCCCAGCAACCACAACCATCCGTAATGAGATCTGACTCCCTCTTCTGGAGTGTCTGAAGACAGTGTACAGTGTACTTACATATAATAAATAAATGAATAAATTTTCAAAAACAAAAAAAAAAAAACTTGAAGGCTGTGCGGTGGTGGTGCTTGCCTTTAATGCCAGCACAGAGGCAAGCAGATCTCTGAGTTCCAGGCCAGCCTGGTCTACAGAGTGAGTTCCAGTACAGTCAGGGCTACACAGAGAAGTCCTATCTCAACGAAAAAAACAAAAACAAAGAAAACAAAAACCAACAACAATAAAAAAGCAAGCTTGAAGAACACAGCTGTGGTTGTGGCTGATTTTTTTTTTCTATTACTTTGCAAGGAATTAAGCTGCACTGTGGCATTTTTTCAAATAAGCTTTGCTTTTGTTGTTTCTCTGACCAACTTTGCCCCTGTCTGTCCCCCACATCCATCCCCTCCCCGGGCCCATCCTCCTGCTCCCAGCAACCCCCTTCCCACCTTTAAGCAGCTGCACCTTTGCAAAAGCCCTGTTTCTTTCCACCATCCACAAGGTGGCTCCCAGCAGCCTGGACCTCGGGCTCCAGGGGATCCTAAGCCTTGTGAATGGACATTTCATATGGAAATTCCCACAGGCACATCCTCATAGGCACTGCTAAAAACATTTTAAAGATCTGCATGAGAAAACGTACAGACTACATTTTTGTTTTTCTGAGAGTGCGTCAGCCACTTGGTATGAATAGGAAATGTTCTCTTGAAATCCTGCCCATATTCCTGAAAACTACAATGAAGCATTTCTCAGAAGCCATCAGGCCACCTGTGTCTTTAAACCGAATAGTAAACAGGGCATTGTGGCACGTATTTGTAATTTCAGAAGCCCTAGGCCAGCCTGTCTACGTGGTAATTTTTCAGAACAGACAAGGCTACAGAATGAGATCCTACCTCAAGAATTATGTGGGGAGGGGCTGGAGAGATGGCTCAGCGGGTAAGAGCACCGACTGTTCCTTCAAAAGGTCATGAGTTCAAATCCTAGCACCCACATGCTGGCTCGCAACCATCTGAAAAGAGAAAAAAGATCTGATGCTGTCTTCTGGTGTCTGAAGACAATTACAGTGTACTCACATATAATAAATATTTAAATCTTTAAAAAAAAAAAAGACTTGTGGAGAACTGGGCAGTGTAGAGGGAGGGGAAACCATAATCAGGATATATTATGTGAGAAAAAGTCTATTTAAAAGGAAAAATGGTTAAAAGGTAAGATTAATAACATATTTTTTCTTAAGATTTATTTATTATATGTAACTACACTGTAGCTGTCTTCAGACACCAGAAGAGGGTGTCAAATCTCATTATGGATGGTTGTCAGCCACCATAATGGTTGTTGGGATTTGAACTCAGGACCTTCAGAAGAGCAGTCAATTCTCTTAACCACTGAGCTATCTCTCCAACCCACCCGCCTCCCGATTTCTTTTTCTTTTCTGTTTTCCTGGAACTCAATTTGTAGACCAGTCTGGTCTTAAACTCAGATCTGCCAGCCTCTGCCTCCCAAAAACTGGGATTAAAGGTGTGTGTCAATACCACCCAGTTCAATGATAAGAATTGGTACCTAGCTTCCTTTTTGTTTGTTTGTTTGTTTGTTTTGTTTTGTTTTGAGACAGGCTTTCACTGTGTAGCCTTGGCTGTCCAGGAACTCACTGGTAGACCAGGCTGGCCTCAAACTCTGAAATCTGCCTGCCTCTGCCTCCTAAGGGCTGGGATTAAAGGCATGTGTCACCACCACCCAGCTTTTTGCTTTTCGAAGGTCTCAAAAAATAGGCCAGTTTGGCCTTGAACTCTTTGTTATCCTCTTGTCAGTTTCCCAAAGGTTGGGAGTGCAAGTGTGTACTACTGGACCAACTGAAGGCATTTTCCTCTCTCTTTCTGTCTCTTGTTTTTTTCAAGGCAGGGTCTGGAATTTTCTGTGTAGTCAACTTTGACCACCTGATCTTTCTACTCCAAACCCCTGAGTGCAAGGATTAAAGGCATTTCCCATCAAATCAAACTTAAGTCAACTTCTGAAATTAAATAAGCATAGGAATCCATGTGTTCGATTAGCCGTTAGAGCACTTGGCTACTAGGCACAAAGCCATGGGTGACATCTCTAACACCACAGAAACTAGACGTAGTGACTCACACTTGGGATCTTAGTACTCAGCACTCAGAAGTGATGGCAGGAGGATCAAGAGTAATTTAGGAAACTCTATCAGACATCCACACCATGACCCCAGGTACGTCTTCTATTCATTTTAATCTCTCTTTGTTTGCCTTCATGATTAAGCCTACATGAAAATATATTTAATAAGCACCTCATCAAAAGAAGCAATTTACCCAATAGAGAGGATTCCTGAAATAGAATTATTATCATTTGGTGGTGGGAGGGGAGTGTAGCAATCTCACTGTATCCCAACCTGACTTCACATGCACAGTAAACCTCCTGTCTCACCTGCTGAGTGCTAAAATGACAGGCATTAGCCACCATGCCCAGCAGGATACACAATTACCCTTTGAATGATCACTTGGAGAAAATAGTAGTTGAGGCAGGAAGTAGCTGAGGGAACCGAGGACCAAGTGGATTAGGGTAAGAAAACTCTAATTTCTTAGCTACATTATCAAAATTATCAGTGAAGGCATAATTGCTCCCATAGACTTCCTTTGTAGAATTCTCCATGGAACATGAATTACAGATATTAACAACCTGGTTGGGTACCACAAAATACACCAGTATAATCACTATCTTGATGAAATACACTTGTAGAAAAGACAAGCGATATTTCAAATGCAAAGTTAAATTACAACCACCAAAGGCCTTACAATCGTGCCTCAATAAATTCTTGAAACAGACTTCACCATCTTCTGCCAGTTGGCAAATGTAAATTAGACTAAACTGAGGTAGCAGCAGCTCACCACTGTTGGAATGGCAGCCAGGCAGAAGGAACATGACAACAAATGCTCAGGAGGGTGGAGGGAAAGGGAACCTTTGTATACTACTGCTGGGGACACAAGTCTGTCACTATGAAAGCCAGTGTGGGGGTCCCTCAAACTACAAAACCAGATGACCCCGGTACCCTGCTTTTGAGTACATGCCTGAAGTACTTTATGCCAGCAAACCACAGAAATGCATGCACATCCATGTTTGCTACTATGTTAATCACAGTAGTAAGAAGATGGAAACAGCCCCAGTCCAACAGATAAAGGAAATGAGGCACATACACCCAATGAAACATTATGCTTATAAACAAAAATGGAGCCTGTGAGATGCCTCCGTGGGTAAAGGCATTTTCCTCCAAGGATGACCCCTAAATTTGATCCCCAGTTCCCACACGGTGGAAGAAAACCGACTCCCCGGAAGTTGGCCCTCTTATCCTCACACACCTTGGTGTGCAAGCAAAGGCAGTGGAGTGAGGGGGTGGCATTCTAGGCTGCTCACATATTGGTAGGTACATTGTTCAGAAAGAGGTGTACGAGAGGGGGAGGGTCCTAGGCTGGGAAAATGCATTGTTAAAAAAGATGCTTGCATAGCCCAAACTAATGAAGCGCCGCTAGTTGCTAAACTGTTTCCTATAGGTCTTACTTAGGACCCAAGTTTTGGTTGCCCGTCCCACATTAAGTCCCTCTCAGCCACTTACAACTCCAGCTTCAGGGGTTCTGACGCTTTGCTCTGGCCTCTGTGGTACCTCCACATCTTGCTCCGTGCCCGGTTCTACAATCTCACTTTCATTATAAGTGGAGCTTAGCACAATGCAAGGCTGGCTAAGTAGATAACACCCTGGGTTCAGGAAATAACGATACAGTAGGAAGTCTACACACCTTTCATATAGATTAGAACCCTGGAATACTTTGTCAGTCCAGAGGTTCAGAATAGCAGGGCATGCTTACAAGGCCTGATTTTATCCCTTGTGCAAGCAAAAGAAATTAGCCAGGAGGTTGGGGGACGTGAATTATGACCAGGATCACCTTACCATCTCCTTGCACTGAGCACAGCCCTGATCTGATCAGAGCTCCTGAAACAAACCTTATTTTCCCCCGAGTCCAGGCTTTGGATTGCTGTTCCTTCTGCCAAAGCACCCTCTAAGTTCCATCACGGGAGCACCCAACACTGCTTAGTTTCTGGACCTCCACTATGAGAAATTTCTCTCCTTGTCCCTAAAGTTCATGTAGGCACTTTCTGTAAATTCTGAGCCTGTGAGTTTTTTTAAGACAGATTTTATTTTGTTTAATCTTTTCCTCCAAATTGTTTTTTGGACCCTGAGAAGGAAAACAGTTTAAATGGCAAGAGACTTGTAAAGATCTGATTAAATTTAGACTTGGAAGATCTGATTAAATTGAAGCTCTTGATTATTTTTGGTTTTGTTTTTTTTGTTGTTGTTGTTTGGTTTTGGTTTTTGGTTCTTTTCGAGACAGAGTTTCTCTGTATAGCCCTGGCTGTCCTGGAACTCACTCTGTAGACCATGCTGGCCTCAATTCAGAAATCCACCTGCCTCTGCCTCCCAAGTGCTGGGATTAAAGGCATGTGCCACCACCTCCCAGCTTTTGTTTTGTTTTTTTAAGCAGTTTCTCCGTGTAATACAGGCTGTCATGAAACAAACTCTGTAGACCAGGTTGCCTGTCTCTGCTTCCCAAGTTCTGGGATTAAAAGCATGTGCCATCAGGCTTTGCCAATTAAAGCTCTTGAAATGGAAAAATGACCTTAGATTATCCAGTATAACCAATGCTGTCCTGATTTTCAGAGAGAGGGAGGGAGGGACAGAAATATGTTGGCAGAATCAAGTCAAGATCCTGTGCTGCCTCCTCCACCTTGGGTAGTTTGAGGGAAGAGGAATCCATTGTACTGAAAGATCGGCAAAGATTAACAATGTAACAATGTTTCAATTTGCATGGGGAGGGAAACAGGTGTCTGCACTGCAATTCAAAACTCAGAGGCAGATGGAAAGCTTGAATACCTATAGCTTGAATACTTCCATTTTAAATGCCCAAATGACTCTAAGATGTATTACGGATACACCATTCTGCCTGCATGTATGCGTACAGGCCGGAAGAGGGCACTAGATGTTATTGCAGATGGTTATAAGCCACCATGTGGGAATTAGTCCCAAGGGCAGCCTGGGCTACAACATAAATCTGAGCTCAACCTGGGTCAGCTCAAAAAAAAATAGAAGGCAAGTGCTACCTTTAAATCTGGTGATATTCGAAGTAGAGGCAAGATCAAGAAGTTTATACATCCTAAAGACAAGATGCATCTGTCTCAAACCTGTGTGCAAGACTGAACAAACACTGAGGCATGTTTGGGAAATTGGGGGACCAGCCTGGGCTCTAAAGGGTCTCTGCCCCTAACCATTTCATCTGGGAATGTAGCCTTGTAAAGTATGTGACTTGTGAGTATGCACACAGCCCTGCCTCAATGTCCAGCACTGCACTTTAGCACTTAATGAAGGTCCAAGGATCAACCAAGCCCATTAACATTCAGCCAAGGAGAGATGTGGGGTTTGTGGGAGTCATGTTCTTCCTGGGGCGCTACGACTGGCAGTCAATGACCGCGGGAGCATGGGGAGGCATCAGAAGTTAGTTTAGTTGCTGGTGAGCTGCACTGTATTCATGTCTATGTGAGTGGCCCTGGAGGTGGGATTGGTGGAGGTACCCGTGCAATAAGAGATGACAGGAACGACGACTACGAGAGTGATCGGAGTAAGAAATGTCAAGTAATACGTTTTTAAAAAACTAAAATATTCACCTTTAATTCTAGCACTTGGGAGGCAGAGGCAGGTGGATTTCTGAGTTCAAGGCTAGTCTGGTCTACAGAGTGAATCCAGGACAGCCAGGATACCCAGAGAAACCCTGTCTCGAAGAAACAAACAAAAAACCAAAAATTGAGGTCAGCCTGTGCTGCAGCTCCTGTCTTGAATTCATAAGGCACATCTTGGGCAATGGAATCTCAGCATTAAAAAGAAGCATCAATCAAAGACATGGATATTTCTCACATGCATATTGCTAGGTAGAAGTCAATCTGAAAGGTAGCATACTATGTGATTTCAAATGTATGGCACTCTAGACACTTGTCAACACCCACAGATTGTTTAGCACAAGCAATGAACTCTACACTACAGACAATGTATCAGTACTGGCCTGGCAGTGTGGTACAGGCATGTAAATCCCAACACTTAGAAAGACCATCACAAGTTTCTGGTCTACCTAGAAATTCCAGGCCAGCTAGAGTTACTACATGATAAAGCCTTAATCAAGAAAAAAAAATTAAAAGTACTGCTTTCCTAATTTGAAACTGCTGCCCAACCGCCCCCTAAAAAATTCTATGAAAAAAAATAGTATGGAAAAACAAACCCACTAAAACAGTATCATTTCTCAGATAGCTAAGCATTTAGTAAATCCAGCTAGACCATGAGGAGATGTCAAAGATGTTAAAAGATTCAGCAGGGTGTTTAGAGTGATGGATGCTGACTTGTCTGCAGAGTCTCCACTCTGCTGGGAGACAGGAGGGACTTATGAAGACTGATGTCCATTTTTTATCCATTATAGGGATCACAGAATGTTTTTCTTTGCTTCTTCCATTCCCTTTAGATGAGAGTAAAACCTTGATCTCGTCTAAGATGGCATATTTGTGGATAGGGCTTTTTTCTTTGAATGGCTTCTAGTTTCAAACTTTCTCATCATCTTCTTGTTGCTGTAAGACAAATAAATGTTAGGAAAATGTTAAAAAGTTGCAAGGGAGAGAATCCAGACTTTTCCCTTTAACAAAGATAAAAACTGGGTGTGGCGTCACACACCTTTAATCCCAGCACTAGCAGAGGCAGGGCGATGGATCTCTGTAAGAGTTTGAAGCCAGCCTAGACTTTTTGACTCAAAACCAAAACATAATGAGCATGTACAATAATAAGGAACCCATTTCCATTTTCTGGAGTCCCTGAGCTGGTTTTCCGGAATGCTAGCTAGGGCTGACAGATGAAGAGCTGCTATCAAGGCTGCCTCCCTACTCTCAGAGTTCACATATTCCATGTGCCCAGATAATCTCAAAGCACAGAAGGTTGTTTTGTACTCCTGGATAGATGCTGAGTTCTGAAATCTAATTCAGGGCTGGCAGATGTCTTGACAGGTAAAGGTGCCTGCTACTTGGGAACACGAGGATCTAGTCACATGTACCGTGGCACTTATGCCGTGGCATGCCTGTGACCTAAAACATAATCAGTGATCTGAGCCAACAAATAAATATAACTCCAATCTAAAGCCGTGTTTATAAGGCCAATGTACACTTTCCTTGGGGCTTTGTCTCATGTAGCCTAGGCTGGCCTCTACCTCTGGTTCTATACTGTGCTGGGGATCAAATCTAGGGTCTTATTCAAGGGAAGCAAGTGCCACTCTCACTGAACTGCATTGCCAGCCCCAGTTAACAGTCTTGATTTTGGACTAGGATCCACACTTATCAGGCACGTCGTTCAGACTTATGAGAATCAAGCCACACATAGGCAGTTCTGTTTCCTATTTTCACCTGATCATAATGGGAAATATATAAGAAAAATATTTGTGTTTGCTTTCTGGCTTCTGTTCAGTTATTCAGAAATTCATCTAGACATCTTCCTTTTTCAGTTTCCCATGCTTACAGAGGTACTAAGGGGTTACCTGTGAACACAGTCAGGACATAGCAAATTATCTTCCACTCCTGGTTCTGGGATAATACAGGCTGGTAACAGGAAGAGAAAATTCATCCTTTGGGAACTGTCTGGAACCCAGGTCTGACCAGCGCAAAACTGCAGGCGAACCCAGCCTTTCTTATCTGCAGGGAGCTGCCTGCCATGGACAATACACCATCTGAGGCCTGAGGAGCAGAAACAAAAGCAGCAAACAAAATCAAGACAACTCTCCGCCACCTCTTAGTAAACTACTCTTGAATTAATTTGCTCTTATATTTTGCTAAAAGTCAAATGCATTTTCTGCTAGTTCATAAACTGTCAATACTCCTTATACAAGATGCATTGGAAAACTAAGTATTTGACCAAAATAAATTGAGTGCAATGCATGGGAAACCACTCAGATGACAGTTTCTGACCACAAGAACCTCTCAAGTCACTTTGCAGAATGCTTACCTTGTGCTCAAGACTCTGCTAAATGGTTTGCATATTAATATATCTATTGTTAAAACTTGTATTCTACTTTTTTTTCTTTCCCTAATATTGGAGATTAAATCTAGGACCTCATGAATGCTAGGCAAGATGCTACCACTGACTGAGCCAAGCCCCACAAACCCTTGTTCTCCCTATTAACCGTAGAGGCAGCCAGTATTTATGGTATTAAATACCATTTTCTCCAATGAACTGACATGTGTTTTCTGACTGAAGTCCACTTGTATGTATTGTACACTACTTTGTACTGATCTGACTAAAAGAGCCACGACTGGCAAATCAAGGGGAAATTTTTCATACACAATTGCCTCAATGCATACATGCATATGTACATACATACATACATACTTTGGAATACAAGGAACCAAGAAGGTGAAATGATGTGACCCCAGCATGGTCTTAGAGTGCAAGAATTAATATTGTATACACAATTCTTCTCAAAAGCAAACCAGAGGTTCAATATACTTCACAAATTTTCAAAAAAAATAAAAAATCACACAGGAACATAAAAGATGGAGCGCCAATGCAATTCTGAACAATAAAAATGGTCCTAGAGGGATCTGATTTCAAGAGACACTCCAGAGTGATACTAAGGTGCCGAGCTCCTGACATATAGATTGATGGAATAGAAGACTCCAACATAATGAACCCGTGTAGTCATGACCACCCAGATTTTTGTTTTGTTTTGAGATGGGGTTTTTCTGTGTAGCCCTGGCTGTCCTGGAACTCACTCTGTAGACCAGGCAGGCCTTGAACTCACAGAGATCCGCCTGTCTTTGCAAGGCAGGTGCCACCGGGCCCAACTTAAAAATGAAGTCTTGCATGAGTCAAATTTAACTTCTACATCAGGGGTTCTCAACCTGTCAGTCTCTATGATACCTCTACGGTAAACTTCTAGCTCCAAAACTATTTACATTACAGTTCAGAACAGTTGCAAAATTACAGTTATAAACTAGCAACAACAATAACAACAAAAAACTATATGGCTAGGGGTCACCACATCACATCAGGAAGATTGTGAAGCACTGTCGTATGTTTGCTTCATTTTGTGAAGTAGACTTTGATTACCCAGGTGTGTCCTTGACCTCATCATAAAGTGCAGAATTGACACTGGACTCCTGACCCTCCAGCCTCCACCTCCCCAGGGCTGAGATTACACACATGCACCGCCCTACCAGGTTAGGGGTCTTCACACTTTAACGCCTGCTACTTTATATAGGCTTTCTGTCTTGTGCTGATGTTAACCACGTTTCCGAAGAGTAGGACTCACATCTTTAGAGAGGTCTTACCAGTGGTTTGTGGCAGAAAGGCCTCTGCATTAGAGGGAAGAGGACATCGATTCTTAGATGGTGACCGGGCAGCTCTCATGGCAATCTTTCCCCAGGCTGCAAATGTGGACCCCTTAGGCGACGTTAGAATTTCCAGAATACCACTCTCCTGTTTCCGGCTATGGCAGCTGTTCGGAGGCCCAATTCCTCTGAAGACTATCTTGGGTTTCCTGGGACCCGACTTCATTTTGGCCTCACGAGATGTGTGGGGGATATACTGCAAAGGAAATTCACCAGTATTCCAAAGTGCCCAGGCTTGGTAGGCAAATTGCACCATAACTTCACACTGGGTGGCAATTTTGGAAACACTACTCTATAGTGTTGGCTCTCCAAGGGGAGAGAATTTTGGCAGTTCAAACCAAAAGCACAGATTGGTCTGGACAGATATCTGAGTGGGGACAAATCACCGGACTGGAGTTAGGATTCCAGCAACAATGTGTAATCAGCTTGAGTGTCCCCAACAAATGCCTGTAACTATAGGTCCTAAGGGGGGATGGAGACAGGTTTTTGTCAGTGCTAGCTGGCTTTCAGAATAGCTGAGAAAACTTGCGCACCACAGGAGTAGACACACTGATAAGATACAAAAAGCCTACTTCTGGCCTCCATGTGCACATAGATACATGATGTACACACTACACACACACACACACACACACACACAAAACAAAACAAAAAACAAAAAAAACAAAAACAAAAAACAAAACAACCCCTGAAGATCAAGATAAGGTCACAGGTTCAAGACCAGGCTGGACTACTTGCTAAGAGCCCAATCACTCCGTTATTTTGGGGATTTGTTTTGTTCCTTTTTGTGCCTGTGTTTTGGGTTTTTTGTTTTCAGTCTCACTTGGTAACCCAGGCTGACCTTGGATTTGTTACCCACCCTCCTACCACTCCAAAGTACTGGGATTAAAGTTTGCCACCCATCTAGTTCCTCTTAAGGTCTTGGGGTGACACCCATATTGACCTAGAACTTACAGTGTGGCTGAGGAAGACCTTGAACTGTAGACCCCACTGCTCCTACATTCCTAGTTCTGGGATCCCAGGTGTGTGTTACTCACAACTGTCATATTCAGATTTGAAGTCAACAAAAACCCGGGTGAGATGGAAAACCATTGTTGACTCGGGGTTTGGATGGGTCTGAATATGAAATAATCTTACTATACTATATTTGAATCATAGTTCATGTGGGGCCAGAGTGATGCAGGCCTCTAATCCCAGCTAACAGTTAAGGGCGGCAGAGGTGGGAAGACCACACGGTGAGGGAATGCCTCAGAGGCTTACTGCTAGGGACAAGGGCTCATGCCTGTATCAGGGGACTTGGGAGGTAGAGGACGGGAGCACCAGAGTTCCTATCTACTTAGCTACACAGGGGTTTGATGGCCAGCCTAAGACACTTAGAGACATCCTGCTACATGTGCTGGAGCACATCTTTAATCTCAGAAGGCAGAGGTAGATGAATCTCTTGAGTTTCAGGCTGTCCAGGGCTATATAATGAGGCCATGTCTCAAAAACAAAAACAAAAACAAAAACAAAACAAAACAAAACAAAAAAACCACCAAAGCACACAAAAAACAAACAGTGGCACACGCCTTTAATCCCAGCACTTGGGAGGCAGAGGCAGGTGGATTTCTGAGTTTGAGGCCAGCCTGGTCTATACAGTGAGTTCCAGGACAGCCAGGGCTACACAGAGAAACCCTGTCTCAAAAGAAAGAAAGAAAAACACACATACACACACAAAACAAACAAACAAAAACCACAATCAAAATATGGTTAAAGGCTTGGAAGCTGGGGGTGGGGGGAATTGCAGGGGTGGGGGGTTGGGGTGGGGGAAATTGCAGGGGTGGGGGGTTGGGGTGAGGGGGAATTGCAGGGTGGGGGTGGGGTAGGTGAATACAAAGCACACACGTTTTGTTCTTTCGAATGTCAGTAACCCTGCCTTCAAGGGAGATTACCTATAACAATTTCGGTAAGACAACTCACCCCACAGGGAGAGCCCACCCCCACCCCATCACCACAATCATTACTTACACATTCTTGTTTAGAATATGAGTGTCTCTGAAGTCTCAAATAAACCTCAACTTTCTAAGGAAATTAAGAAAAATAAAGTTAAAACATGACCGGAACTGTCCACACTTGGTTCATGTACCAGGGAAGCCACTAACCTGGCCATCCGTACTTAAGTTATAATAACGACACCACTCCCTTAGAGTGTCGCGGGACACATTGCTAATAGGAGGCAGGATGGGCGGAGGACAGGTGCCTGGTATGGTTCTTGTCCTTGACACAGCTCTTGGTTGTTTGATCCCCTCATGCCTCACCACAGAACGGGCTGAGAAGAGAACAAGGAGAAAGCAATAGCATTCAGTGACTTGCTTTGAGAGTTTTCTCACAAATGACTTTATAGATAACAGTAGCATCTTTTTGTTTTCCTCCAATTATGAGGAAAAAAAATGAGGGCTTCATTTGACCTAGATTACATACCTTTTAACATTGGAGGCCCGGGACAGTAATCCACACTTACATTCTAAATCCTAAATAAGATTCTGTCTTATTTTAATCATGTTTGTGAATCTGCCAATATGCATTCCAGAGAGCTGAAATCCTCTCTCTCTCTCTCTCTCTCTCTCTCTCTCTCTCTCTCTCTGGTTTGTTGTTGGTTTTTTGTTTTGTTTTGAAAACAAGATTTCCCTGTGTGACCTTTGCTGTCCTGGAACTTGCTTTGTAGACCAAGGTAGCCTCAAACTCAGAGATCTGCCTGCCTCCCAGGAGCTTAGATTAAAGGCATGTTTAAGAATATTTAGCATATTTGTTTGCTTGTTTTATTAGCTTCATTAACTACGGGAACAGATACCTTTGGCTTATCCTTTGTCTACACTCTGGGGCTATCGATGTCATTCAGCTGGAGACACGCCTACTGCAGGAGGGAGGCAGGGTTTCATCCCCAGCATCACAAAAACTTCACAAAGTGTCAAAAAATATAATGGCAGCACCTACAGCCTAGGATCAGAAGTCCAGTCCATCCTCAGCTAAAGAAAGTCCAATAGCAAGCCAGACAGGGTGGTACACACCTTTAATCCTAGTACTTTGAAGGCAGAGGCAGGCACATCTCTTAGTTTGCGGCCAGCCTGGTCTACTGAGTGAGTTCCAGGACAATCAGGACTAAAGAGAAAAACCCTGCCTTGAGAGGGAAAAAATTACTCTAAAATGAGCCCAGAAGTCTAGACTTTGAAGCACTACTCCCCTTGACCCAACCACCACCATCACCCCACCAGAGTTGTTTCTACAGAATCAAAAGAATAACTTCTGAAATCCTCCAGAGCAACAGTGCTCCAGAACTCTATCTCCCTAAGTCTCATTTTCTGTACATAGCACACCCCAACCCCGAGCTGCTGAGGCTAGCATGTAATTCCTTTCTTTGAAACACTGAGACTTTTAAGAGCTACTAGGTAGGTTTTGTTGTTGTTCATTTTGGTCATTTACTTTGTTTTAAGACATACATACGGACAGCTGGGCGGTGGTGATGCACGCCTTTAATCCCAGAACTTGGGAGGCAGAGGCAGGCAGATTTCTGGGTTCGAAGCCAGCCTGGTGTACAGAGTGAGCTCCAGGACAGCCAGGACTGCACAGAGAAACCCTGTCTTGAAAAAAACCAAATCCAAAAAACCAAAAAAAAAAAAAAAAAAAAGTCATTGCCTATACTGACTTCTCTCAATAAGCAATTGAGGAAGACCTAGAACTTGATTTTCCTTCCTCATCCGGTGAAGTGTTGGGACTACAGGCTTTTGCTACCATGTCCTTTCAGTAAGCAAAATATTAAATACATTCTAAAAATGTTCAGTTTTCATGATAAATACAGTATGTATTCATCTTCCCCATGATACAGGGTTTTTCTGTTTAACAGAACCTGGGCTATCCTGGATTCACTTTGTAGACCAGGCTTGGCCTCTGCCTCCTGGAGTCCTGGGAAGAAAGGCACTGAGCCACCATGCCCGGTTACTTTCCTACTTACTTTCCTACGTGTTAGTGTTTCCCCACCCCCCACACCCAGCCCTTTAACTTCATTTTTTTGGGGCAAGGTCACACTGAGGATCTGGGTAATGGCTTTCTGCATACCTTGACTAGTTCCCACCTTAAACATAGAGCAGTACATGGGGCTAGCAACTGGGACGGTTAAGTTTGAACAACCTCGGTGATGTTTAAGGAGCCTGCCTGAGATGGTGGTATACGCCTTTAATCCCAGCACCAGGGAGAAAAAACTAGGAGTGTTGGAGGAGAAGGAGTGGAGGATCTCTGAGTTGGAGACCAGCCAGGTGTAGAGAGCAATAGGTCAGTCAAAGCAACACAATGATCCTTATATCAAAACCTGTGCTTTATTCCTGGCTTTCCAGAGTCTTACTGAGAAATCCATCTCAAACCTACACTATTTTCACCAGGAGACTTTTGTTTTGTGTTGTTTTGTTTTTGAGACACGGTTTCTCTGTAAAGCCCTGGCTATCCTGGAACTCACTCTGTAGACCAGGCTGACCTTGAACTCAGAAATCCACCTGCCTCTGCCTCCCAAGTGCTGGGATCAAAGGCGTGTTAAATTTGATGATACCTGGTGGTTTGTGGCTTATGCTTGAAGAAACATTTGATTCCGGAAGATATTCTGTGGTTGGCTCCTCAGTAAATGGGACCAGCGTTAAAACCACACTTTCTTCCTCCAAGTCTTCCTCAGATTGGCCCTGCAAAGAGAAGCAGTGGGGAGATTGTACTTACTTTTGTGTTGAGGCTGCTGAATTCATTTACCATCGAAGTTTTAGTGTTGAAACAAAGAAAAAGACAACATCAGGAAACAGGAAGCCACTGTGGAAGGACTTTCCTTTTTTTTTGTTTGTTTGTTTGGTTTTGTTTTTTTTTTTTCCCGAGACAGGGTTTCTCTGTGTAGCCCTGGCTGACCTGGAACTCACTCTCTAGACCAGGTTGGCCTCGACCTCAGAAATCCTCCTGCCTCTGCCTCCCAAGTGCTGGGATTAAAGGTGTGTGCCACCACAGCCATAACCGCCGGGCTGGGCCGGGCTGGGCCAAGCCAAGGAAGGACTTTCTAAGGCTCAGAAAAGCAGTGCATAAATTAGGGAGTGAAGCCTCCTTGAGGAAGTTCCAGACGATTTGGTCCACTTCCCTCCCTCGTATTGAAATCTCTTCAACACCAGTACTTTTAAACTAGAAATAATGTAACCCCCCTCCCCATTTGTATAGCAGCTTTTCAAAGTTCTCCAGACACAAATCTACTTCTGTTGCCATAAAAAAAACAACACTGGGGGTGGAGTGGGGTAGGAATGGCAAATGCCTTCAATCCCAGCACTTGGGAGGCAGAGCCAGGCATATCTAGGCCAGCATGGTCTATAGAACAAATTCCAGGACAGCCAGACCCTGTCTCGAAAAGCCAAATAACTACAAAACAAAAAAAAAAAACAACAACAAAACAAACAAACAAACAAAAAACTAAACCAAATGAACATGATGAGGCCTAAAAGCAGTAATGACTTGGCCTGGCTAGTTCTATCTTCTAGTTTGTTTGGTAGAGTGGCCCTTAACTGGCCCCGAATTACACAACCCCAGATGGGGAAACCCACCGGACAGGCATTAGAAGTACTGGGAACTGGTTACTTCTTATTAGGAAAAAAAAAATGGTTACTTATTTTTTAAACATATAAGTTATCAAAAATTTTCACTTAATTTCAGCTCACCGTTCCAGTAGGTTTTTATCCTAACTACAGCACTCCCTGTCTGGGACGATTTTACTGCTTTACCTAGGAAACAGTATCATTTCTCTCCCAGAAAATACATAGTGTCAAGTGTGTGAGTGTGTGTGGTGGGGAAGTAACAAGCAGAGAGGATTCCAAGATTGAGGCTTTAACACCCACCCCCCTCACCCCCCGCAGCTCCTCAGAAGCGAGACGGGAGACCTAGAAAGACTGAGAAAGAACTCCCAAGAGAACATCACTTCTCTTAGAAAGAAAAGTTACCTTGTAGTAATTCTCCAGGTCGAAGTATGACATTTTCGGGCAGGCTTGGAGGAAGACAAAGGCAGCAGTGGAATGGATGCTGACTTCTTTTAGAGGTAAATGACTCCCTCTACTTCCTGTCTTCCTGTTGCCCAATTGAGCTCTTTCCCCTCCTCCTCTCCCCACCCTCTTCTCTTTGACAGCGATTTTATCAGCTCTCCAGCTCTCGTGGCCTCAGTAGATAATTGTCAGCTCAAACCTGAGTTCTTAAGTAAATCAAAAGCCGGCCCCACCTCCTTTTTTTTTTTTTCCTCCAAACGTAGACGGCTGAGCTTGTCCTGCTGGCCAATGTCTGGAACCTCAGTGCTCCGGATGCAGCAATGGAAGCGGGAGGGTCGTGACCTAGAGTTCTGACTGGACGACATAGAAAGACCCCTCCCCTCAGGGTGGTGCACGCCAGAGATCTCAGTGCTGCGGAGGCTGAGCCAGGAAAGATGGAGGCTTTACACTGCAGCAGTTCCTACCAAGCCAGAGAGAGGAGACCTAGAAAAAGCAAGAAACAAACTTTTCCACTCAGCCTGGGTTACAGAGTGTCTAAAACAAACAAACAAACAAACAAACGAAAAGTAAATAATAAAATAAAAGCCGGGCAGTGGTGGCGCACGCCTTTAATCCCAGCACTTGGGAGGCAGAGACAGGTGAATCTCTGAGTTCGAGGCCAACCTGGTCTACAGAGTGAGTTCCAGGACAGCCAGGACTTCAGAGAAACCCTGTCTCGGGGGCGTGTGTGTGTGTGTGTGTGTGTGTGTGTGTGTGTGTGTGTGTGTGTGTGTGAAGCTATGCCTATCTCCTGAATCATTCCTTTAAGAGTGTGTCCAGGAATCTGTGTTTCCACGATCCCCTCGGGTGCTTCTTCTACCGTCTAGTAACACTGGTTTTAGAGGTAGGTCAATAATAGTAAACAAGCGTTGCTCCTCTGTGGGAGAGAAACTGTCCGTATGTCCAGGAACTTATGGACAGACAAGGACTCCTCATTCCATGTGGGTACCTTATTCCTGCTTTGGGTGATTAAGAAAAGTGACCTAGTGGCTCGAGGTTCTTGGCATTTGAGACAAAGCCTGGTGCTGTTGCCCAGGTGGTCCTTGGACTTTTGACAATGCTTTTGCCTCAGTCTCCCTCGTACAGACTGGATCACTGGTGGGAACCTCTATGCCCCATTCACATGTTAGAGTTCTTTCTGAGTGAGACTTTCTGACCTCCGAAGGTACTTGGGGGTATGTATGTGCAAACATATGGGAAAACATCTATACATAAAATAAAGTTTAAATTGGAATTTAAAAACCAACACAACCTTTTCTCTAAAGCTGGGTGGCAAAATGTGGTGGCACACATTTTGAAGAGTCAAGACAGACTGCAGGAGAGTTCCAGGTTAGCCAAGAATACACAGCGAGCCCCGTCTGAGATAAACTAAATAAATAGTTTAGCCAGGTTTCTAATGCTAAAGCTATATGATCCCCTTCTAGGGCACAATATCAGCACACACAGGGCAGGACAGACAACCAGCTAAGAACAGGGAACCTAAAAATGCCTGGGTTAATATGACTAGGCAGTGGAAATGACAAACACTCAAAATTTCTTTGTCTTCTCCATTAAAAAAATTAGTCATGGCACACATCCTTAGCTAACATTCAGGTAGGAGGCAGAGGCAGGTAGATCTCTGTAAGTTCAAGGCCAGCCTGATCTACAGAGCAAGTTCAGGACAGCCAGGGCTACATAGTGAGATGCTACAAACAAAACCAACCAGGCTGGGCGGTAGTGGCGCACGCCTATAATCCCAGCACTCTGGGAGGCAGAGGCATGTGGATTTCTGAGTTCAAGGCCAGCCTGATCTACAGAGTGAGTTCCAGGACAGCCAGGGCTACACAGAGAAACCCTGTCTCGAAAAAACCAAAAATACAAAACAAACAAACAAACAAACAAACTAAAAACATCACCTTTCCCCCCCCCCAAATATAACAGGATCTCTCTATGTACCCTCGGCCATCCTCTGTGTCCCAAGGGCAGGAATAAAGATTATTTTTACATTAAAATCTATTATTTTATATTAAAATCTGTCATGCCAAGCTAAAAACATGTTTTTTTTTTTCTTCTTTTTTTCTGGTTTTTCCAGACAGGGTTTCTCTGTATAGCCCTGGCTGTCCTGGAACTCACTCTGTAGTCCAGGCTGGCCTAGAACTCAGAAATCCGCCTGCCTCTGCCTCCCAAGTGCTGGGATTACAGGCATGCACCACCACTCCCGGCTCAAAAAACATAGTTTTTTAAGCTTGATTTTTTTTTTTTTTTTTTTTAGATCTATAGGGATGCCTTGGTGGTCCAAGCATACCAAAGTTAGATTCCTAGCACTCTTGTTGGGAGGTTGCTATCATCTATGTGTGGTTCCAGCTCAGGGTCTGAGGATGTAACACCTCTAGCCTCCATGAGACCCAGCTTACAAACACACTACACAGACAGACCAACAGTCAGCCAGTCAGCCAGCCACACACACACACACACACACACAAATAGAATAGATATTAAACAATAAATATAGCAGGATATAGTGGTGACACCGACCCTTAACCCCAGCACTCAGGAAGCAGAGGCAGATGAATCAATCTCTAAAGAGTTCAAGGCCACTCTGGCCTATAAGGTTAGCCAAGGTAGCATAGTGAGACCTGTCTCAAAGAAATAATTCATTGAGTTCTTGGCCTGGGTATGTTCTTCTGTGTTACAATGCACACCTATCATACATAAGGCACCAATTTGGATCCCCAGCACCAGAAAGAAAGAAAGAAAGAAAGAAAGAAAGAAAGAAAGAAAGAAAGAAAGAAAGAAAGAAAGAAAGAAAGAAAGAAAGAAAGAAAGAAAGAAAGAAAGGAAGGAAGGAAGGAAGGAAGGGAGGAAGGGAGGAAGGAAGGGAGGAAGAGAGGAAAGAAGAGAGGGAGGGAGGGAGGAAGGAAGGAAGGAAGGAAGGAAGGAAGAAAAGAAAAAGATAAAAGGAGGAAGGGGAGGGAAGGAAAGAGGGAGAGAGGGAGGGAGGAAAGAAAGGAAGGAAATGGGTCATGTGCTCATTTTTTTTTTCTGCATTTAGAGCTTTTCCTCAGGATGTTTCCTATGATAGACAACAGTCTGTTCAACAGACTAGAATAGAAAAATGAATTCATGTCTCCTACAAGTAGCTGGATTTTGGCTTTCAGGATTCCTGTGTTGACTCCTGCACTGTACCTCACCTGGCCTTTGCCTTAGCAAGGATGATGGTCTGGCTTCAACCCATAGCCTTGTAAACCATGTGTGCTGGGGGCTGTTTCTGGTGGCAGACCAAAGCACTGCCACCTCAGTGCTGGGCTGGTTGAAGTATGATGTTCAAAATCGTACTCCAGCTATGAATCCACATCAACTCGAGCTAAATACAACAGGAGAGCCTATCTCAATGTAACAACTACCTCGTAGACTAGGCTAGGGATATAGCTCAGTGGTAGAGAAGGTGTCCACCACCATTTCTAAAGCACTTGACTGGTGTTAAGCATTGTTAAGATTTGCTTAAATTTCACCATTTTTAGTGTTTATCATTAGTTCTTTAATTTTGCATTAGTAAGCATTCCCGATAATCATTTTCCTGATTAAGCAAAGATGGGTTTCAGAGAAGCAGGAGCTTCACTCTTCACTCTCCAAATAGCAGTGTTGGGTTTTCCCTTATAGCTCAGGATGCCTTGGGCAAAAAGACAGACAGACAGGTAGTTTTCACTTAGGCTAGCACCAGCCCTTTAGGAACATTCCATGCATACCTTGAGACAACTGAAGAATGTCTGCAGTTTGTCTCTGGTTTTTGACTGCTAGCAGTCTAAGCCTGAAAAGTTTTGTTTGTTTGTTTGTTTGTTTGTTTGAGACGGGGTCAGATCATCAGATCCGGCTAGCTTGGAACACACAGAGATCTTCCTGTCCCTGCCTCCCGAGTGTTGGGATCAAAGCCAGCTGGAAACAGTTGATTCTAGATTTTTGCTTTTACAAGTAAGTCCTGCCTGATGGATTCTAGATGACTCTGCCATCATTTCTGCCTGGCCAATGGAGAAGCACTGACCTGCTGATGGTCTAGCGGATGGATGCCTTATTGGGCTGCTAAGAGGCAAGCCTGTGATTGGCTCAAATCAATGGCTTATTTTAAACAAAGGATTGTGATTGGCCAAACCTAAACCTGGCTCATCTCTCTGGAAAATTAAGCCAGCTTCTCTGGTTCAGTGACTCAGCTGGAAGCCATTTTGTTCTTGTATTGCCTCTTGTGTTAGAAAATGTTTTTTTGGTTTTTGGGTTTTTTTTTTTTTTTTTTTTTTTGCCGGGCAATGGTGGCGCATGCCTTTTAACCCAGCACTTGGGAGGCAGATTTCTGAGTTTGAGGCCAGCCTGGTCTATAGAGTGAGTGAGTTCCAGGACAGCCATGGCTACCTGTCTTGAAAAAAGAAAGAAAGAAAGAAAGAAAGAAAGAAAGAAAGAAAGAAAGAAAGAAAGAAAGAAAGAAAGAAAGAAAGAAAGAAAAAGAAAATGACTTTATGAAGTGGAAATTTGCTGTGTAGTAGAGGCTAGCCTTGAATTATTGATCTACCATGGCTGACTTGATCTTGTCTTTTAATCTGGGTGACTGCCCTCGATCCTCTAGCCTCTGCCTGCTTTTTTGTCGTTTCTGTTTTTTTGAGACAGAGTCTCAGGGAGCTCCGGCTGACTTACTATGTGGCAGAGACGAAGGGTGGACTTCAGCTTGTGCCTCTGCTTCTCAGAGCTGGGATCACAGGTGTGCGCCACCACATTCAGTTTATGCACGGAAAGGGACCAACCCCAGGGTCTCGAGGATGTTAGGTGGACGCTCTAACCATTGCACTACAATCCTCTTCCCCTTGACTTCTTTGCTTGTTGATGTTGGGTTACAGCCTCTTGACTGTCTTTTTGCTTTGCCCATGAGGCCCCCAGCCTCTTAGTCCTTGAGGTCAGGGCCCTCTGACTTCTTGGGAGTTCTAGCCTGCTGGCTTATAGTAATTAAGTGCCATAACCTAGCTGTATTATTCCAGGCTCTGCTATCTCCCAACTGATATTAGGGCTTAATTCCATGACTACCACGCCTGCCATCCTCAGCTGTGCTGAGCCCCTTTCTCAGCACTTCATCCTACGAGGCTATGCAAAGAACATCCCTTCGCAGATGGGACCTCACCATCTCCGCCCTGCAGGCCTGTTTCCTTCGGCCTCATCGTTCCTTCACCCCTCCTTTGCCTTTCTACTTTCTAAGTATTTCTACTTAGGTCAGCATTGTTTTCCACTCTGGCTAAGAATCATCTTAGCACTGACCCTGGCTCATCTCCTAGGATCCTTTTTTTTTCTTTTGGTTTTTCGAGACAGGGTTTCTCTGTGTAGCCCTGGCTGTCCTGGAACTCACTCTGTAGACCAGGCTGGCCTTGAACTCAGAAATCCACCTGCCTCTGCCTCCCAAATGCTGGGATTACAGGTATGCGCCACCACGCCCAACTGGATTTTTTTTTTCAAGATTTATTTATTATACGTAAGTACACTGTAGCGGTCGGGCGTCAGATCTCATTACAGATGGTTTCTCATTACTGATGGTTGTGAGACACCATGTGGTTGCTGGGAATTGAACTCAGGACCTCTGGAAGAGCAGCCAGTGCTCATAACCACTGAGCCATCTCTCCAGTCCATCTCCTAGGATTCTTTCTCCCACGTTGTATCCTGAGCCAGGAGAAACTGTTCTGGATGGGCTGAATTCATGACTATATCCATTGATTAGCTACCCTCTGGCTGCGTTGAGGATGATTCTCCTAGCTCCTGCCTGCAGGGCTTTTGCCATATATTCTTTTGCCAGCCCAGACGGAACTGTTAGTTATACGGGGCCTCATCCTGAAGGGCACTTAGAAATGTGTGTGTGTGTGTGTGTGTGTGTGTGTGTGTGGTGTGGTGTGTATGCATGCACGCCAGAGTCTCATTAATTCACCTAAACTGACCTTGAATGTACTATAACCTGGCAAGTTTTAACCTGTGATTTTTTTTTTTCCCTATATCCAGAGTGGCTGAAATTACAGACCTGGGCCACAAGGTCCAGCTAAGAATCACTGTTTTTATTGTTTTGACTTTCTGAATTATTCTGCCTCTGCTGCCTAGTTCATTGATGATTCCTGTCACGCTTACCTCCACCCCCCACTTATCAGTATCCAAGTCAACTTTCCATTTCAGGCACTGCACGCATGGCGCACAGACAGACATGCAGACAATACACTTACACACATAAAACGGTTATTGTTTTTTAATTAAAAATGTAATCTCATTTTTATGTGTCTGTTTTGCCTGTTGTATCTGTGTGCACCACATATGTGCCTGGTGACGTGGAGGTCAAAACATGGTGCATCCTCTTGAGTTAGAGCTACAGATGGTTGTGGGCCTCCATATAGGTGCTGTGAACCAAGCTGCAAGCTTTGGCAATAGGACAGCAGCTGCCTTGCAATCCAGATGTTTTCCTGTTTTTCAAGGCTTAGCATCTTCGTGCCTTTAGGTTCACTTCCTTCATGGGTTCTCCAAGAAGCACCTGGAGATCGTGGCTGAGGTAATATGGCCGCATGTGGGTGCTACCAAGTAGACCCCTCCAATCAGCATAGGGAGCAACAGACCTTCTCCATTCGTCGTGGAAGCTGCAGTCGCTACTAATGGGGAGAGCAAAGAGAGTGGAGTAGTGTGTAGGGGACATGTGTGGGAAGTCCTCGAGAGAGACACACGCACACGCGCACGCACAGGGCTTGTTACCTGTGGTCTAGAATGGGCATTTCCAGTAATGGCATCTGAAGTATGGAATGAAAGAAGCACACAGATTGCATAATAGCAAGGAAACTTTATTCAAAACCAATGTGACGGCTGCAGATTGGATATGGTGCAAGCCAGCAGGAGAGTTCTATAGAATTAGAGCACTGAGGGCATGGGTTACTGTTTGGGACAGGGTTTCTCTGTGTAGCTCCAGCTGTCCTGGAACTCACTCTGTAGACCAGGCTGTGCTGGAACTCAGAAATCCACCTGCCTCTGCCTCCCAAGTGCTGGGATTAAAGGTGTGCGCCACCACCCACCTGACCTGTTTGGGACTTCTTACTGTATGTTTGACTACATGTGTCTATGCATGACAAACGTGTCTGGTTTTGGAGAAGTCCATCAGATTCCCTGTAACTGGAGTTAGAGGGAGTTAGGAGTCACTAGGCAGATGCTGAGACTCTAATCCTGGTTTCTAGAACAGTAGTCAGTGCTCTTAACTTCAGACACATCTCTCCAACCCAAATTTCTTTATTTTGACTGGCAGGTTTAGACTCTGTATGCCTTTGTTCAAATGCACATTCTTTCCCAGGATGCAAGCCCAATTTTGCATAGCCATAAGGTGAGAAATGAGATTTTCCTCTAAAAGTTCATTCAAAGGACACAATCTTACTGCACAGTCACCCAAAACTAATTCAGACTGGATTAGCACACTACCTTTCCGAAACCCAGATATGTCCTAGATTACATTTGTGCAGAATCAGAGAAAAGAGTTACTGATTGAAAGTTTCTAGGAGGGGGTGATTCTATTGTTTGCAGTGGGGAACACATGCACATTTATGAGAGTGGAGGTGCTGCTAGGTGCATTAGATGAAGGGTGTGTGAACAGTCCGAGCCAAGTGAAGTCCCAAGTTGCTAAGCCTCCCATTGCTTGCCTGGCTCTGCATGAAGCAGGGCTGAGTCCTCCAAGGTATACAGGAAGCTGTGCAAGGACAGCCTCAAAGACACTGCCAGCTTCAGGACCAGCTCAGGAGATACACGGCCAGTCAGCCTCAAGATCAATAGAGTTCCCGGCAGAGTTGGAGCTGAGTATCTTGGAGGGCAATGCTGCAGAAATATCAGGAGTAGGAACACGAGTGAAAGTGGACACTTGAACTTACAGACAGAGCCTCTCTGAGGATGAAGGCCAGGACAGGATGCCCTGGACCATTGCAGCAGCATCAGCGGTGGCTTGAATGACATGCCCATGGTAGTATGATTAAATACTTAGTCTAGAGTTAGTGCTGCTATCCAGGGAGGTTCAGAAGGTGTAGCTTTGCTGGAGGAAAGTGTGTCACTGGCAGGGCGGAGAAGCAGGCTTTGAGCCCTTAAAAGTCCCCACCTGCTTCCTGCTTGCCATCTTAGATATATGCTAACTCTGTTCTGCCTGTCAGGGACTCCTATCCCCCTAGAACCCTAAACCCCAATAAACCCTTTCTTCTCTAGGTAATTCCTGTCATGGTGTTTTACCATAACAACAGGAAAGTAACTGCTATAGGTGGCTACAGCATTAGAGCAGACAGTACCGCAGTAAACACACAGAGGTGCTGTGGAGGGAGCAGGGAGGCAGTGGGACAGAGGAGCTAAAGAGACAGGAGTGACATCAGCTTTCCTGAATCAGCAGGAGCTGAAGCAGGCAGCCTCTGCCAGGAAGAAACTGAGGGAAGAGTCTATAGAAAGTAGCTGAGTTGCAGTGACCTATCCCCACCCCCCACAGGGCTTCTCTGTGTTGTCCTGCAACTTTCTCTGTAGTCCAGGCTGACCTTGAACTAACAGTTCCACTTTCCTCTCCCTCCCAGGTTTAATCTCCATGAGATTAAAGGCATGCACTACCATATCTGGCTAAGACCCACATTTTGAGTAAGACCAAGTTTAGAAGAGACCAAGTTCCAGAGAGAGAGAGAGAGAGAGAGAGAGAGAGAGAGAGAGAGAGAGAGATGACATCAACCTCCAAATAAGAATTTAAAAGGAAATGAAGTTTCTTTCAGCTATCCTCTGAGGCCCCAAGGAGAAAGGCATTTTCAACCCAGCCCTCACTGAAATACAGGGGACCCCTACCACTCTGTCGATATATGACATAATTGATACTGCTCCGGTCTACAGAACAATGTGTACCAAGCTGGCTGCACTGAGCCCTTGAGGATTGAACATAAGCTTGTGCGTTCAGTGAGCAAACGCACATGACTGTCAGTCTTTGTAGCAAGCCCCCATGATCAGCCAATGGTCACAAACCTCAAGGTTTTGCTGCTGTAGACCAAGCAGGCCAGTAGGCAGTATCAGCTGCAAGGACGCTGGTTCACAGGTCTGCAGACCTCTCTACCTTCTCTCCTCTGTTCTTGAAGCCTCAGTCTCAGGACTCCACCTCAGACCCATATTAATCCCGAAGACCACAATTCTTGACTCAGCTGGGAAAAGAAAACCTGCAGTGCTTTCCAGAATGACTACGTCACTGCTCTTCCAGCTGCCATCAACGTACAAGTCTTCCGTGACCCTTACTTGTCTATTCCTGAATGTATTCTTGAACATGTGTATGATATTAGAGAAAATTTGCCACTAGCTATGTATGTGGCCCGGGCTGGATTCAAGCTTCTATCCACCTGCGTCACCTAGAATTACAGGTATATGCCACTATTCCAAGATTGAGATTTTAAATTACACTCACTTATTGTGCCTGTCTGTGCATGCTCAGCGATCTGGGAAGATGAGAGTATAACATATGGGAATCCATTTTCTCCTCCTACTGTATGGGCTCCAGGGACCAGAAGTGCGGCAGCAGGTACCTGTTGTATGCTCATTGGTGTTTTGCCTGTAACTTCAGTTTCAGGGTACCCTTATATAGACAAGGTGTAGGTGCAGAGAACTGACCTCAGGTCCTCTGAAAGAACAGCCAGTGCTCTTAACCCCTGGGTCATCTCTCCTGTTCCCATGAGAAGTTTTAAATACTGATTTCTATGTAACTTACAAATCTTATTCTTTGCTGTTTTAAGGGAGAAAGAAAGCATTTGTAGTTATTTTCAGTGCTGGAAAATGAACCAACAGATACTGAGCATCAAATAGAGGCTAGACCTCTGTTCTAAGGGGCTGACTGGAGGAGTTAAGTACTTGCCCTGAATACACCAGCTAGTGGATTCTTCAGGGGGAAATGATAGAGCTTCAGGTGATGCAGTGCATGGGTGTGGCCGGCAGGACCTAGGTAGTCAAGGTCATTCTCCCAGATTACTCTTATCTCAAACAAACGAGATAGTGATTGGGACTGCGGGATAAACAACGCATCTTTACCTCCGGGGGAAGAAGTCATACGATAACCTGAGGCAGAAAAGTGTAAAGGTACAACTGGGCTCCATGATCCACTGGAAAGAGTGGCAGGCAGGAGGATTGCACTAAAACACTTACCCAACATCTCCAAGGCCTGTATGTTTTAAAACAAGTTGATCAAGCTGACGTCAGGAAGAAGGCATTCAAAGAAAGATAAGGCTCTACAGAGGGAGGGTTTGCTCAGAATAAGAATGGAAGGGCAGGGTTGCTGGAGGGGATGTCAAAGATAAGAGAGGAAGAAGGTAGTAAGGAAAGGCTTGAGGGTCACCTGGAGAGCTCAGGCTTTTCTTTGGATGGAATGAGCCCTAGGAGATTACAGTCAGATACAGATTTTCCAGGGGATCTCGAACATTTTCCCAGGTTTATTTTTATTTATTTATTTATTTATTTATTTATTTATTTATTTATTGGTTTTTCGAGACAGGGTTTCTCTGTATAGCCCTGGCTGTCCTGGAACTCACTCTGTAGACCAGGCTGGCCTCGAACTCAGAAATCCACTTGCCTCTGCCTCCCAAGTGCTGGGATTAAAGGCATGCGCCACGACCGCCGGGTCCAGGTTTATTTTTTGTTTAAAACACAAAACAATAAAGAACAAACAAAAAACTCTGCTAGGCATAAGAGAGCAAACCTTTAATCCCAGCATGGGAGGCAGCAGCAGGAGTTCGAAGCCAACCTAGTCTGCAGTTAGTTCCAGGACACCCAGGCAGGCTACACAGGGAAATCAGTCTTACCTTCATTCCCAATTCTTTCTTTCTTTTCTTTATTTTTTTTTCCGAGAAAGGGTTTCTCTGTGTAGCTCTGGCTATACTGGAATTCACTCTGTAGACCAGGCCAGCCTCCAACTCAGCTTTCTTTCTTTTCTGGTGTTGTTGTTTCTTGAGAGACGGTTTTTCTGTGTAGCCCGGCTGTGTAACTCAATTCTGTAGACCAGACTGGCTTCCAACTCAGAAATCCCCCTACTTTGCCTCTCAAATGCTGGAATTAAAGGCATGCACCACCACTGCCCAGCACCACTTACTATTACTGTAAATAATCTGTGTATCCCATTACCCAATTACTGTTATTTTAAAATCTTATGTGCTTTAGTGTATATATGGAGGTCATTAAAACAAAACAAAAAAACAACAAAACAAACAAAAAACCAAAAACCCAGTCCTTGCAGTCCTGGAATTCAGTATGTAGACAAGGCTGGGATTAAATGCATGCATAGCCACAACCAGCCAGTGAAAAACTCACATTGCTTTTTCCCTTTTATGATGTGGGTGTAAGGGACCAAACTCAGGTAGTTAGACCTTGGTGACAGGTACCTTTTTTATCTGATAATCTACCCTGATAATCTGGCTCAATATTAATGTTTTAAGATATTCTCTCTGTGTTATATATTCTATAACTGTACCGAGGATGTCTCTGTATCTTCTGACATTCCTGTATTAGTTCTGGGATGACAGGTGAAGGTCACTATAGTCCTGACCTAACATAGTGCTTCATGCATGCTAGACAGCACTTCACCAATGTGCCATTATACCCGAGTCCTTTCTCCCCACTATCCTAACTGGGAAAATGTATTGTTCCAAACTTTAGGAGCTGGGTTATGACAGCTCACTGCTGTCACAGAAGCAGGAAGGCTGCTGCTGAATTTAAGGATGGCCTGAGCTAAAAAGAAAAAAAAAAAAAAGTTCTAGACACCTCGGATATACAGTGAAATCTCAAAATAAAGGCTACTTGAGAATGTGAGCTGGAGACAGTTTGATGGCTCTAGAGGACTTGCTGCCTTCCCAGAGGGCCCAAGTTTGTTCTCGGCATCCATGCTGGGCAGTTTATAGCTACCTGTGTTGTAACTCCAGCTTCAGAGGATATCATGGTCTCTTCTGCCTTCTACACACATGCACACATACACACACCTTAAACGGGCAGGTAGCAAACATTTTCTGTGCAGCTTTGTGAGTTTTACATTGGGCTTTGTGAGTTTGACTGTGGTCTCCCAAAAACTTACTACCCCAACTAAGTCTCACTAATGGCAGCATGGTAGATTTTATACAAGAGGAGGTAAGCAAGCTATTGGAATGGTGTAGTGGTTATTATCAATTATTAACTTGCCTTCAGAAATCTGGGTTTACTTAAGAGTGTTAGAAACAGAAAAAAAGGAGGGGGAGCCTACTAGGCTCACCTAGTAATTACTCTAACCACAGGGATAATCAAGACTGATTGCTTCTTCATGATTAGACTCACATTAAATCTTTTCTGGCAAAGCAATTATCAGTAATAACTGCATGTTCCATTGTATCACATTAGTGACACTTTTTTTTTTTAACCATTCCCACTAATGTGGCCTTGTGCTTAAAATGACTTGGGGGAAACCCACTGTTTGGTGGTTAGTGGTACTAAGGTTTGAATCTAGGGTCCTGTAAATACTAAGGCTCTAAATTACTGTTCACTCTGTTTCTTTTTTTTTTCTTCTTTCTTTCTTTCCTTCTTCCTTCCTTCCGGTTTTTTGAGACAGGGTTTCTCTCTGTCTGTGTAGCCTTGGCACTCACTCTTGTAGACCAGGCTGGCCTCAAACTGGGAAATCCACCTGTTTCTGCCTCCCAAGTCCTGGGATTATAAAGGCGTGCACCACCACTGCCTGGCTGTTTAGTCCCTTCCATTGAGACAATCTCACCATACTGACCCCACTGGTCTTGTACAGAACCCAGGCAGTCCTTGAACACACGATCTTCCTTTGGCTGGGATTTTAGACCCCCCCCAGCCCCGCGGCCCCCCCCCAACTGTAATTTTTAAAAGGTCTTCACGCCTTGCTTGCTATTCTCTCCCACTCCTGGTTAGGAATACTTGGACACACACACACACACACACACTACTGTCAAGGAGCACACAAGGATTTCTTCATGTGAACCATCATCATAGAGAAATCACGTGCCATGATTCCTACTGAAATCTACATGCAGGCGTGCCACACACAACTTGTGCACAGGGACCTGACTCTGGCTGGACTCTAACGTCTAGTCGGGAAAACTCAAGTGCAAATAAATCTTATCTTACTCCCCAGGGACATGGTCAGCACACCAGCCATTCTCCTGTCGTGGACTTCATCCAAGGCACTTGACTCCGTGTCCTTTACAGACAAGAGACAGAGGCAGAAGCAAGGCTGGCCTGTTGAGTGTATGATGTCAAATACAAACAGCAGGGGTCCATCTGGAGATGATACTGGACAGGCCTTGCGCCCTAACCTAGACTCAATCCCCCAAAGGAGGCAAGCAGGCGTGTTCCTTGTTCCTTCATCTCCTTTAGGAAGAACTGTGCATCGCTGGCACAGAGGACATCAACTGGTGACAGTGGCCTTCACTCCCACTGCACCATGAGCAAGGGGACAGTTAGTAGCCGGGCTCTTCCTGACTTGAAAGGGTGCCCCACCCTACCCTACCTCCCTCTGCTCCCAGCAATGTTCCAAAGTCCTTTCAAACACAGTGTCCAGGGAGGCGCAGAAGGAACTCAGGGAAGAAGTAACCAGACAGATAACAAAAACAAAAGCCACAAGCCAGGTTTGGTGTAATATTTTACAACAGTAGAAAACAAACCCAAGCACTAAACACTAACAACACACTACAACCCAGGGAAGATGACATGCAGAGGCTACAGGTACAAGCGAAATCTTTACAGTTGACCACTGAACTGTCTATGACACCACTGTGTTGGTGTCAGGACTAGCAACTGTTGTATCTGGAGATGTCATACTCCTGCCCCAGGACCCACATGCAGCAAAACACATAGGATACTTTTTGTATCTTCACGCAAGAGTAGGAAGCCACTCCCGGTATCAGTCATCAAAATGAGCAGAGGTGGCCTCACTGGCTTTTTCCAAACTGCTTCTACTTAAGCATCAACTAACTTACAACAGCCCGTAACTTCTGGGTGAGAAAGGCACCATCAGAGGCAGAGATCTGGATTTCCATCAGTCTGAATGTCAGCTGCGGCTCTGCCCATCACGTCACAAGACTGATGCGAGCAGCTAGCTCAAACTAAGATTTCTGTCCTTCATCCTTCGAGGCTCTTATTCAAGACCTTGTTCCTAGAAAACAAATTTATTCATGGATTCATTCATTTACTTTTGTCTTCCTTCCCCACTTGACAGCCCCTCCCCTCCCCCACCTCAGCTGGAGTCCCAGGTAGAAGATCAACCTTGCCCTAAACTCCCAATCATCCATCCCAGGCTACATTACATCAAGTGCTGGGATTATAAGGTGTGTCATATCCAGATTAGAGACCAGAACCCGGAAGAGGCACTGAGATTTAAAAGACACAAGAATTACTGGGGCTGGCCGTGGTGGCACATGCCTTTAATCCCGACATTTGGGAGGCAGAGGCAGGCAAATTTCTGAGTTTGAGGCCTGCCTGGTCTCCAGAGTGAGTTCCAGGACAGCCAGGGCTACACAGAGAAGAAACCCTGTCTTGAAAACCAAAAAGGGGGGCTGGAGAAATGGCTCAGTGGTTAAGAGCACTGACTGCTCTCCCAAAGGTCCTGAGTTCAAATCCCAGCAACCACATGGTGGCTCACAACCATCTGTGATGAGATCTGATGCTATCTTCTGGGGTGTCTGAAGACAACTATTACATATAATAAAGAAGTAAATCTTTAAAAAAAGAAAGAAAGAAAGAAAGAACGAAAAGAAAACCAAAAAGGATCTGCTGGGAATGTATGCCTGAACCTTTCTTTGCATTTGTTCCTGACCAGGCCTGGGGGCACACCTGCAATCCCATGCTCAGAAGGTGGAGACAGGACTGTGAGAACGTCAAGGCTGGCTCAAGCAGTTTGATTAGAGGAGCCTTGGTCCTGACCCCAGCTGGGGTGGCTTAAGGGCAAGTTTAATGGCAAGTAGAAGGCAAAGGCTGGCAGACTTGTTTTGGCTCCAACTTTGAGATTAGCAAAATCTACACAGCAAGTTTCAGACCTGTAAACGCAGCTCCCTGAAGTTTACTTACAGGAGCAAGATAAGGAATATTCAAACACAGTCAATTAAAATCAACCTTTCCCCCAGGCAACTGCAGGTGCCCACAGCACTCACCTATGAACACAATTGGGGCACAGCATGTTGTCCTCCAGGTGTGAGGGTGGGAACGTGCAGGACGGAATCAGGAAGAGGGCAACCGCTCTCCCTTTCTTATCAGGCACCCAGGCTTGTCCAGCGTGGAACTGCAGGCGAACCCAACCCTTTGAGTTCCCAGGAAGGCTTGTCCCGTGAACCACACACCACATTTCCCCTGTGGAAGCAAAGAGAATGAACATGAATGAACACACCAGTTTCAGCTTAGACTTGATGCCTCTCTGAACTGCCCAGCCCTGAGATAAGACCGGGAACCTAACCTTCATCTCAATTCATCTTGTACCATGAAAGTACACAAGAGGCCTTCTTCAGGCTTTAGGGATATAGATAGAGCTTGACGGCACAGTATTTGCTTTAGCCTGCATGAGTGATCCTAACGCATCACACATACACCAAACTCCCAGAAAATTGCTGGGTGGTGGTGGCCTTACATGATTTTAATCGCAGCACTAAGGAGGTAGAGGCAGGCTGTCAGGTTGAGGTCAGCCTGATCTACAGAGCTTAGTTCCAGGATAGCCTGAGCCAGAAAAAACAAACAAACAACAATCAAAAGACACCCTATAAAAAACAAAACAGAAACAGGGGGCCAGAGAGAGGGCTCAGCGGGGTGGTTAAGAACACTGACTGTACTCCAAGTGGAAAATGGATTAGGAAAGCACACCAAGGACATTGCTTCTTGCTTGATGAGTGACTTTAAGTTATTTTCAAAGTGCTACTTCCTGGATCAACAGCCTCATTATTTTCTTTCAATAGACTCATTATTGCCTGAGTAGCTCATAGAAATCCAAGGTAAAAGGCCTTATACCTGCGCTATACTCTTATTAAGATTCTTTTTTGTCTCACCAGGCGATTGTGGAGCATACTCCAGCACTCAGGAGGCAGAGGCAGGAGGGTCCATCCATGAGTTCCAGGCCAGTCAGACCTACCAAGCGAGTTCTAGGACAGCCAGGGATACATAACCACCCCCCCCCCCAAACACAGAAGATTCTTATCAACGCATAGGAATACTAGCTCTCAGTCAGGCCCTGCCCAAAATGGAACTGAGAAACAACAGCATGGGCGAGAGCTAGGAATTACTCGTGGCTGTGACTGATTCTAACCTTGGCCTCCGGCAGATGTTGCACTGGCTGGCACTGCCTCGAACTTTTTAGCACTGGATGCAATTCTGGCCCAAGATGCCAACACTGCCTCTGAGGAAGGTGTCGCCACAACCGTGGTGCTGACTTCTTCGTAGAGCACTGGAGGATCAATGAGGGCGGGTATCTGCTCCTCTGGTACAGGGACGATTTCAAGCGGAACTGCTACCTTAGACTCTTCCGGTTCGGTCTTCATTTTTTTGTGAGAGGTCTTCAACCTGGCCTCTTTGGCTGAGTCAGGAACATTCTTCAACTCAAGCTAGGGCATGATAGATAATGGGAAACATTAAGAGCTGACAGGTCAATGGGTAAGAAGACACTCATTGTGAAAGAGACGGGCAGTGGTGGCACACTCCTTTACTCCCAGCACTTGGGAGGCAGAGGCAGAGGCAGAGGCAGGTGGATTTCTGGGTTTGAGGCCAGGCCGGTCTACAGAGTGAGTTCCAGGACAGCCGGGGTTACACAGAGAAACCCTGTCTCAAAAAACCCCCCCAAAACAAAACAAAAAAACATAAGACTTGAATTCACAACTTCATAATCCACATCTGTAATTCCATTCTAATGCTCCTGTAACAGGATAGGAGGCGGAACCAGATTCCAGGCCAGCTATAGTTCAGTATATACATCAGCAAGCAACAGAGACTCTGCCTTAAAACGAAGGAGAAAGAAAGTGAGGACAGAGGACACCAGTGTTGTCTTCTAACTTCCACAAACTCCCTGAAGCCCACATGCACCTGCCAGCACGCCCACAGAAAACGACAGACGATGCTGCAGTCACAAGCACTTACTGCGTTGATAGGAAACATGGCTTCTTCTACCACCTGAATGGTGGGTCACTATTATAACTCTAGATACGGGGAATTCCATGCCCCCTTCTGGCCTGAGGGCACCAGGAACCTATGTGGTACAAATACACACATGGAAGCAAGACATTTATACAACCTAAACTTTAAGTGTGTGTGTGTGTGTGTGTGTGTGAGAGAGAGAGAGAGAGATGGGAGGAGGAGAGAGGGAGAGAGAAGAAGGAGGAGGAGAAAGAGGAGAGGAGCCATCAGAAATGTGGCCTTGGGGGAGGAGGTTCTTTCTGGTAACAGTATAGATTCAGTTAGCAAAGCTAGAGAAACTGCTCAGAATACTTGTCTAGCACATGCAAGGCCCCGGTCCAACGCCGTTCATTACTTATGAATGATGGAGCCAACAGTATGATGAGACTTACCAAAATTACACCACCCTCACTAACATTTTCCTAGTCTCAAAACAAAACAAAACAAAAACAAAATGCTGGCCAGGTACTTAGGATGCAGAGGCAGGGAGTTTTGCTACCAAGTTTCGGGCCAGCAAGGGCTACACAGCGAAACCCTATCTTAAAAGTACAAATTAACAAAAGCGTCTAAGTATGGTGGCACACACCTGTAATTAAGAGTCCGAGAAAGGAGAGTCTTGAAGTTCTTAGGCCAGCCTAGGCTACAAATAAACTCAAAAAAACAAACAAACAAAAAAAACAAAAAACAAAAAAACAAAAAGAAAAAACAAAAAACAAAAAAAAAACCAAAACACTACCACCACCATCACCACCAAAAACCCCAACAAACCAAACCAAACAAACAAAAAAAGCAACAAAAACGGAAAACAGGGGTGGGGTGGGGTGGGTTAGGGATCAGTGCGGGGTGCAGCTCAGTGGTAGGACATGCATACATGCATTAAAACCCTAGATTCATTTTCCAACACCAAAACCCACTTAACATAGTTTTATTCATGTTCTCTTTCCATTTGGGGAAAGAAGGAGTCAAGAAAACTCCTCAACTTATTCTCCGATATGCCAGTTATTTATTAGAAGAAGCAAACCTTTCCCTCTGCCACTATAAGTGCAAGGTTCCATGCAGGGCGGGGAGGGCAGTGCCTGTCTACAATCTTACCAGTGGGAGAGAGGTGAACCTCGGGCTTGAAGCCACTATATTGTCATAGACTGACTGCCAGGTTAGCCTGGGCTAATACTAAAGAGTCTCAAAAAATATAGTTACCATTTGCTTTGGGAAAGCCCCTGCAAGGAGTCGTTTATAAGCATCTAATTTCTGAGACAAAAACAAAACAAAACAATAACAGAAAAAGAGCTGTTAGTGAACTTCCGGCTGCCGCACTCCCGCTCTGCCGTCCGCTGCTCGGCCAGAGGCCCCGACCCCACCTGGCCTTTGCTGCTCAGTCTCTTCTGGAGGCACCATGCTCGCACGACATCTCGGTGAATCAGGTTCACTGGGGGCAGATAATCTGGCATAGGAGGAACTGGTACCTTCCTGCGCGTGTGTCCTGGCGCCTCAGTGTCTTGTGTTTTTTCCTCCTTTGGTTTACAACCTGAGGGACAAAAAAGGAATACAGTTAGAACTCCTGCACATCTATCTGTACAGCATCTGATAATCCCTTCTGTTTCTTTATGTATATGGTTAACTGTCTTATAATGTAGAGGTGCCTGTTTCAATGACCATCTAAAGATCATATAAAGTCGGGCAGTAGTGGCACAGGCCTTTAATCCCAGCACTTGGGAGGCAGAGGCAGGTGGATCTCTGAGTTCGAGGCCAGCCTGGTCTACAGAGTGAGTTCCAGGACAGCCAGGGCTACACAGAGAAACCCGGTCTTGAAAAAACAAAAACAAAAACCAAAAAACAACCCCTCCCCCCCAGAAAATATTAAAAAAAAATCATATAGACTCTAGGAGATAGACTCCAAAGCCTGGAATCTTCAAATCCCAGTGTTCTTTGCTAAGCCCAAATGTGCTAGGCTTTGGCTACTCTGATGATTCTCCAAAGACTGCAGCTAGGTACCATTCTAACCCAGGAAAGTGACTAAAGCCTCAGATCTGAGCTGATCAATAATCAGCGGTGCCTGGTGCTTTTACCACAGGAGAAAATGCAGTGCACTGCCCCCAGCCACAGCAGCAGTCTACCTACCCTCTGTGCTTCACAGTTCCAATTCAGTAAAATTCCTAGAACAGATCAAGGACAGACAGACAGACTGTACAGATAGTTAAGTATTGTTAGTTTTATGCAGATCACCCCTTCGCCCCAAAACACACACACACACACACACACACACACCTCTTATCAAGACTGGGTTCGTCCTCACTTAGTTTTAGGATAACATTGTTTATTAACCTCAAAGCACCATGATTACCCAAGGCAAGCACGTCTGGGAGTTTGATAAAGAACTGGCTTTGGCTGTTGGAAGCACCTTGCTTGCTTATGTTTTGTTGTTATTTGTCTTTTTTTTTCTTTTTTGAGACAAGGTTTCTCTGTGGACTCACTCTTGGAACTCACTCTGTAGATCAGGCTAGCCTTGAACTCAGGAATCCGCCTGCCTCTCCCTCCCAAGCACTGAGATTAAAGGCGTGCGCCACCGCTGCCTGGCTGTTTATTTCTATTTAATGAGGTAAGAACCCAGCCAGGGGCTGGAGAGATGGCTCACCGATTAAAAGCACTGACTGCTCTTCCAGAGGTCCTGAGTTCAAATCCCAGCAACCACAAGGTGGCTCACAGCCATTTGTAAAGGGATCTGAAGCTCTCTTCTAGTGTCTGAAGACAGTGACAGTGTACTCACATACATAAGTAAATAAATAAATCTTACAAAAAAAAAAAAAAAAAGAAAAGAAAAAAGAAAAGAAAAAGCCAGGCGGTGGTGGCACACGCCTTCAATCCCAACACTTGGGAGGCAGAGGCAGGCAGATTTCTGAATTCAAGGCCAGCCTGGTCTACAGAGTCAGTTCCAGGACAACCAGGGCTATACAGAGAAACCCTGTCTTGAAAAAGAAAACAAAACAAATAAACAAAAAAAGACCCCAGGTAGACCTCAGAGGAAGTGCAGAGCCAAATTACTTTCGTCTCCGCCCCCTTTTACACTTAAGGGAAATTTAAGTTTCTTAGATGAAAAGACTTAAACATTTAGAGACTTACCTTTTTCTTTCTCTGACTTTTTTCGTTTTTTCCCCGTAGGCTTTGCAGAAGATGTGCTGGGTTGACTAGACATCTGCCCTTCCAAATCTTCCCTCTGCTCTTCCGCTTTCCACTGCGGGCAGGGAAGAAGAGGGTTACAGAACTAGCTCACACCTAAGGTCCCCCAAGATGTCAGTGCACAAGATTGCCAGTGTGCATTCTCACCGGGCATCATCTGAATAAGCAACCTGAGTTATAAACTAGGGAAGCGAAGGAGTCAACACATAAAGCAGGCTTGGTGGCACACAACTGGAACCCTGGTCTAGGATTGAGGGCAGGCTAGCCCAGGCATGTAAGACTATTTTTTGTTTGTTTTTTAGAGATAGGGTTTTTCTCTATGGAGCCTCCCTGACTATTTTGGAATTAGATTTGTAGACCAGGCTGGTCTCAGAACGAGACCCGGTAAATAAGTACTGGGACTAGAGCCACAGGCTGGCCCTCCTGTGGGACTATCACCAAGGAAGGAAGAAAACCTTGCAGTAGCTGTAATCTTAGCACCCGGGCAGGGACTGCAGGGGAGTCAGAGTCACTTAGGATGTAATGAGCCTCCGGCCAAGGTTAGGCTACAGGATAAAACTAAAAGATGAAATAGATATGAACAAAGCAACAGAGGTCTGCTCTTGGAGGAAGAAAACCTTACTCTATCGTGTCACACCCCATAGATTATTTCCCCCAGTCCTGGGTTCTAGGCTCACTCAGAGAATTTGCAGCCAGAATGACATACTAAAGAGGATTGTATCACTTCCATGACTGATTTCCTTCAGAGTCTCTCAGACATGGCCTAGGGGCCCTTTCCGATAGTTTCAACAGTCTGGCTAGGAAATTAGCACCAACCCTCTTCTCAGTCTTCTCAGTTCTTACACCTTACTTTCCTCCATTCAAAGGTCTCAATTCAAAGGTTATTCTGCTGGAATCTCTAAAATCTACCATATTACCTCATTTCCATTTGTCAATTAATTCCATCTGAATTTTTTTTCTTTTTTTTTTTTTTAAAAACAGAGCTGAGGACCGAACTCAGGGCCTTGAACCAGCTAGGCAAGCACTCTACCACTGAGCTAAATCCCCAACCCCTCCATCTGATTTTAAACTCCACAAGGGTGGGGTCCCTCTCCCTTTTATTGCTGACAATGGATAATAACTGTTCAGTTTAATTAAGGAAACAAAGGCTACCAAAAAACAAAAACAACCCCTAAGCACAGGAAAAAAAAAAAAAAACTAACAAGTATCAGGCCTCTTCTAGCAGATACAAAACTAAACACATTCCTTACCTTCATTTAATCTTTATATAACTTCATAACCACTACTGTATTTTCAACACGGAGGACCAAAAGTTAAATGCTTATTAAAGTCAGCTGGTCGTGGCCCATGCCTTTATCCAAGCACTCAGGAGGCGGAGGAAGGCAAATCTCTTGAGTTCTAGGCTAGCCTGGTCTCCAAGAGTAGCCTGGTTAGGAATTAGCACCAACCCTACAGGTCTACAGGACAGCCAAGGCTACAGAGAAACCTTGTTTCAGAAAGAATAGGGAAACAAAACCAAACAAAAAAGCCTGGAGAGGGAGACGGTGGCACCGCTAGGTTTACAGAGCGCATCCCGGGGCACTACAGAGAAATCCAGTCTCGGAAGAAACAAAAGACAAAAAACTCAGCAAAGAAGTAAAACCGCCAGGACACTTCGCTCCCAAACCTAGGTCTTGTCCATCCCCCCCCCCCCCCCCCCCGCAAGAGTGGAGTACGTGACAAATTAACTCTCTTCTGTTATTGACACTTCAGTTATTTTACATCACAATAGGAACCGGGCTGCACCAGGACAATAGGACTTATATTTGCATAACCCTCTTATAAACTATTCACTTTTGGACCTAACAACATTCTTACAATAGAGAAAGCTAGAAATGGCCCTCGGCTTCTTGGGAAGGAGTCCTGGCAACTGCTCAGGATGCTGGCTCTAGAGTTAGGAACCAGCAGAGCCTGTCAGTCAGGTCTGCCTCCTCCAAATTCCTCAACTCTGAGGACCTTTGGATAAAATAAGGGACCTAGAAGCCCTGTAGCAGGCACTGTTGGGTTAAGCCTCTCATAGTAAACTGGGGGCTCCGGTTCCTTCTGAAGCTACCCTAAGCCTCAGTTTACATCCTGTTTTATCCTGTGACCATTTTCCCTCCAGCTACGGGTATTCTAAATTCCTTCCTGACAAAATATCCCTTCCAAATCACAGCCTCCTCTCCTAACTCGTCTACAACCAGGACCCAGGGCCTCGTGCAAGGCCAGGTCCAGAGGACCTGCCATGCCACACACCTAACTAAAAAAAAAAGGGGGGGGTGCAATTAAAGTGTAACGCTCATTGTAACACTCATTCTTTTCTTCTTCAAACAAAAGCTGGCTATTCTTTAAAAAGAGAGGTCCTAGATTCACCCCATTGGAAAGCCGAACTGTAAAAACAACTCTCACCTTGATTCCAGAAGTCTCCATCTTGAGACTAGAAGAAAACCTCCGAAAGAAGGTTCTTCCAGCTTCCAAATGAACTCTGGCCTCAGTCGGCTTTTAGAAATCTCCTCCCACTTCCTGTTGTCTTGAGGCCCTCTTCCGTTCCCCTCCCCTCCTGGTCCCACCCCCAACAAATTGTGATGCTAAAATCTCATTTGTGGCTGATTTTAATTAAGCCACTCTTGGGTGGTTTAAATAGTAGGCGTTTTCCTCCGAACTTTCTTTGGTTTTTTTTTTTTTTTTTTTTTTGGTTGTTGTTGTTTTGGAGGCAGGGTTTTACTGTCTGCTTGCTTGGTCTGAAATGCGCTATATTATATTGTTCTCTCTCAGCCTCGGGATACTGCGATTTAGAGGTGTGAGCTGCTACATCCTCCCTGGCAACTGTAGATCTGGGAAATTGAAAACTGTAATTATTGCTGGGCTTGGTAGCACACGCCTTTAATCCCAGCATTTGAGAGGCAGAGGCAGGTGGATCTCTCTGAGCTGGCCATACTGAGATTCTATCAAAAAAGAAAAAAGAAAAAAAAAGAAAGGAAGGAAGGAAGGAAACTCTAAATATTGCTAAGGGAAAGTGAAATTCCTAGAGAATTCTGAACAAGCTCTATGAGCAGATTGCAAATTTACCTAATGAAATTAGCACCATGGACGTAAATGAAAGTAACCCAGTTCTTGTTAATCCTGAATTCCTTTTCTGTACGGTCAGGGATGGGAGGGTGGGGCCGGAGGCAGGCAGTATTGTTTTTGTGGTTCTAGGGCTCACTGGGCTTTGTTTCTGCATACTAAACAATCTACTACTGGGCTACAAACCCAGCCCATAAAATTACAACTTTTTTTAAAAAAGATTTATTTGTTTATTTATTATATGTAAGTACACTGTAGCAGTCTTCAGACACACCAGAAGAGGGGACAGATCTCATTACGGATGGTTGTGAGCCACCATGTGGTTGCTGGGGTTTGAACTCAGGACCTTTAGGAGAGCAGTCAGTGTTCTTAACCGCTGAGCCATCTCACCAGCCCCCAAATTACAACTTTTGTAATTCTTCCCCATCCAATCCTCCTTTTAAAAGGTTCTTCTAATACAAATTCCCCGCTGACCTGGAGCATTCTGAGATTTTCCTGTCTCTGCCTCCTGACTGCTAAGATTCAAGGTGTGCCCACCACGCCTGGCCAGCGCTTGAGTTTCTGATCCTCTAGCCTCCTCAGGGCAGGGATTCAGGCCACCAAGCCTAGCTTAAAACCGTAGCTTTCCATCTGTGGACTGTTAAAAGGTTTTCTTGTTGCTAGTTGGTTGGTTTTTGTTACAGGGTTTTTCTGTGTAGCCTCCTGTCCTGGACCAAGCTAGCCTCGAACTCACAGAAATCCTCCTGCCTCTGCCTCCTGAGTGATGGGACTAAAGACACGTATCACCACAAAACCTTCCCCCCCACCCCCGTAAAAAATTTTTAAAGTCTACTGAGTATGTAGTGAATTCTAGTAATAAAACTCAGCCGCTAATGGCTCCCATATTGCAGATGATGAAGATTTGTGGGAAAACTCGCTTGCCCAGTAAGTGATCATCATGCTTGGCTTCAAATAAACATCAAGACTCTCTTATGATGTCAGAGGATGATGCCCTCAGCACCAACATCTCCCGCAAAGAACAAACAAACAAACAAACAAACAAATAAAAAACCAAACAACAACAAAACCAACCAACCAAACAAACAAACAGGAAAAGTTCCTTTTGGATATTCTCTGGAAGAGACCGAGATGTGAAGTGAAGGACTGACTATATTTAGAAGTGGTGACTGCGGGATTCAGATCTTTATTTGTCACCTCATAAAGGTGAGACCTGAGATTTACCTGTAACTGATACATTGGAAAGGGGAAGGAGAGGTGAAGGAAATGGATCTCAAGTAAGAGGCTAGCCTGTACTACACAAAGTAACAGTGTCTGAAATAAATGGGGACACCATTCAGTGGGAGAGTGCTTGACTAGCATAGTGGATGAACTAGGTTCAATCCCCAGTAAGTTACCCATCCCCACCTCCCCACCCCAGTACTCTTATCTTTGGATAAGAACTAATAAGTCTTTTTTTTTTTAAAGATTTATTTATTTTATGTATGTGGTGAGTACACTGTCACTGTCTTCAGACACTCCAGAAGAGGGCATCAGATCTCATTACAGATGGCTGTGATCCACCATGCAGTTGCTGGGACTTGAACTCAGGTCCTCTGGAAGAGCAGACAGTGCTCTTAACTACTGAACTGTCTCTCCAGTCCAAACTAATAAGACTAGTCAAGATTATTAGAGAGTACATCTTGGTGGGTGTGGGCGTGGTGCTACACACCTTTTAATATCAGCATAAAGGTAGGTGGATCTGTGTGAGTCCTAAACCAGCCTGATCTACCTAGTGAGTTCTGGGCTGCCAAGCTTAACATAAGACTCAAACTACAGCTGGGTGGTGGTGGCACACACCTTTAATCCCAGCACTTGGGGGGCAGAGACAGAGAGATTTCTGAGTTCTAGGCCAGCCTGGTCTACAAAGTGAGTTCCAGGACAGCAGGACAGCTAGGGCTACACAGAGAAGCCCTGTCTCAGAAAAAAAAAAAAAAAAAGATTCAAACAACAATAATAACAACAAACAGTATACCTTTTTTGTCTTCAGACACACTAGAAGAGAGCATCAGATCCCATTACAGATGGTTGTGAGCCACCATGTGGTTGCTAAACTCAGGACCTCAGGACCTCTGGAAGAGCAGTCAGTGCTCTTAGCCACTAAGCCATCTCTCTAGCCCAACAGAACCTTTAAAAAAATGGTGAGTTCTAGAACAGTCAAGGCTACTCAAAGAAATCCTGTTTTGTTTTGTTTTTTCTCAGTATAATTGGAGAAAGCATGAGTTTGGAAACATGAAGATTTATTTGTTTAGCTTGTGTTCAGGGCATGCACTACCAAGGCTGTCCATTGAAAGTCAAAGGACTATTTCCACATTAGGATAGGTGGGTATTTCATAGGAACCTTCCAACTAAAAGGAAGAAAAAGATAGACATGGATCTGTGAATGGGTAGGTAACGTGGCTGAGGTGGTTGTAGGTAGAGATTCTGGACACAGAGAGGTTGTGGGGATTATGGGAAGAAGCACAAACTGCAAAGTCCAACCTTCCCTTAGCAACTGTGTGAGCCAGCACATGACCTAACACTGTTATAGGACTCTCCTCTGCAAAACAGGGGTAACGGGGACAACAATAGCTCTTTCTCAAAGGGCTTGATTGTGCCCTAAGAAAATAGCATCTTAGTGGGGCATGCCAAGAAAGCTGGAGTGTGGAAGGCTGAGACAGAGGGTTTTAGAAATGGAGACTAGCCTGAACTACATGTCTAGACGATGCTTCAAAAATAACTAAACAGACTGGTGAGATCACTTCGGGGTCAGGGGCACTAACTGCTCTTACAGAGGTTCTGAGTTCAATTCCCAGTACCAGCATGGCAGCTCACAGCCATCTCTACTGGGATCTGATGCCCTCTTCTGGCAGGTAGGTGTACATGCAGACAGAGCACTCATTTGAAAACAAAAGCAACTAACTAAACAACAGCAAATGACCACCAGTGTCTCTCACAGCAGAATGAATTGGAGCAATGTCAGATTTAGATGCTCCTACTAGTGTGAAAGAGGAAGAATCCAGAAGAGAGCTGTGGAGAATTCTCACTCTGTTTCCTCTGTTCTTGGTTGTTTTGTTTTGTTTGTTTGTTTTACATCAGGTCTCCTTATAAGTCTGGGACTTGGGGGCTGGAGAGATGGCTCAGCGGTTAAGAACACTGACTGCTCTTCCAAAGGTCCTGAGTTCAAATCCCAGCAACCACATGGTGGCTCACAACCATCTGTAATGGGATCTGATGCCCTCTTCTGGAGTGTCTGAAGACAGCTACAGTGTACTTACATATAATAAATAAATGAATAAATCTTTAAAAAAAAATAAGTCTGGGACTTGATATGTAGACCAGGCTGGTCTTTACCTTGTAGCTACTCAACTTTATTCTCCCAAGTGCTGAGATTACAGATGTGTTTTTCTATGTCCAGCTTGGTGTTGTGTTTATTTGTTTCAAGACGAGGTTTCTTATGTCCTAAGCTGCTAATCTTGGACTTGCTGGGTAACTGAGGCTGGCCTCAAACTCCTTATTTTCATGCCTACATCTCCTAAGTATGAATGCAACTCTGAGCATTTGTCTTTCCTTTACTATTTTTACTTTTTCTTTCTTCTTACAGATAGAACTATGCTGTTGAGGGTAGTCTTTGAACTTCTAAACTCTTGGGCTTAAGCAGTTCTGTTCAGTTTTGGAAGTGCTGGGACTGTGCATACATGTCTCCCAGCCCAGTTTTTTGGAAAGGGTAGTGTTTATTGATTTGTTTCATTGTTGTTCTTGTTTTGAGTCTAGTTCTCACTATACAGTCCTGCCTGTCCTGGAATTCTCTGTGTAAGCCAGGCTAAACGTTCTCTTGTATCAATCATCCATCCTGTCTCTGCCACCCGAGTGCTAGACACAGGCATACAATGAACAACCATGCATGGCTAAGTAAGTACTAGTAGAATCAATGAATGAGGGCTGGAGAGATGGCTCAGCGGTTAAGAGCACCAGCTGCTCTTCTGAAGGTCGTGAGTTCAAATCCCAGCAACCACAAGATGGCTCACAACCACCCGTAATAAGATATGATGCTCTCCTCTGGGGTGTCTCTAAGACAGCTACAGAGAGCAAGTGGGGCTGGAGGGAGAAGAAAAGAGGGTCTGAAGACAGCTACAGTGTACTTACATATAATAAATAAATAAATCTGAAAAAAGGAAAAAAGAATGAATAAAGTTTATGAGTATCTAGTTTACCTCAAGGTGATTTTCCCTAGCCTATTGTATTGTGTGTGGCCATGACAGGTGGCTCAGAATTGAGATACTTAGTAAAAGTTGTATCTGACCAGGCGGTGGTGGCACACGCCTTTAATCCCAGCACTCGGGAGGCAGAGGCAGGTGGATTTCTGAGTTCGAGGTCAGCCTGGTCTACAAAGTGAGTTCCAGGACAGCCAGGGCTACAGAGAGAAACCGAGTCTGGGGTGGGGGTGGGGGAACAAAACAAACAAACAAACAAACAAGCAAAACAAAAGTTGTGTCTGTTCTCCCATACTGGTGTTAACCCCTGCTGTGTATTCCTAGAAGGCTTTGGTCCAAAGCTAGGCTTATTTGATATGTCAACAGAGATCAGTTTAAGTGCTCAAAGATTTCATCGATCTGCAAAAGTCTAGAGCAGCTGCATCTCAAAGGGATTGATATTTTAACAAGCACAAAAGTCTTGCCTATCTTATTCATAAATAATTCTACCTTAGGAACTGGGCATACTGGTACATTCTTTTTATCCCAGCTCTTGAGAGCAGAAACAGTCAGATCTCTGTAAGATTGAGGCCAGCCTGGTCTACATAGTGAGTTCCAGGACAGCAAGGGCTACATAGTAAGATCTGTTTTCAACAAAAAATGGTCAAAACCCCAAACAACCACAATTACAAACCATCAACAAAACCAGCATCAACAGCAACAATTTTTTTGTTTTGTTTTGTTTTGGTTTTTTTGACACAGGGTTTCTCTGTGTAGCCCTGGCAGTCCTGGAACTCGCTCTATAGTCCAGGCTGGCCTCAAACTCAGAAATCCGCCTGCCTCTGCCTCCCAAGTGCTGGGATTAAAGGCGTGCGCCACCACAGCCTGGCTAGCAACAGAATTCTACCTTTGAGGTGCTTGATGCCAAGAGGGATGCTTTCAGTTTGATCCCTGTGACCCCACTTTCTGGAGGGAACTAAGTCCTGTAAGTTGTCCTGCGGCCACATAAATGTGTTGTGGTATATATACACCATAAGTAAATATATGTAGTTGAAAAAAGTTTCACCTTTTATTATCTCCTATAGAAGAAAGCAATTGCTCTTTTACTTTTAGATTTTAAATTCTTTTAAAACATCTATTTGTTTGTTGGTTTGCTTGTTTACTTATTTTGATGTGTGTGCGTGTACGTCTAAGAACAACTTTTGGGAGTCACTTCTCTCTTCTACCAGGTAGGTGCCAGGGATTGAACTCAGGTCCTCACCCAGTAGCAGGGGCTGAGCGCAAGCTGCCTGCTTACAGGCACTCCACCACTTGATTACACCGTCAGCCCTTTCTTCCTACTTGCTGTTATCTGAAATAGAGTTTGGTTAAACTGTCCAGCCTGGCCTTGAGCCCCAGCCCTGGAAGGTCCTAAGCTTTTCACTTTCCTTTCAAAGCCCTGTGCTACCAGGTTCTCCTTATGTAAACACAGAATTGTCAGAATTGCCAGATCTCTGACAGGACCTCCTGCTGATGTACGTAGTCAAGGACCGAAATTAAGCTCCATCTACAATGTGAGCTATCTGCCCCTGGTTGGAAGGTATTTCTGCGTTTTATCTGGTTTTTAGAAGGTTGAAAGAAATACAGTCTTATCTGTGTGCATATAAAAGAACTCAGTGAGGGGCTGAAGGGATGGCTCAGTGGTTAAGAGCACTGACTGCTCTTCCGAAGGTCCTGAGTTCAAATCCCACAATCACCTGGTGGCTCACAACCATCTGTAATGAGATCGGATACCTTCTTCTGGTGTGTCTGAAGACAGCTACGGTGTACTTACATATAATAAATAAATGAATCTTAAGAAAAAGAAAAGAATTCAGCGATACATACGTGCCAAGCAAGCTCTCTTCCAGCTGATGTACGCCCCCCAGCTACAGGTGTGACTTTAAGGAAGATGCATAAGGAGGCTGGATTTGGCGACTCAGGCCTTCCAAGTTACTCAAGCGGCTGAGGCAGGAGGATTACAAGTTCACATTTGGCCTGAGCTACTTAGGGAGACTGTATCACAAATTTAAAAATTAAAGAAAGGGCTGGGGAGCCAGGTGTGATGCCTATTTCCTATAATATCCCAGCACTTGAGAGGTATTCAAAACTCTCTTACATAGTAAGTTTGTCCTTGTCTCAGAAACAAACAAAATGGCTGAGGTTTTAATGTGGCAAGAAAGAAAAAAAGAGGAGCCAGAGAGATAAGGCTCTTCAGGTAAAGGTGTCTGATAATCTGAGTTTGTTCCCAGGGACCACATGACGGATAAAGAGACTAACTCTCCATAGCTGTCTTCTCATTTATTTCCACATGTCTGTGGTACACACACCACAGACAGACAGACAGACACACATGGACAAAATAAACAAATATGGATATGTACATATTGTTTAAATGTATATATGAAATCTCGAGAGTGACTTTATGGAGTCTGCTCGCTGCTTCTCTTTTGTGTAGATGACACTTTGGGGTGGAACTCAAGTTGGTAGCATTCCCAGGCTGCTGAGCCATTTCCCTGACCTCTGATCCTCTTTACATATTTTCTCTAGAAATACTGTGATCTTGCAGGATTTTGTTTTGTTTGTTTTCGAGACCATGTTTCTGTATTATATATGAATATATATGAATATTTATTATATATATGTATATATATATATATGTATATATACATATATGTGGGGAGGGTGAAGTAGATGGGGAAGGTGGGGTATGGGGAGGGTGGGAGTGGGGCTCTCCCCTAACTGTCCTCTGTCTCTTGGGCTGGAGATCAGACCTGGAACATGTCACCCAGCTGCTTCCTCAGCCTAGGTCTGCTGTTCAATCTCCCTATTAGCATCCCAACTCCTAATTAATTGTCCTCTGGGGGAATCACACCACAAGCCTTCTGGGTTTTTTGTTTTGTTTTGTTTTTTATTTTCTGACCCTCCAAAGTGCTAAATGCCAAAGAAATTGTGTGTCCTAGGGCCATCATTAGTACCAGACAGGATTCTGTAAACATTTGGAAAGATCTCACCTTGTGGTTAACACATTATAAAGAGGACTTAAGTAGACCAATTAGAAAACTCCTGCCAGGCGGTGGTGGCGCACGCCTGTAATCCTAGCACTCTGGGAGGCAGAGGCAGGCGGATCTCTGAGTTCGAGGCCAGCCTGGTCTACAGAGTGAGTTCCAGGACAGCCAGGGCTACACTGAGAAACCCTGTCTCGAAAAAACCAAATCCAAAAAAAAAAAAAAAGAAAGAAAGAAAGAAAAGAAAACTCCTGTGGTAGATTCAACTGAATAATACTACAGGGTTCTGCAAGTGGCCCTCATGGAGAGCAGAGACTATGTTATGTGACTCTTAACAGAAGAGCCCTGTGTTCTCTCCCTCTCCCTCTCCTCTCTCTCTCTCTCTCTCTCTCTCTCCCTTCCCTTACCCCTGTCCTTACCCGTGTGTGTGTGTGTGTGTGGGGGGGGTGTATACATGTCCTAAGGAACTTATATATTCATACACTTACACAACTAAGCTACTTGGGACAGTCAGTTTGTTTGCAAGATGTTTGTTTGTTTGTTTTGTTTGTATCTGCTGTGGTTGTCATTGTTTTACAGAGACTCTCGTAGTCATATAAAGTTTTGCTGTATCCTGCAGGTGATCATGAACTTAAACTCATTCTGCCTCAACCTCCCAAGCACTCAGAATGACAGCATGTGCCACCAGACTGGGGCCTTCATTCTTCTTTCCTCTTTCCAATCTTCCCAGTGAATACTGCTCTCAAAGGGAACATGTCTGATATGAATGATGCCCCTTGGAGTCGGTGATGGTTTGTATATGCTTGGCCCAGGGAGTGGCACTATTAGGAAGTGTGACCTTGTTGGAGTAGATGTGTCACTGCGGGTGTGGGCTTTAAGACCCTCATCCTATCTGCCTGGAAGTCAGTCTTCCACTAGCTGCCTTCAGATGAAGATGTAGAACTCTCAGCTCCCCCTGTATCATGCCTTCCTAGATGCTGCCTTACTCCTACCTTGATGACCATGGAATGAACCTCTGAACCTGTAACAGCCCTAATTAAGTGTTGTCTTTTATAAGGCTTGCCTTGGTCATGGTGTCTATTCACAGCAGTAAAACTCTAACTAAGAGTTCCATCAGTTTCAAATGGCAATGACTAAGATAACAGGGAAAAAAAAATACCCAAACCACCACACACACACACACACACACACACACACACAAGCACACCCTAAATGAATTCTTTACACAGATAACCATCCTAGAATGTGAGATGATTTGAATAAGAATGGTTCCACAGGCTCATATATTTGAATGCTTGGTACCCAGTTGGTGGAACTTTTTGGGAAGGATTAGTAGGTGTGGTCTTGTTGGAGGAAATATATGACTGGAGTGCAGGGTGGTGCTTTGAGATTTCAACACTCATACAACGTCCAGTTATCGCTCTCTGCTTGATGGGTGTGTCTCAAGGTGTATGCTATCAGTTCCATGTCTGCCTGCCTGCTCCCATGCTCCCCACCATCATGGTCATGGACTCACACTCTGAAACTATAAGCCCTGATAAAGTCTGGTTTCTAAATGTTGCCTTGGCTATGAGATCTCTTTCCAGCAGTAGAAAAGTCACGAAGACAGAATGTTTTATAAAAAGTAGGGTAGTTTGGCAGACATCGGGACTCATACCTGTAATTGCCTGAGAGGCTGAGGCAGAAGGAGTTCCACCTGCTTGAACAATTTTGTGCTATAAAACAAAGGGACCGGGAAGATGGCTCAGAAGTTAAGAGCACTTGTTGTTCTTCCAAAAGATCCAGGTTTAATTCCCAGCCTCCATGTCAGTTAGCTCACAACGCATGTACTTCACAACTGCCTTAACTCTATATAGCTTACACACACCTATCCTGCCACATACATACAAATAAAAATGAGAATAAATCTTTAAAAAATAGATATAGATATGGATATAGATATAGATAGATAAATGAAAGCAGCCTATTTTTTTTTAAGATTTATTTATTTATTATATATAAGGACACTGTAGCTGTCTTCAGACACCCCAGAAGAGGGCGTCAGGTCTCATTAAAGATGGTTGTGAGCCACTGTGTGGTTGCTGGGAGTTGAACTCAGGACCTTTGGAAGAGCTGTCAGTATTCTTAACCTCTGAGCCATCTCTCCAGCCCAAGCAGTCTAATTTAATCCTGAAATCTGCTTCTTCTCTCCCCCACCCCAACCCTTAATATTTATTAACTTTCTTCCAACTTTCAGTTTTATCCAGATCTGAAACAAGGTGGCTTTTATAACACGAATTGCCTTCCCTCTGAGACAGAAGCATCGCCATGCACAGAACTGTAGAACAAACTCAGACATAATGATCATAAAAGTCATAATGATCAGGGATAGAGTGACGTTTTTCTCAGCTGCTCCCTGGGGTTGTGGTGGCAACCCCCTGAGACAAGGTAGACGTAGAGCATCCTGTGTGTTCCCAGAAGTTATTTAATCACGACTCAAAGACAAAGTCCAGGAAGGCATCAGCGACCTGGCTTGGCTGTGCTACTGAAGTAAGAGTTTGCAGAAGGTACAGTGCTGCACAGGGCAACAAACCACTAGCTGGATTACAGGACGATGGCTATCCTGTACACAGACTAGAAGTCAGGGAATCTTGAAAAATACATTGATATTAGCGTTCTATTTAATTTTTAAAAAGTTGTCCTAGGGTCTCGCCATGAAGCCCTGGCTGGCTTGAAACTTACTCCGTGAACCCTTACACAGGCTGACTGCAAACTTAGAGGGTTCTGCCTGTATCTGCCTCCCAATTGCTGCAACTGAAGGCATGAGCCACCATACCCAGCTTGGCCCTCTTAAATACACACACATACACACACACACAAACACACACATACACACACACACACACACACACACACACACATACACACATATACACACACACACACACACATACACACATACACACACATACACACACATACACACACACATACACACACACACACACACACACACATACATATATAGTTACTGAGATATTTGTGGAGAGGGGTATGCATGCCATAGCACATGTGTGAAGGTCGGAGGTGGCATTATCTTCTTTTTTATTTTTTTTGCTTTTTCGAGACATGGTTTCACTGTGTAGCCCTGGCTGTCCTGGAACTCACTCTCTAGACCGGGCAGGCCTGGAACTCAGAAATTTGCCTGCCTCTGCCTCCCAAGTACTGGGATCACAGGTGTGTGCCACCACGCCCGGCTCGACTTTATCTTCTTTACCATCATGTGGACGGTTCTTCAGAGGTGGAGCACAGTTGGTAGGACAACAGCCTGCTGAACCGTTTCCTAGGCCTCTGACCCTCTTTACATACTTTCTCTAGAAATATTGTGATCTTGTGGGATTTTGCTTATTTGTTTGTTTGTTTGTTTTCAAGACCAGATTTCTCTGTGTAGCCCTGACTGGCCTAGAACACTCTGTAGACCAGACTGGCCTCAAACTCTCTGCCTCTTGAGTGCTGGGATTAAAGACTTGTGCCAACACTACTTGGCATGATCTTATGGGGTGAAATTTACGCCCTTGCATGTTCAAGGCAAATACTTTGCCACTGATCTATATCCTGGCTCTTAGAAAACTATTTTATTTACTTATTCCTAGTAGGGTAATTCCACGAGACAACAATGATCCCTGATCATTATGATTTTTCTCCAATGATAACACCTCAATTTAAACTTTAAGACAAAAAAAAAAAAAAAACAACCAAAAACAAACAAACAAACACCCCACAAAATCATGCCAGGACTACAGAAATCCTGTTTCAGAAGAAAAGAAACAAATAAAAAGGCACAAGCTGATAGAGTGGCATGTGATTATAATCCTTGCTTCTTAGGGAGCTGGGACAGGAGGCTCTGTGGCTAAGAGCACATGCTGTTCTTTCAGAGGGACCTGGGTACTGTTCCCAGCGTCCATATGGGGGTTTAGAATATTTACCTCTAGTTCCAGGAATGTAATACCCTCCTCTGGCCCCTAAGAGGGACAGACACACAGAATACACTTTTTTTTTTTTAAAGATTTATATATTTATTATACAGGTACAGTGTAGCTGGCTTTAGACACACCAGAAGAGGACAGCTGATCTCATTATAGATGGTTGTGAACCACCGTGTGGTTTTTGGGATTTGAACTCAGGACCTCTGGAAGAGCATTCAGCGCTCATAACCCCTGAACCATCTTGCCAGCTCTCAGTCTGGCCTGACTTGCCCTGGCCCCACTCGCTGGGGCTGTCTTCAGATACCCCAGAAGAGGGCATCAGATCTCATTACGGATGGTTGTGAGCCATCATGTGGTTGCTGGGATTTGAACTCAGGACCTCTGGAAGAGCAGTCAGTGCTTTTAACCGCTGAACCATCTCGCCAGCCCCAGGCTTCACTTTCATACACACATATTCACAGACAAACATATACCTAAAATAAAAACAAAACATTAGAAGAAAAGCAGACAAACAAAAGCAAGGAGAAATTCCCAAGCTTGTCTGTGTCACAAAGTTAGTTCCTGTCCAGCTTGGGATCTGTAGGGAGCCATTTCCCCAGCCTCGTGAAAGGTATTCTTTTTAAAGATTTAGTTTTACACTTTAATTTGTATTTCTGTGTGTATGTGCACATGTGTGTGGGTGCCTAGAAGAGGGCTCGGATCCTCTGGAGCTGGAGTTACAGGTAATTATCCACTCCCCTGTGTAGGTGTTGGGAGCCCAACTCAGATGTTCTGGAAAAGTGGCAAGTACTATTAATGGTACTGAGTTCTCTTTCTAGCCCATAATGTTGTTTTTAAAAACTCCTTGTCATCCCAGATGAGATGGTGGATGCTTTTAGTCCCAGCACTTGGAGGCAGAGACAAGTGGATCTCTGTGAATTTGAGACCAACCTCATCTACAGAGATAGTTCCGGGATAGCCACAGTTATTATATAGAGAAGGACGAGACAGAAGGGGGCTGGGAAGAGGAGGGACAGGGGTAGGGGTTCACTCAGAGCCTGATGTCTTTCTTTCTTTCTTTCTTTCTTTCTTTCTTTCTTTCTTTCTTTCTTTCTTTCTTTCTTTCTTTCTTTCTTTCTTTCTTTCTTTCTTTCTTTTCTTTTCTTTTCCCCCCAAGACAGGGTTTCTCTGTGTAGCCCTGGCTGTCCTGGAACTCACTCTGTAGACCAGGCTGGCCTCGAACTCAGAAATTTGCCTGCCTCTGCCTCCCAAGTGCTGGGATTAAAGGCGTGTGCCACCACCTCCCGGCTTGTTTTTCTGTGACAGGGTTTATCTGTGTAGCCCTGGTTGTCCTGTGATGCTTTATGTAGACTAGGTTGGCCTCAGATGTCTGCCCGCCTCTGCTTCCTGGATGCTGGGATTAAAGGGCTGGAGAGATGGCTCAGTGGTTATGAGCACTGCTCTTCCGAAGGTCCTGAGTTCAAATCCCAGCAACCACATGGTGGCTCACAACCATCCGTAATGGGATCTGATGCCCTCTTCTGGGGTGTCTGAAGACACCTACAGTGTACTTACATATAATAAATAAATGTATCTTTAAAAATAATGCATTGACCACCTCACCCAGGTACCCAGATGCCTTTTTGCAGAACACAAACTCTATACTTTGGTTTTGTTTTGGAATAAATCCTTCGGTAGTCTGTTCTGCGTGTTTCCTTTCTTTGAGTAAGATGGAAACATGTGGAAACATTTGGACCCGAGACTACAGATAACAACTGTGGAGCCGGTTTGGTCTTCTGTGGGAGACAATGCTCAGAAAGCCTGTCACTTTGTCCAGGCCAGAGGTTAGTTTTCACAAGAAGGGATGGGAATATTTGAATATGCCAGTTTGTGTCACTACCACAAAATGCCGTAGATGACCATTTTTGGCACCTGTTGTCACTGGAGGGTGAATGAAAGACTTCACAAAGACCAAGAACATACCCCGCCGCGAGTCCCTGGTTTGTGTGTGTGTGTGTGTGGTGTTTTTAACCCAGAGTCCCTTGGATCATCCTAGGTAAGTGTTTGATCAGTTAGATATATCTTCAATTCACTTTTTTTAAAAAAAAAAGATTTATTCGTTTGTTTGTTTGTTTATTATATCTAAGTAGCTGTCTTCAGACACACCAGAAGCGGGCATCAGATCTCTTTACGGATGGTTGTGAGCCACCATGTGGGTGCTGGGATTTGAAGTCAGGACTTTTGGAAGAACAGTCAGTACTGTTACCTGCTGAGCCATCTCTCCAGCCCTCTATTCACTTTTTAGTTTACTTTGAGAGGAGTGTTTCATTCATTTTACAGGCTAGCTTAAACTCACTCTGTGGTTCAGATGACTTTGAACTTGTGACCCTTCTGTCTCAGTTTATGGAGCAGCTGATGTTACAGGCAGTGTCATCACTCCATGTCATCTTGATAGCACAAATACATAGTTTTTATTTGCCAATTAAAACGAATAGGTAACAGGTTCACATAAAAAGGCAGAGATGAAGGGAAGGAATATGGTTAGGCTCTGTTATAAACTAAAATATTTACTGAAGGAAAAATATGTCAGTGCTTGATTTGATTTATCCCAATCCAAAGGAGAATGGGATTTCAGCAAGTGTGTGAGGGGTTATTTCTCCGCTGGTGAAACGAGTCCGTTCAAGCCAGATTAGATTATATATAGGCAGGTTTATTGGGAAGCTGTGCTCTAGTGGACAAACTCACTGGCTCAACGGCTGAGGCCAGGGAAGTCACCATGGGGAGAGAGAGGAGGAGCGGAGCGAGGGGGAAGAGAGAGAAAGAACAGAGAAGAGCGAGAGTGAGAGAGCGAGAGAGACCAAAATGTCTGGATTACATAGGGACTGAGCCTCTGGGGTAAAGGCAGCCCAGCCCCTAGGTTGGAAAGTTCAAGGTTGGGGGCAGGGAATGCCCGCTGGGGAGCGAGAGGTACTGGGAGAACCTGGAGGCCTGGTCTGCTTTGTTATGTAAAATATGCACCTCAGTGCCCCGCCCCCGGTGAGTGTTCGCAAACATCCTCTCTCACTAAGACAGCGAAATTGCCCTTCTGCTTGTGTTGGCCAGTTCATTAGCACGGGGCAAGGGTCAGGTCCAAGAAACTGCGTTGACTGCTGTGGGCCAGCATTGATGGGAATTTAATGATGAGCACATTGTTTTACAGAGAGTTGCATAATGGGAGTTGGACTTCAGGAAATTTCGCTCTGTAAAGGGACCATGTGTGGGACTGTATGCTAGGGACCATGTCGCCCAGAATACGAGCGATTTTGATGAGACTGAAAGAGATTCCGGTCATGTAAGACATCAAAAGGGTAAAAATCCCAGAAGAACTTTCTAGATATGGGGAACTGAACATAGGTGCTGGAGAGGAGTGTAACTTTGTATATTAGGGGCATCAGTAATGTCACATTTCAGTCAAAGGGACTCGGAAAGGAGGATGCACCCAGAGCTTGTGTGCTTTCAGCTCTTAATACCTGTATCAGCTTTGCTTGAATCTTCTATTCAAGGCCTCATTCAGCGCAGGGTGTCTTCAGTGTGTCACTGAGGATCCAAACTGCTGGAAACACCTGTTGATAGGAGCTGTCGTTAATCCCGGTGCAATTCTGCGGGCGAAAGCAAGGATCTATTTTAACAGCCTCTGTGATAACAAAAGCAGAGGTCAGTGAAAAGAGGAAGAGAGGGATTCAAGGTCATCCTCGGCTACATCCTCAACCTAGGTTGGCCAGTCTCAAACAGTAGCAACATCCCAAGAAAAACCTCCATCAAACAGAAAGTCAGAGGAGAGAAGGAAAAGACTGGGCCTGGGGCTGCTTGTTTGTGATTAGAATTATAATGGAGGTCCCAGGCAGCAGGATTAGAAGGGGCTATCACTCGGCGGGAGAACACTTACCTAGGCATGTGTGGGATGCTAGGTTTAAATCCCAGAAGTCAATAAATAAAGAAATACAATTAAAGAGCCTGTTGTGGTGGCACTTGCCTTTAATCCCAGCACTTGGGAGGCAGAGGAAGCCAGCCTGGTCTTTAGAGCAAGTTCCAGAACAGCCAGGACTACATGGAGAACCTCTATCTTGAAAAACCAATACACAAACAAAATAACTAACCAAAAAGTTGTGTTCCTTGAAAGGCGGGGACAAGGAGGGTGAATGATGTGAAGAAAATGATTGGTTAACATAAATTACCTTTTAAACAAATTTATTTTATTTCTCTGCGTCTCCACAACGAGATCAGATGAGGGTGTTTCATTTTCTGAATCTGGGCTAAAGGTGGTTGTGAGGAACACAAAGAGGGCTTTGAGAACTGAACTCAGGTCCTCTGGAAGAAGAGCAAACACGGCTAACTGCTGGACCATCTCCCAGCCCCTTTATTTTGGTTCTAAGGGGCTCAATAATTTGTCCCTGTTAGCCTCACGCCCCTGAGGCTGCATCACACACACACTAGGCAAGCAATTTCCAGACTTCTGTTAAATGGAAGCAATGACAACATCTACCACAGGGTCCACATGAGAAGAAAATGAAGTCATGTATGAAGAAAATGATACACAGTTACCAACCTGTATGTTTATAATTTTAATATTGTGCAAATACATTTATTCCTCCAGAGATTCAAGGGTCATCTTTCCCCTTCAGTTTGACCATCCATTTGCTGTTTATTTGTTTGTTTCTTTTTTTTTCTTTTCTTTTCTTTCTTTCTTTCTTTTTTTTTTTTGGTTTTTCGAGACAGGGTTTCTCTGTAGAGTCCTGGCTATCCTGGAACTCACTCTGTAGACCAGGCTGGCCTCGAACCCAGAAATTCACCTGCCTCTGCCTCTGCCTCCCGAGTGCTGGGATTAAAGGCGTGCACCACCACTGCCCTGCTTTGTTTTTGTTTCAGTAGGCACTCAAATCTCAGGATGCCCTCTAGCCAAGGATAACCTAGTCCACTTCCCAAGTGTTGGTTACGCAGGAATGTGCCCAGCTCAGCTCATCTTGAGCAGTCCGAAAGGAGACAGTAATCAGTCATAATAATCCCATCTAAATAATTCTTTTGAAATTAATGAACTCTAACCATCGATTTAAAGATTTATTTATTTATGTGTATGAGTACACTGTAGCTGTCTTGACACACGCCAGAAGAGGGCATCGGATCCCATTGCAAATGGTTGTGAGCCACCATGTGGTTGAACTCAGGACCTCTGGAAGAGCAGTCAGTGCTCTTAACCACTGATCCATTCCTCCAGCCCCTAACCATTGATTTAAACCCCAAAAATTAACTAAACAATATATGCTAATGAAATCAAACTTCTGATAGGTTTTGGTGCTTAGACTTTTTCATCTATTTGTCTGTCTGTCTGCCTGTCTGTGTGCCTGCATGAGTTTTTGTGCACCACCTGTATGTGTGGGTGACCTCAGATCCCAGAGGTCCCCTGGAACTAGAGTCGTATCCTTCTGTTAGCTGTTGGACACGAGGGCTGGAAACAAAACCTGTTTTATGACTCTAAAACAAGAGCTATAAGTGCTGGTAACCAACTGAGCTAACTCTCCATCCCAGGAAAATCCAGGTAAAACATGTGCCTTATAGACTTTCCCAGTGGTGCATGCTTGTAATCCTGTGTGGGAGGTGGAGGCAGAACGATCTGGTTCAAGGATAGCCTAAGTTAGAATGTGAGCTTCAAGCCTGGGCTATGTGAGACTCTGTCACAAAAGCAAAGCAAAGCAAAGCAAAGCAAAGCAAAGCAAAGCAAACCAAAGCAAACCAAACCAAACCAAACCAAACCAAACCAACCAATTTTTTCATCAATTATTGATGCTGTTTCTCTCCTGGGACATCGATAGGCATTCTGTAAGAGAGGAAAAGCCTGTGTGCACTGATGCTCTTGGTGACTAGATGGAATTAGAAGCTCCAATCCCATTTAGTCAGACTCAGAGCTGCCTCTGTACCGGCAGAGCTCAGTGATGTCATGGAGATGCCTTTAATAATGCGTGGGCCAAATGAGGAGGGCTTGAGTGGTATGCACCAGTGATACTGAGGTCCTTGTGGACAAGGAGAAAAGGGATGAAGAAATGGCACATTTGTGTGTGTGTGTGTGTGTGTGTGTGTGGTGGGGGAGGAGGATTTCAGTAATGCTACTTATCTGAGGAGGCAGAGAACAATATAGTTGGAGATATATATGAAGAGATCAGCACACAGATGGGTCAGAAAACACTGCATTGCCAACCAGTGCATTTAAGTTATCCCAGATGTCTAAGCAAGCTAAGCAAAAGATTTACCTATTTAATAAATGATACCTATGTTTTTCTGCAAGGAGCAGGAATGTAAACATAACAGCCAGAAATAAATTATGATCTCCAAGAAAAGAACAAAAGAGATACTATTTAAAAAACAATATCTTCAGCCCCGCGTGGTGGCATATGCATTTAATCCCAGCACTCCTGAGAGGCAGGTGGATCTCTGTTAAGTTTGAGGCCAGCCAGGTCTACTGAGTGAGTCCAGGATAGCCAGTGTTATTACACAGAGAAACCTTGTCTTGAAAAAAAACGAAGCCAACCAACCAGCCAAATAAACAAAAACTATAAAACAAAACAATATCTTCCTGGGCTGGAGAGTAGTTTGGTGGTTAAGAGCCCTGGCTGCTGTTGCAGAGAGAGGACCTAGTCTCATTTACAGACAGTGTCTACACTGGAGGCTTACAGACAGCTGTGGCTTAAGTCTCAGGAGGTTGGCTGGCCTCTTCAGGCCTCTGTGGGCACTGCATGCACGTGGATGCGATGCCCAAATACAGATGCAGGCACTCATATACATAAAAATGAATAAAATCTAAAAAAAAAAAAAAAAGAAAAGAAAAAAAAAAGAAAAAAGAAAAACCTCATTAAACAGACAAGAAATGTTCAACTGGAAGTGAAGCAACTGTCCTGGCAGAAGGCTGCTCATGGAAAGTATTGCTTCTTTCCACAGTAGATTAGGCTCTGTCTAGGCCACCGCTGAACATTTAACACTGAGAACAGAGCCCCTTCCACCCCCTCCAAAAATAAAACAATTAGTTTATTTATTTATTTATTTATTTATTTATTTATTTATTTATTTATTTATTGTTTTTGGTGTTTTGGATTTGGTTTTTTCCGAGACAGGGTTTCTCTGTGTAGCCCTGGCTGTCCTGGAACTCACTCTGTAGACCAGTCTGGCTGGCCTCAAACTCAGAAATCCAGTTACCTCTGCCTCCCAGAGTGCTGGGATTACAGGCGTGCGCCACCACCATCCGGTCTTTTATTTATTTTAAACTATTTGCATATGTGTGTAACTGCATGCCCACACGTGGCACGTAGAGATGGCGCTGAAGTCCTTGTGGACAAGGAGGCAAAAATGGAGAAGTGGCACATTGTTTGTTTAAGGGGGTTTCAACACCGTATCAGTGGGTTCATCCTTAGAAAGACTGGAAAGCTTGCAGGGCCTGGTCACACTCTTAGGCCCTGCCCACTCGGGGCACAGTAATTCAGGTCAACCCAAGGATGTTCTCTCCTGTTTTTTTTTTTACAATAAATGAATAGAGAACACCCAGTGGCATCCAAAGTGCGTTCCCAAACCGTCCCGTGCTTCTTCTCTCCAGTTCTCCTTGGTCTATAACAAGAATGCACCTTGTTCAATATCAGGCATACTTTGCCAGAGGTCAAGACATCTTGCTTCATATACCTATTCTGCAACTGATTTGGACAACTCTTCCATTTTCCTTCCTTCCTTCCTTCCTTCCTTCCTTCCTTCCTTCCTTTCTTCCTTCCTTCCTTCCTTCTTCCCTCCCTCCCTCCCTCCTTCCCTCCCTCCCTCCCTTCCACCCTCCCTCCCTCCCTCCCTTCTTCCCTTCCTTCCTTTCTTTTCTAGAATTATTTATTTATGTACATGAGTACACTGTAGCTGTCTTCAGACACATCAGAAGAGAAAACAGGAGAGAACATGCTTTGGCTGACCCATTATAGATGGTTGTGAGCCACCATGTGGTTCCTGGGAATTGAACTCAGGACCCCTGGAAGAGCAGTCAGTGCTCATAACCGCTGAGCCATCTCTCCAGTCCAGTTCTTCCATTTTTCACTCAGAGCATCAGCTGATAGTTCCGTGGTCATGTGATTATCGTAAAGAGCATGGAGTCTGTCTTCAGCATCCACTTCAGAGAGTTTCTCACAGCCTGTGACTGACTGGGAAGGAGGTGGTCAGCTTTATCTCGATGCAGGCATCAGCCCGGGAGGTGCCATGAAAAAGATCATGGCTTTGTTTTTTTGGTTTTTGTTTTTTTTGTTGTTGTTTTTGTTTTTGTTTTTGAAAGAGGGTTTCATGTAGCTCAGGCTAACCTGTTTTGCTATGCAGTCAAGGATGGTTTTGACCTTCTGATCTTCCCACTGTCTCCCAAGTGCTGGGATTAGACGTGTGAGACATCATACTCGGCTTAGTGTTTGGATCAATCATGAGGCACAGTTGTGCTATGTGATTATGATGAAGATGGGCATTGTTCATTCCCAGTGAGAGGGTAGTGATCATACCGCACAGTGCTATGCCCTGGCAGTGCTTGGGGTGATGGTGTGCGCAAGCTCCAGTGCTTCCAGACTCATCGAAGTATGATGCCAACTATTCTAGACGGTAAACAGTGCTTATCAACGCCAACGTGTTATCACCTATGCATTCACATAGCATCCATACCTTTTACAGTTACTTTATGATATCCTCTTTCCACTTACAAAAACACTGACAAGTCAGCCCCAGGCAGGCCTTTTAGGAGGTATTCCAGAAAACATTGTTATTACGGGGATGACAACTCCGAGTGTGTTTCTGCCCCTGGGGCCCTCCTGCAGGACAAGATGTGGACGGCGATATTGATTATTCTGACCCCGTGAGAGCCATGACGTATGTGTGCTCGTTTGTAGTTAAGCTTTGAACAAACATCTTTTGAAAAATAGAAAAAAAAAAAGAAAGAAAAGTAGAAACATTTGTAGAAAAATAGACAGAGGTGTGTATGTGTGTGTGTGTGTGTGTGTGCGTGCGCGCGCGCGTATGTGTTGGCAATATACACACATGCTTGTAATAATAGCCAGTCATGGTGGCTCACACTTGAAATCCCAGCTCTTGGCAGGTTCAGGCAGGAGGATTATTATGAGTGAGTTTGAGGCCTTTCTGGGCTACAGGAACAACAACAATAACAAACAATGAAAACAGACGGTAGGAAAAGAAACAAAACAGAAACTAAAACCACAGGAAGCCAGAACAACTCCCCCTTCCCAAAACGCCTGGTACTTCCTTCAACAGGTACTTACCAGCCATGGTGTAGCTTTCAGGGCTGGAGCTTGCTTTGGTTAGGACAGGGAATGCACAAGGTGCAAATGTGAGGTCTTAGCAGACTGCAAAGACTATTTGTGACACACCACACACCACACCACACACACACACACACACACACACACACACACACACACAGCACACAGCACACGCACACGTACTGATCTTAGTGAAGAAAGGGACGAGAGACTGGTCAGTAGATACAAGATAAAGACAGAAGGACGAAGTTCTAGAGTTATCAGTTCACAGAAGACAGACTCGGGTGAATAGTCTGCATTAATGAGGGCGTTCAGGCTGAAACAGGAACAGAGATATTCGGAACAGTTTGAGAAGTAAGACAAATAAATGCTCAGAAGTTTTTCATTAAGAATGTTAACTCAGTAGGGCATGATGGCGTGTTCTTGTCATCACAGCACTTGGAGTGCAGAGGCAGGTGGATCTCTGTGAGTTGAAGACAGTCTTATCTATGTGTACGAAGTCGTTGGGTGTTATGATCCCCACAGGTTCATTGTGGGGGATGATGAACGTTTTTCATTTATTTACAGGCCCTTCATATGTCTTTATTTGAGAAATGCCTGTTCCTATCTTTTGCTTATTTTGCACATTTAATTGTGGTTCATGTAGGAGTGATCTAGGCGTAGTTGACCATGCGCAGAGTGATTAGAGCTAGAGTCGTGAGTTCGAGAAGTTCAGGAAGTGGACAACACCATTGTTCACAAAGGGTCATGGTAAAAAGATGAAGGGTCAGCCTCCTTTAGAGAGCTCAGTATGAGCGGAACTGCACGGGGGTGGGGTTGGGGGAAGACTGGACGGAAACCAGTAGAAGCAATGGGATAGGGTAGGACAGGTGAGACAGGTGACTCGGGCTTGTTACCAAAATAATTGTGAGAGAAAAGCAAGAGACTGGGAGAGTTGGGAGGGCCAGGAAAACGTTTTATTTTCACTTTTTAAATTTATTTTATTAAAAAAAATTTTAGTGTAGAATAGAGTTTATTCAAGGCATGGGGAGGGAAGTTAAGAAGGTAGTAGAGGCAGAAAAAGGGAGAGATAGATAGATAGAGAGAGAGAGAGAGAGGAAGTAGAGGCCAGCCTTGACCACATGGAGAGGGGAAGGGCTGGGGGGAGGGGAACAAGGGAGCAAGAGGCAAGAGGAAGAAAGCAGGAGCACATTTTTATTTTAATCTGAAAGGCAATCAAGAAAGTTTATGTTGGTAAAGTAGAGAAAAATGTACATCTTTCCTAGTAGTGGACAACTTGCATTCTAGAATGGCTGGCACAAACCTTAGTGAAGCCAAAGTGATAATGACTTCACTGTGGAAACACCCAAGACATGAACTATAGGGATCACTCTTCTGTTGCCTTTCCCTCCTCGGGGGTGGGGGTTGGGGGACAGACTTCTTTGGAGTTGGATCTTTTATATGTGGAAACGTTCTGGATATCTGCCCCAAACTCATTCATTCATTCAGTCTCTTCCTCCCTCTCTTCTCTGCCTGTCCGCCTGTCTGTCACTCTCTGTGTGTGTGTACACACGTGCACTCAGCTTGCACACCCATTGTGGAGTGGGTTTGATTAGTGAATCCAGGTCTGATCAGTGAATCCAGAGCCTCATGCATTCTCAGCACCCTCTCCCACTGGTGCACTTCTAGCCAGAATGCTGCTTTTAGATCATAAGGAGTGGATTCCCTGTGCCCAGTTCCTGTGGGTTTCCCGGACTTGTTGAGCAGCACATCACTAGAGGGCAAACTTGGCACACTGCCTTAGTAATGGTCTGGGTGTTAGCTATTCAAGTAGAACAAAGAAGAGAACGAATGGAGGAAGAAGAAGGGAGACTTCACTGCCTTCGAGTGAGGCTCAGATCAATGTCAAGGACAAGGAGTCCTAAGTGACCACTTCCTGACTTTGGTTATCACAGTAAGGATCATTTACAACCTTGAGATAACAAGGACATCTTCCTTTGTCACCTCAACACTTATTTAGTTTGTCTCCACTGTGTCTTTTGGCCTGATCTATTTCTTCTTTTATTAAGTGTTTATTGAACACTGTCATGATTAATCAGGCATGACAGGTGCACGTGATGTCACAATGAACAGACAGAAAGACTTGTGATGGAAATTGTATCCTTGCACAAAGAGGCTGAAATAAGAAAAATTATAAACTATGACACAGTATAGAAAAACTGGGCAAGGCAAGGGATTCAGAGATAAAAAAGGGACTGCATCCAAGGACACCTGTACTGGCTGGTTTTATGTGTCAACTTGACACAAGCAGGAGTTATCAGAGAGAAAGGAGCCTCCCTTGAAGAAATGCTTCCATGAGATCCAGCTGTTCTCAGTTAGTGATCAAGGGGGGGAGGGCCCATTGTGGGTGGTGCCATCCCTGGGCTGGTAGTCTTGGTTTCTTTACAAACACAAGCCACTAAGCAGCACCCTCCATGGCCTCTGCATCAGCTCCTGCCTCCAAGTTCCTTCCCTGTGTGAGTTCCTGTCCTGACTTCCTTGTAAATGAATAGCAATGTGGAAATGTAAGCTGAATAAACCCTTTTCTCCCCAACTTGCTTCTTGGTCATGATGCTTTGTGCAGGAATAGAAACCCTGCCTAAGACAATACCTTTTAGAGTTCAGTTCTGCTCCAGGGAATGCAAGCAGGGAAACCAAAACAAAACTTGAAAGAAATAAATGGGCTATTCTTTTCAATGTCGATGGCAAAACTGAGTTGTTAAGCTCTTGAATACTTCAGATATTGTGATTATGAAGGTTTACAAATGCTATGCTACAACCTTGTTGTGCATGAGAAAATCCCGAGTCATGGGTCCCAGAATTGAAATGTTTTTTGCAAGTCTTCTCCTGTCTGCTCACTGAGAAGGCTGACATGGAGGAGTCATTGGGTCTGATGAAACAGCAGTTCCCAGAGCTGCAGGGAACATTCTCCCACGCTTGGCCCTGTTTTGTTGCAGTGATAACACAAAGAATAAATCCAGCTCTTCCGGGGCTCCAAGCAAAGTTGAACGGAATGTAATTTACAAGGTCATCACAACTTCTCATTAAAAATGAACAGAACTTCTGCCCTTTTCAAGCGCATACGTTCTGTCTTCCAGTGTTTCTTAGTGAAAGCGAAAGGTCTGGCAGCGTGGGCTCAGTTCCTAAGAACTTGAAGCTGGATGCCAATTAGCATTTCCTAGCCAAAGCACACACTACTGTTTTCTTACCAAGTCTTCACTTCCTCCCCCTCTCTTGCTATGGAAAGTGCATGTTTGACCAGATATGGTGGCACATACATTTAATCCCAGCTTGGGAGACAGAGGCAGGTGATCTCTGTGATTTCAAGGCCAGCCTGATCTACTCTAAGACAGCTGGGGCTATATAAAGAGACACGCTCAAAACACAACAAAACAAGTCAATCCCCCCAAGCAAAAACAAAACATAATAAAACAACCCAAAAGTAACACACCATACCACACACACACACACACACACACAGAGAGAGACAGAGAGAGACAGAGACAGAGAGAGACAGAGACAGAGACAGAGAGAATATGCTGAATATGTTACAATGGTTTGACATTTTATGATCTGTTTAACCATGAGTTGTGAATTATGTCACATTAAAAAAGGAGCTTAAGAGATTGCTCAGTGATTAAGAGCACTTCCTGCTGTAGCAGAGGACCTAGGTTCAGTTGCAGCCCCTATGTGGAAGGTTATGACTTTCTGTAACTCCAGTTCCAAGGACCTTGACACCCTCTTCTGTCCTTAGAGGACAGCGGGCACACACATGGTGCACATACACATGTGCATACAGGGAAAACATCCATACGCATAAAATAAAAATAAATAAACCTTTAAGACAAACTAAAGACCATTTTTCTTGTGGGGTGTCCACCAGAGACGAGTGCTTGGATATGAGTTTAAGCCAATAGAAAATCTTTATTAGATAGCCAGGGACCATATCAGGTGTTTGGGATTCTGGGGTAGCCTGCAGACTTTCTTAGGATAAGCTTTTAAGCACAAAAACCCTGTCCTGGGCTGACAAGAACAGTTAACCAGAAGCAAAAGTGCAGAAGCCATAAAGCAAGATTAGTACATTTAGAGACTTTCCCAGAACTATGGACTTTGATGGATTAGGTCTTTGTTTTCCTATTAGCAGGTGGTACTGTCTACATGCTGAGTTTTATGACCTGAATGGTAGTTCCATCATGGAGTTTGTTGTGCTAAGGTTTGGGGGTTTACTAAGGTCTGGGGCCCTGTAACAATTTTCACTGTAGTCCTTATTTCCTTAGATAACATTAATCATGCAGGCTTTCTGCCTTTTATTTCTCTTGTGATATGTGATAAATTGCTGTGGTTAACTGATTTTGCTCTGTAACTCTCTGTAGTCTCTCACTAAATGGGACTAAGGTCTAGTGGTTAGTCTTAGACTTGTAGAATTAAGTTTGCTAAAACAAAAAGACAGAGGACACACACTTGCGCAGATGTGAGGATTTTACCATTTTAACCATTTTTGGGGGTGTGGGGTGGGGTGTGGGAGTGTTAAGGAGTTTCTTCTCATACATTATATCCTAACTGCAGTGCCCTCTCCCTCCACCCCCTTTATGCTCCCCATCTCCCCTGTCCCCCAGAATCATTCTTTCTCTATTTTCTTAAAAAAAAAAAAAAGCGGCAAGCTTCCCAGGGGTATAAACCAAACACAGGATAGCAAATTTCAGTAAGACTAGGCACAAACTTTCATATCAAAGCTGAATGAGGCAACCCATGAGGAGGAAAGGTGTCCCAAGAACAAGGGAAAGAGTCCGACACACCCCACGGTCCCACTCCCACCGTTAGGAGTCCCACAAGAACACCAAGCTACACAACCATCATGTAGATACCAAGGATCTAGCTCAGACTCAGACAGGCTCTGAGATTCCTGCCTGGTGCTTTGAGGTTCCCCTTGCTCTGTGTAGTGTTTGGTTGTAGGTCTCTGCATCTGCTTCCGTCCAGAGGCTGGATAGATGACGCCTCTCTGATGACTATTGGGCTAGGTCCGGATCTCTGAGTATCACAGAATATCAGAATATCACGCTGCCTTTTTTTCCCCAGTAGTGTTTGTTTCTACTGTGGATCTCTGGACCATCCATCATGTGGTTCCTGGCCATCCAGGAACCTTCTTATACCATGGCCCTCAAAAAATTGGACACTTCCAACATTACCCCTAGCATATCTTGCAGGCAGGATAGATTGTAGGCCAAAGGTTTTGTGGCTGGGTCGATATCCCAGTATCCACTGGGAGCCTTGCCTGACTGTAGAAGATGGTTGATGCACACTCAAAAACCCCCATTACTAGAGTCTTTGCTAGAACCACTCCTGTAGATTCCAGGAAGTTTCTACTGCACTAGGTTTCTACCCTAAAATGAGCCCCCCTCCCCATTCCAGTAGTTTCTCCCAGTACTGTCCCTTAATGCTGCCTTATCCCTTCACACCCTCATTCCTCCTGTCCCACCCACCTCCAGTCCACCTGTAAGATCTATTTCCCCGCTCCCAGGGAGAATCTCCTTGTTACTTAGCCTCTCTGGGTCTGTGGCTTGTTCTTAAAGTTTTAGTCTTTTCCTCTCTCTCTCTCTCTCTCTCTCTCTCTCTCTCTCTCTCTGTGTGTGTGTGTGTGTGTGGTGTGTGTGTGTGTGTGTGTGTTCCTTCTTCTCTATCTCTCTTTTCAACATCACCCATGATTCTGCTTTTGGTTAAAAGCAAACAGCCAGCCAATCCAAGCAAGCGCACTGCACGCTGCCCTGTGACTCTGTGTGCCCCAGGCTGTCACTGTAGTACCCATCTTCACTGCAGACAGTTTGGCTAAAGGACGCAGCTCTTCTCCCATTACAGACTCTAACTGCAGTACAATTAAAATGGAAACAAAAGGGAAAAAGCTAGTTATCTGGAAAGTAGTCTACATTCCTTTAAATGACAAGTAATGGTGCTTATATTCAGAACAATATGAACATATAAAGGAAATGAAGATTAAAAAAAAGTCTGTCCTTCCCCTTTTCCCAAGAATGGCACCCCATAGGATAATGAGAGAATGAGTATAAAAATGAACAATGATTGGGCTACATATGAAAACAGAATTCTGGGGATGGAATTGTAGTTTAGTGGTAAAGTGCTTACCCAGCATGCAGAAGGCTCCAGGCTTAATTCCCTTCAGGGGGGCATAAAAAAGAAAGAAGGAAAGAAAGGAAGAAAGAAAGAAAGAAAGAAAGAAAGAAAGCAAGAAAGAAAGGAAAAGGAATGTGTTTTTTGAGATGCAGCAATGTCACTGTGGCTGTTGAGCCCATGCTGGCTTTGATCTTTCTATTCTTCTGCTTCTGCCTAAGAAGGCTCACCCACAGGGCTGGCTGTACTGCCACGTTAAACTTAATATTGTGAATATACAAATGTTTTCAAAAGTCCAGTGAAGCCTACGTATATTCAACAGAATTTTTACTAAGAAAAACATTTCTTGATGTAACTAATAAGCCATTTTAAATTCAGAGAGTTTTGGTATTTTTTTTCCTATCTGGTATCTTCCATTACAAATATCAATTACAACGTGAGCTGATGGCGTGTGCCTGTAATCTCAGCTACAGGAAGACTGAGGCTGAAGGATCAATGATTTAAGATCAGCCTGGACTACATAAACTTATCTCAGAAACAAAATCTAATGGACAATAAACATAAACAAGAAATGAGAGTGCGAGAGACCGTCTGGCCTGTGGTGGAGGTTAGTGAGAGAAGGCTTGCTTAGCAGGCGAGAACCTTAGGTTCACTACAGTACACAAACAAACAAACACACAAACAAGAACAAACAAGAAGCCCCTCCTTCACACCCCCCCCCCCCAGTAACAGCAACAAACAGCAAAAGCCCAGATGCCAATTCAGAACCCACAGCAACCTGCCCAGGAATCCAGCTTCTTTATCTGTAACAAACAGACTAGAGGCCACTGTGGTTTCATTGTGGCGACTCACTTGGAGTCCCAGACTTTATATGAAGATTATTTTAAACTGAAGATATTAGATATCCAGTAGATACATGTGTGAGTGTGTGTGTGTGTGTGTATCTTGATGTGTGGCTTATCTGAGTGAAGCAGGAGCTTTTGGAAACTGAGGCCACTATAAATCTTTCCAGGGAGTTTGGGCTGAGGAGAAAAGCCCACACACCTGCATAAACAAACATTATCTCACACATTCCTATAGCCTCTTAGTGTGCCTGAGATCCATTCATCTTTCCTGAAGAAACTCATTTGCTTGCCCTATAAGAGCCTGTCTCCATTTTCCCATTTCTCCACTAAGTTTCTACAACTGTAACTTTAAGCAGTTATTGAACAAGCCACTTCCTTTTAAATATGGAAATAACCCCTTTTTTTTCTGTTTTGTTTTGTTTTTTGAGAAAGGATCTCATTTAGTCCAGGTTGACCTGGAATTCCTTCTATAGCAAAAGCTGGATGACCTGAACGGATTCTTCTCCTTCTATTTTCAAAGTGCTGCGATTACAGTCTTAGGGCATCCCATTTGGCTTTTAAATACCACCCCTACCTATGCCATTATTTTGGCTTTTGTCAGTTTAACTTGCAGTCTCAAGGTACTTCAGATAGACTCACAGAGATCATGTTTTTCTCTTATAAGAAAGTTAGACTGGGCTGTAAGTCAGACAGCTGTCTCTAGGAATAGTCCAGGAAACCAAACAACAATGTCTCTAGTATATGGTTCAAAATGGTTAGAACTTAGCAATAGGCAGATAGCTTAACTTTGTATTTCCATGGGATCACCCAGAGGAAGCCAAATACCCACCTTTCAGCAACTACCTAGGGTGCTCTGCTCTGAGTCTGCTGTGGTTTTTTTCCATGTTCTCAGCCTATGTTATTGGGGCACACTGAGTTTCTCCTTTGCTCCCTAAGGTTTTCTCTTCCTTGCTCTGAACTTTTGCCAAAATCCAAGCTAAATGCCTTGATACAGTTGGCATCAAAACTGTGTTTTCTCTTCCTATTTGATTGTTCTTTATTTCCATAGCTGTTTCGTTCCCACAACTTAGAAATTTCTCTGAAACAGCTTGTAGAGTCAAATAAATGTTTATTTGTTATGATGCTTTCTATATAGTCTATTTCTTGTAGCTCTTGACTGAAGTTCTTGCACTTTTTGCTGATGTTAGTACAAACATGCTTATTTCAAGCAAATCAGTCTTTAAAAGGACAGAGATCAATAAGAGACAAATAAGCTTCCTACTTTCTAAGCTCTTGAAGAGTCTCAGACATCTACATTCTGATAGGTTACTTCTCTTTTGGTAAAATGAGCCAATTCAGACCAGATTAGAATATGTTAAAGGCAGGCTTATTGGGAAGCTGCTCTTGAGTGGGCCAGTTCACTGGCTCCAAGGACGGAGGCAGGGGGAGTCTCCATGGTGAGAATTGGGCAAAGAAAAAGAGGAAGAGAGAATGGGTGCATGCAGGGAGAGAAGAGAAGAGGAAGAGGAAGAAGAAGAGGAGGAAGAAGAAGAAGGAGGAGAGCCGGGTGGTGGTGGCGCATGCCTGTAATCCCAGCACTCTGGGAAGCAGAGGCAGGCAGATTTCTGAGTTCGAGGCCAGCCTGGTCTACAGAGTGAGTTCCAGGACAGCCAGGGCTATACAGAGAAACCCTGTCTCGAAAAAACCAAATCCAAAAAAAAAAGAAGAAGGAGGAGGAGGAGGAAGAGGAAGAGGAGGAAGAGGAGGAGGAGGAGGAGGAGGAGGAAAAGAAGACAACCAAAATGTCTGGATTATATAGGGAAGAGCCTCTGGGGGAAGGACAAAAGGACAGCCCAGGCCCCTGTCCTGTGTGATTATTAAATTTGGTTGTAAAGGAGATGAGAAAATTCAAGTATAGAAGCATTGGTTGTAGCCTTGAATTTGTTAAACCACTTTGGTTCCCAGTGGGTTGCACACGTGCTGCACCCACCTAAGAGCCCTCTGGATTTGAGAATGAAACACACACACACACACACACACACACACACACACACACACACACACACACACCAGCTAATTTTGATATGCCTTGACTAGCTCAATGGCTGAGAATTTCTATTCTTCCCTGTGGCCAACATACATTCTCCACTCCAAATTTCCTGAGTCAGCTTGATAAATCAACATTTCATTTCTGCTACTGCAGACCCAATAGGGTGAGTGGCCCCAAGGGCCACTTTCTTGAATTCTTACATGGCTGGCTAAGTGGTTAAATGAATTCACCCCTACATTGGTCTGTGAAAATCAAGTTTCTTCTTCTCCTCCTTCTCTTCCTTTTTCTCCTCCTCCTTTGAGAGAGGATCTTTCTATGTAGCTCAGACTGTCCTGGGACTTTCTATGTAGACCAGAATGGCCTTGAATTCATAAAGATGCACTCTTTATGGATTCTGCCTTCTCAATGCTTGGATCAAACGCATGTGCCACCACATTCCTTTATTCTTTATTCAATATAATGAAGCCTTAGAAATTGCATCCAAGTTTTAAATTCAACATATACTTTTAAAATATTCTCTGTTCATAAATGCACACATCATCACCGAAAAGAAAGCAGTAAGGCTCAGGCTAGTTAGTGTTACAACAAGGAAAATGTCATAAGAGGCTGAACATAGAGTTCAGTGTACAATGTGTTCCTCCCCTGAGTTCATTCTTTATACAGAGAAAGGGAGGGAGGGAAGGAGGGAGGGAAAGAGAGAGAGAGAGAGAGAGAGATCGAGATAGAGAGAGAGAGCTCACCATTGCATACTAGATGGATTGGCCTTAAAAAAAAGATTTAGGGGGCTGGAGAGATGGCTCAGCAGTTAAGAGTACCTACTGCTCTTCTGAAGGTCCTGAGTTCAAATCCCAGCAACCACATGGTGGCTCACAACCATCTGTAATGAGATCTGACAACCTCTTCTGCAGTGTCTTAAGATAGCTACAGTGTACTTACTTATAATAAATAAATAAATAAATCTTTAAAAAAAAGATTTAGTTTTATTTCAATGCGTGAGTGTGTGTGTGTGTGTGTGTGTGTGTGTATACACTCTGTGTACTCACAGAGGCCAGAAGAGAGCATCAGATCTCTGGGAACTGAAGTTATCCGTGGTTTCAAACTCTTCCATGAATGGGTACTAAAAGGACTTACTTTTGACCAAGAAGCCATCATTCCAGCCCTTGGATTGACATTTTTACTAGTGTTCAATGTGCTAATATTTGGAAAAGAACCCTTCTACCTGCCCTCAGCCTCTTGCTCTCTCTCTCTCCTCTTTCTCTGGCTTCTTCCCTTCCCAACTTTTTCTCAGTTTTTGTTGTTGTTTTGTTTTTTTGAGATGGGGGTTTTACTATATAACCTTGGTTGGCATAGAACTTGACATGTAGACACAGCTAAACTCATAGTAATATACCTGACCATCAACCACTCACTGAAAAAAATGTATGCACATAGGTGTTTCCTCTGCATGCATGCCCGTTGCCTGAGAGGTCTAGAATATGGTCTCAAATCTCTTGGAATTGGAGCTAAAAGTGATTGGGATTCATCATGTGTGACCCGAGTCAGAATCCTCTCGGAGAGCAACCAGTGCTGTCAACTGCTGAGCCATCTTTCCACCACCTGCTCCAGTCCTATCTGAGTCCCATCTGTTGCAGATAGACTTGGCCATTGAACTGGAAGTAGGTGATAGGGCTAGAAAAGCATAGGGCATGTGTCTGGGAATATGGCATGTGTGGAGTATTCTCAGAGTGTGCAACAAGTCTAGGGTGGTGTCTAGTTGCACTAACCTGGCACTCAGGAAGAAGCGGGAAGGATGGGACATTCAAAGTCATCCTTAGGTATTGTGCAAGTTTGGGACAAGCTAGGGATCTGGGGTAATGGTAGTAACTGGTTATCTACTTTGGGTACCCAGTTTAGACAGAGGCTCATTCATAACAGGTTCAACAGAGAACCAGAGTAGATCATTCATGGTCTCTGACTATTGTCCTATGGTTATGACACTCAGAAGGCTGTGAGTTTCCAAATTTCTTAGGTCATACAGCTATTTAAGGGAGAGCAATAGACAGCATAGCCCTCTCATGTATCTCTTAATGAGAACCATTCCCATTTTTCTATGTGAATGAGTCTATCCAGTGGATGAATGTGCATTCTTAAAGTCATGGGAATTACCACCGTAAGCACTTGATCCATTTCTCCGGTATAAAGCATAGTTGCTAGGCTATGTCATCACAATGTGAGGCTCAACACAGTTCAGCTAGCACGCACAGCTTTACTGTAGGGTTTCAGCTAGAATCACAATGCTCTTGGGCCCAAGGCTTTAGGCATTAGACGTTTATATGTACACAGTACAGAGAGAGGCTTTGTTTACTGTCTTAGAAGACAGTAACTTATTTGGCATCTTTAAAATGGCCAGAATATTTGAATAAATGTAGCCTCACAGCATCTTGCTGATGTAAAATATCAGAGGCACCCAGAGTAACAGTAACAGCTTGGAGAGACTCTAATAGTCCCTCTTTAATTTTGGGCCTGACACCTGGTAACATTTTGAGCTATAAATAGAGTGAGGGAGGAGGGAGGGAAGCCAAAGAGATTTCCTGCTGCTGTCTCAATACATTGCATGAGAAGGACTTGGGAAAGAAGAATTAAAAAAAAAAAAATCCATCTAGAAATGAATTAGGGGCTCATTCTGCTGAAGGTTTTGTAGTTAAAACACCCAGAATTCTAATAGGGTTTGCAGGATGTCTTAAAACTATGGGTGGGGCTGCAGGAAGCTGCTTAATCTCTTTACCTTTAAAGCTGAGTTGAAAGCCCCCAGGACTCAAGGCTGTAAATGTAGGGACAGGAGCCATGCATCCTCTTCCAGTCTTATTCAATGCCAAATTCTACAGCATCAGGAGGGCAGAGAGGTTAGTATGAGGAAGGCAGGCAGAGAATGTTCAAATGGTTCCAGGTGGGTCCCCAAAGAGGATGCTGTTAGTGTCGGTGAAGTATCTCATAGGCAAAGAGCAAAACAGCAATTCTTTTCTTTATGCAAACGGTTAAATGTGTTACTGGGCAAATACAATGAAAGCTTTTCCTCTTTCGAAATGTTTTCATTTTTCTCTTAGCTCTCATGATCAAAAATGGAGGATTGGGAGGTTGGAGAGATGGTACGCGCCCTTGCAAACTCCAGAGGACTGGAGTTTGAGTTCAGTTGACCTACAACCATCTTCAACTCCAGCTACAGGGGAATCTTGAGTCCTCTAACATCCGAGGGTTTGCAGTCTGACCAACTTGCATTCATGTGTTCATGCCCACATATAGACACACACCTACACATAATTGAAAGTTAAAATCTTAAAATCTATAGTTTTTCTGAAAACATTGCAGATTAAGTTCTACATGCTAGGAAGAATCCCTGTTACTCTGTTGCATCCCAGCCCAGAAATGCAAAATTGTATTGAGGCAGAAATAGTCGCGCTTGGTGGCTGTCAGCACATTGGAAGATAAATAGTGCAGGCACAGGTCAGGTGGGTGAGACTCAGCTCTCAGCCCTCTCGCCTTTGACTTCATGATCTCCGAAGCTGGACTTTCTGTCAGTGTGGCAGTTATCTGAGAGAAGCCATCAAAGGGGCTGAAGGGGACTGAAGGGATGGCTCAGTGGCTAATAGTGCCTTCCAGAAGTCTGGGTTTCAGCTTCCAGGTCACATGGTGGACAGTCACCACTTGTAACTCTAGGCAGCAGGGGATCTGATGATCTGATTCTTTCTTCTGGCCTCTGAGAGTACCCTCATACATGTGCGTACATAAATACACACACACACACACACACACACACACACACACACACACAAACACACACACATACACACACACCACTATACATAAATAAAAAACTTAAAACCACCTAAAAGAAGGAAGGACTTGTTGGTTTATGGTGTCAGAGATTTCATCGTAATCTCAGGGTCACTAGAACAGATAAGCAGAGCCTGACCCTCCTGGATGAACAGGCCCTGAACCTTGTCTGGGCAGCACGGTAGAGAGGGCATAGGCAAGCTGGCCCCAAGGGTGGAAGTACTGGAGAGCTGGCCCTGCCTCTCATCTAGCTTGAGATGGCATGGGTGTGTACACACATGGGAGGGGGTGATGCCCTCCCCCTCTCTCCCTTGCCACCAGCAGTAGTCAGGAAAGCCAGCCCTGGGGTCATGAGAGAAGGAGACCTAACTCTTGGGAGATAGAACCCTGTACCTACCTCACCTGGACAACACAGTGGAGCTGACACAGATGAGTCAGCCCTGAGGGTGTGAGAACAGGAGAACTGGCCCAGATCCTCACAGGATACAGCACTTGGGAAAGTGGGTGCTGGGCCTTGACTGGGGCAGCCCAGTGGAGCTGGTTCTGGAGGCATGGTTGTGGGTAAGCCAGCCCAAAGGGCATGAGAGCAGGAGAGTTGACCTTGCCTCCAATTATGGTGGCATTGGGTGGCCTGGCCAGAGCAGTGCTGGAGAGCATGCCTAGGTGGTGCAATTAAGGGAGAGCCAATGTGCTGACCAGGTTGGCGGTCACCCAGGCACAGATTCAGGGCTCTGAGTTGGCTCACCCCAAAAATCTGTTATACTTTCAGTGTTGGGGTGCATGAGGTTGACCCAGGGACACAGGATCTCTATGACACAGGGCAACAATGGGATAAATTGGAGGAGTCATGGTGAGGATACAATATTGGTGATTCCACAGAAGCCAGAGATCTCCGGTCAGCCTGATGACTCATTGCAAGGACCATTTGCAAGGGAAGATGTGTGGACAGAGGAATGTACTGTGGGACATGTTGTGACACACTACAGCTCCACAAAGAGATGTTTTTCTATGCCTTTTTGTTTGTTCTTTTGTTTGGTGTGTGTATTTTATTTGGGGGGGGGTTGCAAGAGTGAAGGGAAGATGTGAGGGGATAGGGAGATGAGTGGGACTAGGGTACTTGATGTAAAACTCACAAGGAGTAGATAAAAAGTTTTTTAAAAGTAAACTTCAGTACACCAAAGTCTTAAAAACATTTTTTAAACGTACAAATTTTATTTATGATTGCTTTGGTGTAGGTGGGCTCTTGTCTGACTGGTCTTTCAGGCAGATGTTCTGTCTAGAGTATTGAGACAAGGATAAGGAAGTAGAAGCAGATTAGTCTGTCAGTTTGTAGCAATCCAGGTTAGAGGTAAAAGTGACTTACACTCAGCTAGGAATAGAGAGTTGACATAATTCTGGATGTGTTTGGAAGGGCAACATAACACGATTGGTTGATGAACAGAATGTAGAATGATGCTTTACTTAGGGTTTTAGTACTGTGAAGAGACACCATGACCAGGGCAACTCTTACAAAGGAAAACATTTAATTGGGGTTGGCTTACTGGTTTAGAGGATTAGCGCATTATCATCACGGCAGGAAGCATGGCAACGTGCAGGCAGACATGGGCTGGAGAAGGAGCTGAGAGTTCTACATCTTGGTCTATAGACAGGAGAAGGAGACTGTGAGCCACACTGGGCATAGCTTGAGCATATCCGAGTCCTCAAAGCCTGCCCCAGCAATGACACTTTCTCCGTCAAGGCCACACCTCCTCCAACAAGGCTATACCTCTTAATAGTGCCACAGTATGGCCAGGTATTCACACACATGAGTCTATTCCTACTCAAACCACTGCAGGTAAGAAACTGAAGACCTTATCAACCTTATGGATAAAAAACGCTAAGTGTTTCAGCCCAAATCCCTGAAGATTAGCTTCTACATTTCAAGGGAAATAGAAAGCCTGAAAAGGAAGTACAAAGAGGGCAACAAACATTGAAAGTGAAGTCTTGGGGGCCGGAGGGATGACTAAACAGTTAAGGTCACTTACTGCTGCCCAAGGGGATGTGGCTTGATCCCAACACCCACAAGGCAGCTCACAACTCCCTGTGACTCCAGTTTCAGCGGATACGACACCCTCTTCTGACCTCTGCAGACAATGTATGCATGTCGTGGATGAGTGTACACTCGACAGGCAGGCATGTACACACACACATAAAACAAACACAATTTTAAAATAAAGAGAAAAAGAGAAGTACCAGGACAATGGCTAAAGAACCCTTGTTAGATGCTAGGATGAACAAATGCTTACAGAACTGACCAGGGAAAGGACAGAGGAAAAAATAGAGGGTATTGACCGTGAGGAGTTGTTTTTCATCCAGGAGTCACTAAATAGATCTTTCCAGACCTCTCAGTCATGAGGATGGCAATGCCTCCTGTCTTCTCTGCTTGTCTACTTTGTCTTTCAGTGACATGCTCACACATTTATCTTTCCAGGAAGGTGTGTCCTGTCTGGTCCAGCCCATAAATGCAGAGATCTCGCTCATCTGAACCCATTTTTTTTTTTGTTTGTTTGTTTTTTGGATTTGTTTTTTTTCCAGACAGGGTTTCTCTGTATAGCCCTGGCTGTCCTGGAACTCACTCTGTAAACCAGGCTGGCCTCAAACTCAGAAATCCGCCTGCCTCTGCCTCCCAGAGTGCTGGGATTACAGGCGTGTGCTGCCACCACCACCCGGCTACCCATTGCCTTTTTAATTAAAAAATACAATTGGTACACAATGACACAAAGGGTACGTACTTATTGGCTACCTCACAATACTCATATATGTTGCCTTATGTTTATAATTAGGGGAAACATACCTGTCTCAAGTGTTTATTACTTCTTTGTGGAAAAAATGACGTTCAGAAACTTTTCTCCCAGCTCTTTGAAATGTACAGCACATTATTGCCATCCATGATCACCCCACTGTGGAAAAGCACACCTGAATGGCTCTATAATCTTTTCCATTAAATTGGTTATTAGTCTTCTTCTTATACTCAGCTGTCTTTCCCATTAAACTGTAAACCCCTTCATGGCAGTGGTCATGCCCTGCCTGAAGTTTCCAGCAAATTCTAGCTGACTCTCTTCCATTTGCCTAGAAAACTAACTTCATTTATTACAACCTCCTGAGAAGAGGTGTTTATTATTTTCCATGTGAAAGTTCCCCATGTCCTAAAACTAATATTAACCTGCTCTTTGGTACCATATTTTAGTCATTATTTTAAAGTTTGTCCCTTTAAAAATGTTATATGTTAAGGTGTTTTGTCTGTGTGTATGTGTGTCATATGTCTTTGTATCACATGCGCAGCGCCTATGGAGGCCAGAAAAGGCTGTGAGATTCTCTCAGACTGGAGTTACAGGTGCTCGTGAGCTGCTAACATGGATGCTGAAAAATGAACTGGGCCATACCTCCTGCTGGAGGCTTACATAAGGACAACAGAAAAAGGAAGACTCACTCTTCTTCACCTGCTTGCACTTACTTGCCTGTTGGATCCTACTTCTTCAGGTTTCTACAGAAGACCAGCTGGAACAATGAGCCCTGTGGGACTACACAACTACTAGATTCTTGGACTTCCCATTCACAGATGCTCATCTTTGGGTTAGTTGGAGTGCAGAGGATAAGTCATTCTAATAAATGTCCTTAATATATAGGGGCATTCCATAAATTCTGTGACTGCAAAGAACCCTGACTAATACATTTATTATTTTATTTCTCTTTGGGCAGAATATCACGCTGGCAGGAATACATGTTAACATGGGTCCTTTATTTAGTGGACAGGAAACCGAGAGATTGGGGAATTCAGAAAGAGACCAGAGGGAAATAGCCTTAGCATCTGCTCCCAGACACCTGCTTCTTCCAACCATGTACCATCTCGTAATTTCTGTCACTTCCTAATGATGTCATCATAATAGAAATTCTTCAAGAGATTACTCCATCGGCCAGGCCACATTCCTCCTTATCTGATTGTCTGTAGAAACATCTTCACAGATACACCTGGAAGAGTGCATATCAGCCCTCTAGCTATTTCCTAATCCAATTACTCAACAGTCAAGATGAATACTATACTTCAGCCTGGCTTTCCTCATTTCCTTGCCCTATGTTCCTAAGTTCCTAAGCCCTACACAGGTGATTTCTTTTCTCTCCTTGTCTGGATAGCTGAAAACCACCAGCTTTAGACCATCCAAGCCTTTCAATAAGGGCCCATTTTTCAAAGAGCTACAACTATTGATATCTTACCGAACTTTTAGAATTGAAAGATCTTTTTATGCCCCCCGTTTATGGCAGTAGTTGCTAATAAATCCATGAATTTATTTAAGCACAGGGATAGTCCTAAGGATACTCTGCTAAATGATAATGAAAACAAAGGTCTATATTGAAGTTGCTTAGCGAATCTCACTCTTGCTTCCTTTAACAGGATCTTGCACGCTCTTGGAGATCAAGCAGTCTTGGGGTTTAGGAAGGATGCTCCCCTCCCCTTTATTTCTCACACTTACAGTTTTAACAGCATCATGTAGAACCACATTCATTTGTTATTTTATTTATTTATGTGTGTGTGTGTGTGTGTGCCACAGCACACTTGTGGAGGTCAGAAGACAACTTGTAGGAGTCAGTTCTGTCCTTCTACTATGTGGGTCCCAGGGCTCAAGCTTTGGTTGTCAACCTTTTCCCATTTAGTGCTAACTGCTCCCTTAATAGGACCTTGATCATTACAGTTTTGTTTTTAGACATGGTCTTCTGTGTCAGGGAATAAGGACTTGGGCAATTCGTGACCTGCACTCGAGGCCTTTTCTCCCTTCTCAGCTGTGTTACACTTGAGCAAATCAATTCCATTCATTGAGTTCAGTAGCCTCATGTGGCCACATGCCTACAAATAATTTAGAATTTACTGTTATAAAATGTTTAGACTCTGAGCACATGTTTGTTTCCACAACCAGGTACTGATGTAAGAGCAACTGTGTGTGTGTGTGTGTGTGTGTGTGTGTCTGACTGTGGGATATGTGCGTGCATGCCCATAAACATGAGTAAATCTCAATGAAACTGGTGTGTAAAACTAGGATTTGAGTTGAGATCCACAGTCTACTTGTCTCCATAAAGGGGCAATTATATTTTGGAGTTTGAGATTATGGGGAAAGACCACAGACTCAATCCAGGTTATAATTAGTGAAATTTATTAAAGTTGCTAACAGGACAGCAATCTCTAAGCCAAACTTGAAATTGTCTCAAGAAGGGTGTTGAAGGAAGGATTTTAAAAAAGGTAATAACCACAAGAAGACTTTGAGTATCTGCATAAGTCAAGAACTGTTCTGCTCTGCCAAGATTAGGTAGTAGTCAAGGCAACCTCAAAGCATTCCTTGAATGTTTGCATAAGCGGGTTACAGAAGCCAAAAAAGCAGTTAGTCATGTGGTAACAAAGCAGATGGTCACAGTATTACATTTCTGTTTTTTTTTGGGGGGGGGTTGACACTGAGTTGGGGTTACTGAGAACTTGTCTTCCAGGGCTTGGAGTCAGAGACAAATGGCAAGTGAGTTTCAAGATGGCAGTCTAGTATAAAATGGAGTATCTTTAGCCATCATAGTCATATGTCTATAATCCCAGCACTGGGGAAGAGGCAGGATGATCAGGAACCAAGGTCATTCTTGTCTACATAGTGAGTTCGAGGCCAGAGCTACATAAAAACCAGGAAAACTACCCACAAAGAAAGCAGTCATACTGGATTATGGTTTATGGTAACAATAATAACCCAATTTTACCTAATTAACTCTCAAAGATTCTGTTTTCAGATATACCCACACTGCTAGGTCGTGGGTCTTAGAACTTCAACACGTGAATTTTTTTTTAGTGCAACCTAGCCCATAACACACTCCTAAAGTAAGATAAACAAAGTGGAAAATTTGAAATTATCAGTGGTTAAACATTTAGCGGAAGGGTTTTGCAGGGCTAAGACTTAGACATGTGAGAAAAGTTAGAGTTGGTTGGAGTATTTGTATCCCTGAGTTCACAGCCCTAAACCACAGAGCTTAGGGAGAAAGCCAAGATACAAACTCCTTGCCTTGCAAGCATGTAGATCTGAGTTTGATCTCTAGAACTCACATTAAAAAAAAAAAGTCAGATGTAGTGGAATACGCTTGTAATCTGAACACCAGGTAGGTGGAGTCAGAGGAACCCTGGGACTTGCTGGCCAGTCAGCCAAGCCTTTTTGGTGAATTCTAGGCCCTGTGTCAAAATAATAACAAAATGTGGACCATACCTAAGGTTTCTAGTGTAGAGTAGGGTATACTACATATGTGTTTTTTTTTTCTTTAGCTGTCCTCCAACCCAAACAAAAAGCAAAGGAGAAAACAAAACAAGCACTCAGAACTGAATTAAGCCAGTCTTGCTGATCCTAGCAACAAAAGACAGTGCATTCAAAACTACAGAAAACAAATGAGTTGAGTTCTTCAGTTGACCCAGTCAAGACATTTTGAGGCTATGGCTATGATTCTTCGTATCATGTTGCAGAGACAAAATCAAGAAGTATCTGGGAGATCAGGTCGTAGATGCTAGTGATTATGTGACAGAATCCTAGAATAGAAGGAGCCATCCTAGGGCGTCCTTGAGCTGTAGACAAGGTTTCCCTAGAATTTTCAGGGAAAGACCAGTCAGCCTAGGCTTGAGACAAGTGATATCAGGCTAGGAAGATGGCCAATAAAGGATTGGGGGGAGGAGTATGGGACATCTGCACAGCGCCCCATAATGCTTTCCCACCAGCCAGACTAAGAAGTTCAGGACTCACAGACCATTAGGGAAAATACTGAAAAGGACTTTGTTTTGACAATGGGGAATAATTAGCCCTAGATTAATCATGGCTCTCACCATGTCTAATAATTTAATAAGCAAGAACAAAAGTAAAAGGCAAAACCAAAAAGGAGCCAATACTTTTCAAGTAGTTTAACAGTATCCAAGAAAGACCTCAAGAATAAAATGACGAATAATGAGGCAAGTCAATCCCTGGGCCCAGAGTAAGAATTAATAACAAAACGGCTTCTATCTGTAGCAGAGGAAAGGCCAGTGAAGAGGTGTAACCGCATTGCATGTGCTGAACACCGTCAGGAGAAACATGAGCACCTGGGTCAGTTTTCTTTTTGTGGGGTGGTGAGATAGGATTGTCTTCCGTAGCTCAGGCTACCCTCCACTCACAGTTCCCCTGCCTCTGCTTCCTGACTGATGAGACTACAGATGTGAACCATCACACTCAGCAAAGATACTTTTTAAGAAGTTACTTACTTACTCTTTCACACCTTTGTACGTATACAATGTACTTTTATCATATCTTTCCCCAACCAGGGATCACTTCATGTCCTCCCAAACACACGGTCTTATAAAAGATAGAAATGATAATATCATAATATTCTATTGATTTTCATTTGTGTATGTGTAGTATGTGTATATTTGTGTTTGTGTGTAGTTACATTCACCTGTGTGTGAGTACATGGGGACATAGATTAATGTCAGGTGTCTGTCTGCCTTTATACATGCAAGCTTATTATTATTTTTAAAGATTTATCTATTTATTTTATGTATTTGAGTGCTCAGTTATCTGCATGTATACCTGCATTCCAGAAGAGGGCCTCAGATCACACCACACATGGTTGTGAACTACCATATGGTTGCTGGGAATTGAACTCAGGACCTCTGGAAGAGCAGCCAGTGTTACCACTGAGCCATCTTGTCAGCCCACAATCTTAGTTTTTTGAGATAACATTTCACTGAATCTGGACCTCACTGTTTCAGAGAGTTGGATGAGTGAGGCCCGGGGTTCCCCTGTCTCCACCCTTAAGTCCTGGGCTTAGAGGCACTGTGACTGACTTTTATGTACATCCTGGAGTTCTGAACTCAGGTCTCTGCTTGCAAAGCAGCACTTTATGCACAAAGCCAGCTCCCATTTGATTTTCAATAACTAGAAATGTGAGGCTACCCACATACCACAGACGAGAATACTGAAAGCAGATCGTCATCATCATGTAATGAAATACTGCTTGGCAATAAAATAAAAGGTGTTGCATATATATATATATATATATATATATATATATATATATATATATATATATATGCAATAACTTTAGTAGGACTCAAAGCAATTGTGTTGAGAGAAACAAACAAACAAAAATAGAGGAAAGAAATTCACCAACAGTGAGGGAGAGGAACTGAAGAGTTGCCTAAAGACCAAAGTGGACGAGGTTCCCAAGTTTATCCAGAATCCTTCTCGGGATGAAAGCAACTCATTATCTTGAGTTTTGAGTTTGGTTTCATGAAGGTATTTGTCAAAACTTATGAAATTATCTTCTTTAAAAGATATCAAGTATACTTATTTATTTATTTATTTATTTATTTATTTATTTATTTATTTATTTATTTATTTATTTAAAGTCGTAATCAGGGCTGGAGAGAGGGCTCAGCAGTTAAGAGCATTGGCTGCTCTTTCAGACATCCTGAATCCAATTCCCAGCAACCACACAGTGGCTCACAACTATCTTTAATGGGGTCTGGCGCCCTCTTCTGGCATGTGGGTGTACTTGCAGCAGAGCACTTGTATATTACATAAAGTAAATATATTATTTTTTTTTTTTAAAGTTGTGATCATTGACAAGAGTTCAAGCTTTTGGGTGGATCTCATTGGGAAGATGTTACATGCTAACCTGTGCTTATATTTAATTTACACTCTAAAATCCCGAGGTGCAATTGCTGTACCAGTGACTTGCTCTGAAGAGAGGTTTTTCTCCTCATAGATTTATGTCTTTGTTTTCTGAGACAGAGGCTCGTGTAGCCCAGGCTAGCCTCAAGTTTTTTTTTTTTTAAAGATTTGTTTATTTATTGTATGTAAGTACACTGTAGCTGTTGTCTTCAGACACTCCAGAAGAGGGCATCAGATCTCATTACGAATGACTTTGAGCCACCATGTGGTTGCTGGGAACTGAACTCAGTACCTTTGGAAGATCAGTCAGTGCACTTAACCGCTGAGCCATCTCTCAATCCCTAGCCAGTTTTTACTTCTGATCCTGCAGATTTTGACTCCCAAGTGTTATGATTATAGGTTTTATGACATGCCTAGTTTATTTGGGGCTAGGAATTGACCCCTGGGCTTCATGCATGTTAGGCAAACATTTTATTATCTGAGTGAGCTACAGCTCCATCCTTATTCACAGATACTTTTTTTTTTGAAACAGGTTCTCTCAGCGTAGCTCTGGCTATCCTGGAACTTGCTGCATAGCTCAGGCTAGCCTCAAACTCATGGGGCCAGAGATACAGAGATTTGTGTGCCTCTGCCTAAATGCTGGGAACAAAGGTGTATGCATACCACTATGCCTGAGTTCCACAGATCGTTCATAAATAACAGTTGTCTTCAACTTCATTTGCAGTGAATCCTACTCTTCCAGACAGGACTTTTGAGCCTCTACAGCCTTATATGACATTTAGACAGCAAGATATTGGAGTTAGTTCTCCAGGTTAATGCAAAGAGAAAGGAGAGGGGATAACATTCTGACTAAATCTGAAACAACCAGGAGGCTGGGTGGTCCTCACAACATGAGGACCTGCAGTTAGTTTTAGTTTTGGGGTATTCTGTTGTCCTCTGGAACTGGGTCACTTATGTGCTCAGAACTCTTCTAGCTCTCCTAGAGATGATTTAACTTTACAACTTTCGTGTGGAGGAGAGGCACAGTGATCGGGACTTGCTGATTACCAACAAGGTTGACAATAGATCTGCTAACCTTTGTTATGCCAGACATTAAATAATGCAAGAGACATTTGGGAGCACTTCTGCACCAGCTCACTGAGCTGCTGTGAACCTCTGGAGGAGTCTGGCTACTCAGTGTATTTAGCAGGGCTGGGCCTCACCTGCAAGCTTATTAGCAATTCAGAATCTCCAGCTTCTCCCAGACAGGCTGGATCAGTATCTGCATTTTAACAAGGTCTTTCAGTGATTGGTATGTATATGTGAGAAACTCTGTCTAAAGGATTCTCCTTACTGCCACTGCTTAAATACTGCTATGACTTTGAGAAAGTAACTTCATTCCTCTACATTGTTACCAAACAAAGAGAAGGGATATAAAATTAGAAGCTACTCCACAGTGCTCAGAAGATTTGGGTAGAGAAGCTGTGTGAAGCTCTTGCACACTGACTGCTTGTTCTAGAACAATTATTATTTTAACTATAACTATATTATTATTATGCCTATAACTATAACAATTATTATTTTAAAATTGGGAGGGGGAATTCCCTTTTAGTAATAAATTGGTGATAATTAGTGTGAATTGTCAACTTGACAGTATCTGGGATCTCCTGAGATATGGGCCTCTGGGCTTGCCTGTGCGGGCTTATCTTGACTTCATTAATTGAGATGGGAAGACCCATCTTTTATTATTTTTTTAAAATTTTTTTATTCTATATATTCTTTATTTACATTTCAAGTGATTTTCCCTTTCCTGGATCCCCCATCCCTGAAAGTCCCATAAGCCCTCTTCCCTCCCCATGCTCCCCAATCCACCCCTTCCCACATCCCTGTCCTGGTATCCCCGACACTGCTGCACTGAGCTTTTCCAGGACCAGGGGCCACTCCTTCCTTCTTCTTGGGCATCATTAGATATGTGAATTGTGTCTTGGGTATTCCAAGCTTCTAGGCTAATATCCATTTATCAGTGAGTGCATACCATGAGTGATCTTTTGAGACTGGGTTACCTCACTTAGGATGATGTTCTCCAGTTCCATCCATTTGTCTAAGAATTTCATGAATTCATTGTTTCTAATGGCTGAATAGTACTCCATTGTGTACATATACCACATTTTTGGTATCTATTCCTCCATTGAGGGACATCTGGGTTCTTTCCAGCTTCTGGCTATTATAAACAGGACTGCTATGAACATAGTGGAGCATGTGTCCTTATTGCATGCTGGAGAATCCTCTGGGTATATGCCCAGGAGTGGTATAGCGGGGCACTCTGGAAGTATCATTCCCAGTTTTCTGAGGAACCACCAGACTGACTTCCAGAGTGGTAGTACCAGCTTGCAACCCCACCAGCAGTGGAGGAGTGTTTATGTTTCTCCACATCCTCGCCAGCACCTGTTTTCTCCTGAGTTTTTGACCTTAGCCATTCTGACTGGTATGAGGTGAAATCTCAGGGTTGTTTTGATTTGCATTTCCCTGATGACTAAGGATGTTAAACATTTCTTTAGGTGCTTCTCAGCCATTCAATATTCCTCAGGTGAAAATTCTTTGTTTAGCTCTGTAGCCCATTTTTTTTTAAGGGGAATATTTGGCTCTCTGGAGTCTACCTTCTTGTGTTCTTTGTATATCTTGGATATAAGCCCTCTGTCGGATGTAGTGTTGGTAAAGATCTTTTCCCAATTTGGGCCTCTGGGCTTGCCTGTGCGGGCTTATCTTGACTTCATTAATTGAGATGGGAAGATCCATCTTTTATTTTTTTAAAAAAAAATCTTTAGACTTATTTATTTTATGTATGAGTACACTGTAGCAGTCTTTAGATACCAGAAGAGGGCATCAGATCCCTTTACAGATGGTTGTGAGCCACCATGTGGTTGCTGGGAATTGAACTCAGAGTCTAGAAAAGCAGTCAGTGCTCTTAACCACTGAGCCATGTCTTCAGCCTAGAAAGACCCATCTTAATGGGTCTATTCAAGTCACCCCTTTCCTTCTCTTTCCTTTGTACTTACAGACGTGGTCCAGGGCCACACAGGGGCCTTAGTTGTGATATCTCTTTACTTTCTCTAATCAGTGCTTTCTTAGTTTTTCCTTATTTATTAATAATTTGTGTTTTCTCACCTAGTAGGTCTTAATTATTTTATCACTTTTGAAGACATTGCTGAAAGTGATAACTACTGGTGTATGTCTTCTGGTTCAGTCTATAGAGTTTCTTATGTTTTTTGTAGAATTTCCTTCACGTTGTGTTTATCTGATTTTTTCACTCAGAAGACCAAGTACACTGTAGCTGTCTTCAGACACCAGAAGAGGGCATTAGATCCCTTTACAGATGGTTGTGAGCCACCATGTGGTTGCTGGGAATTGAACTCAGGGTCTAGAAAAGCAGTCAGTGCTCTTAACCACTGAGCCATCTCTTCAGCCCAGAAAGACCCATCTTAATTGTGGGTGGCATCATTTCCAGAAGAGGACGTCAGATATCATTACAGATGGTTGTGAGCCACCACGTGGTTACTGGGATGAATTTTGAGCTATAATAAGCCATTTTCTTTTCTGGTAAGTTGTTTTTGTCTAGTAGTTTCTTCACAGCAATAGGAAAGAAAAGTAGGATACACACAGACACTAACACAGACATGGGAGCACCCCCCCCCCACAGACATGGATATACAGACACACAGACGGACCAGACAGACAGACACCCTTAGGACTTTGCTCAAGATTAAAAGAATGCATTCTTATGATGACGTCTTGAAAGAAACTTGATAACTTTTGCAAAAGAAATAAGCTAGGATCACAAAGATATGCTTTATGATTTCATCTATATCAGGAGACTGGAGGTCGATATTTTATATTTTGTTTATCGTTAGTTACTGTAGTTACACAATTTAAAAATTAAGAGGGTATGTAGTGAAAATTATTTCATCCTTTTCTACAGTCACCAATGGGTCCAGTTAGTTCTTCCCATTTGTATATGGGGATGAGGTCATCCACTGGGGATGACGGCTGTCTCCTGATCATGCTTCCAAAGAGAACTGACCTCAACTGCCCATAGCTTCTCTGCTGAGGGTACCACCTCTGGATGTCCTTGTTGTGTGTTAAGTATTAGTTTACATTTCAAGTGATTTTCCCTTTCCTGGATCCCCTATCCCTGAAAGTCCCATAAGCCCTCTTCCCTCCCCCTGCTCCCCAATCCACCCCTTCCCACTTCCCTGTCCTGGTATTCCCGACACTGCTGCACTGAGCCTTTCCAGGACTGGGGCCACTCCTTCCTTCTTCTTGGGCATCATTTGATATGTGCATTGTGTCCTGGGTATTCCAAGCTTCTAGGCTAATATCTATTAGTATTAGAGCTGCATTTTTTGTATATTAAATAAGTATACAATATATTTTGATTATATTATTTTTCCTTCCACAACTCCTCCCAGATCTTTCCCACTTTCTTATCCACCCAACTTCCAACTTCTTCATAATTTCTCCCCACTTTCTCTCATAAAACGACCTCCTTACCCCTTGCCACCCAAGACAGGGTTTCTCTTTTGTAGCCCTACCCACCCCCTCTCTCTTCCCATTCTTGTTTGTTTGTTTTTCAAGACAGGCTTTTCTGTACAGATGTCCTAAAACGTTCTCTGTACACCAGGCTGGCCTTGAGTTTACAGAGATCTGCTGACCTCTGCCCCCTGAGTGCTGAGATTAAAGGCATGTGCCACCATCACCTGGTCATGAAAGGTGTTATTGCTACACAAGCACAGAGAGGAACTGAACAGAAAGCCTTCACCAAATGTGCAGAAAACTTCATTTTAAAGCAAATTTATCCATTTGCTGTTATTTCTCTGCAGTATTAATCAGTTAAAAATGATCATGCCAACAATTTTAAAAGTTAGAGAATTTGAAGCTGGGTATGATGGTCCCCAGCAGTAATTCCAGCATGCAGGAGGCTGAGGCAGGACTGCTGTGAGTTTGAGGTCAGCCTGGGCTGCATAATGAGATTTTTCTTCAAAAAGAAAAGAAGAAAGAAGGAAAGAAGAAATAAGAAAGAAAGGAAGGAAGAAAGAGAGAGAGGAAGGAAGAATAGAAGGAAGCCAGCCAGGCAGGAAAAAGGGACATGAATATTGATTTTTTCCCAAATAGGAACATTTTTTGGCCTGTGTAATATGGATAGCTTGAGAACAGCATGGAAAGAGTACATTTTAGAGTCAAGATTCCACTGTTCTTAAGACCTCATTTCTGCTTATTGCTAACTATTAGAATTTGTCACATCCCATGTTTCAATATTTTGTCTGATACTGTACTAATGCTAGTTGTTAACAGACTCGTTGCTGGGTTTGGCCATGCCCACCTGTAACCCCAGCATTGGGAGGCAGAGGCAGAAGGATCATGAGTTCAGCTATACAGTGAGTACAAAGGCAGACACTATCTTCAGAAAAAGAAAAAACAGTTAATTCTATTTTAATGTGTGAAATACTATGCATGGCCCAAACTAATTGCACAACGGATCGTGCTATTATTATGTTTGAGTGTTTAAGCAGAAGATACTACACTATTGCCTTACATGCCAGTAATATTGATTTAAGCTATCTTGAAATATCGAATGCCCTTTCTTTAGGAACCCTGTCAGTATTTATTATTACTGTTTTTTTTTAAAAATTAATTCTAGTTGTTTTTAACCCCAGATGCCTAGGAAAGCCCACCGTTGGGGCCATGTGCTCATTTGAATGATAAGTCTTGGGGGGCATTTTTCTTTTTCCCCCTTCTACATATGTAAGGCTAAACTTTTAGAAAACAATTTGGTAAAATTAGTGTTCTTTTTCTTTTTCTTTTCATCCCTCCAATAGCTACATATTGGAGTTCCCTTCAAGGATGTAAAGGGTTTGGGGCAGGCTTTGTGAGACAGGTAATTGTACACTGAGAAGAGAACCTTAGACACAGAGGAAATTCTAAGTGGGTTTAAGTGGCAGTTTGGCAGTGAGAGAGGATGTTTCTCTCTACCTAAGCTGCTCGTGACAATGGGCCCTTAACTAGGCTGATCAAATGTGACTCCTATCATCAAAATTAGTAATGCATGAAAAACCTTTATCAAATCATTCATTACCTTGACTGTCTGAAAGTAAGAATAGATTCTTTATGGGGTGATGGCTTTTCTTGGCGTTCCATCTGCAAAAGGGAGGTTGTGGTTTCCAGGACAAAGTTAAAAGGTCCTTCATCTCATAATTCCCCTGGACGTCCTTTAGAATTCACATTTTTAGAAGGCTGCTGATTTTTTTTAAATTAGTTATTTGTTTACATCCTGATTGCAGCTTCCCCTCCCTCCTCTCCTCTCAGTCCCTCCTTCTTCCCCCGACCTTCTACCACCCACCCATTCTTCCCTTCTCCTCAGCAACGAGGAGGCATCCCATGGATGTCAACTAGTCTTGACATATAAAGTTTCTGTAAGATTAGAAACATGTTCTACTGAGGTAGACCAGGCAACCCACTTAGGGATCCAAAGGCAGGCAGTGTGGTCAGAGACAGCCCCTGCCTGCTCCCACTTTAGGAGTCCCACATGGAAATGCAGCTCCACAACTGCTACATATGTTCAGAGAAGGCCACTGATTTGAGCAGTGTGATAATTAGATTAATTCTTCTACTCTTTAATTTGTGCCATTTATAACTAATTTAGTGGTTCTTTCAACAAAAGCCTTGCCTTAATTTATGTCCTCGGTTTTATATAATCCTCATATAGAACAGCTAAGTTTTTGATGGCTACAGAAGGAATGAGTTAGCTTGCTTGTGGTTTTTTTTATATGTGCCACAGTTTTTCTCTTAAACCAGCTAGCCCCCAAATAATTGAGACTGGAATAGTATATTTATTTAACAATAAAGTATATTTATTATACTTTAAATGCACAACAACTGAGTAGTAGTATTACTCTATTTTAATCCTCTAAACTAATCTGGCTACCTCCCAATCAAAAGCTCTGTGATACTTGCATCTTAGTACCGATCTACTCCAGCTGTTTTCTCATGGTCTCTTCTATATTTTTTCTCCATGGATGAATTCCTCTCTCTCCTGCTCGTTCCCCTGTTTGGGAAGAAGTCCGGTCTTATTCTTTCCCCTGCTCCATCACTGGCTGATCAGTTAGCTTTAGTAGCCAGTCAGGAAATAATTGAGGAGCAGTGTTTATACAACATTAAACAGGAGATTCTTAGAATAAAGATCGCAACCAGATATGGGGGCACAGGAACCAGCATTTGAATAACACAAGGATAATTTTTACACGGGGCACAACAACATTATGCCTACATTAACTAGAATAAAGAAGATACACTTGCATCGGCAATCCCAGAGTTTAGACATAGCCTGTTCTACATAGACCCTGCCTCAAAAAACAAAACTAAAAAATTTTGTATGAAAGTATTTCCATATTTACTTATTGTCTAATTCTTTCTTCCTCTTTATTTAACAAGCCACTAGATCCTAGATGTCACAAAACAAACAAACAAACAAACAAACAAACAAACAAACAACTGGGGAAATTTATACAAGCTATTGTCTATAGTCCTACATACATTACACTTTTTTCTTTTTTCCCCCTTTATTCCCAAGGGGTGGCGCGACTCTAAATCAATTTCTAATTTGGTCAAGCTTCATTTACTTTGTAACTATTCATCATGTACTGATGCTTGTCCCATTTCTGTCTTGTCTTTGACAATTATCAAGGGGTTTCTAAGTAAATAAACCAGAAGAAGCTTCCTTTGGTTTAGGAGAATGCAGATTTCATTAATTGCAGAATCAATTGAGTCAGCCTCTGACTATTAGATCAAACCAGGAAGTGCAGAGAGTAAGAAATAATTTTAAACTAGAGACATGGCAGTTTGGGTAAAGACGCCCCTGGGCCCTTTAGAAACTGCACACTTGGCTGGCTGATGCTGGCTGGATGCAGGGGTTGAAGTTCAGCACACAGCCAGTTGTGAAGGTGACCTGTAAGAGAGAGGCAAGGCTTTCAGCCAGGACCAGAAAAGGAAGGCAAAGGTCAACACACTTTAGGAATCAGCATATATCACACTTGGTGATCATTTGCCCAAGTCTTACCTTTGAACAGTCCATTGGGCATCAAGCTTCCACACATAAATTTGGGTGGATTTCTTATCCAAACCACACCACCTGCTTTCTGCCCTTTATATAGTGGTACTTTATCCTCTAGGCATGGCAATCCTGTGCCAGTCACTGTCAAATAACATGGGGGGGGGGGAGCAGATAACCTATTGTCACCTAAATATGAAGTTCAGGTTCATTCGGCTTCACTTGAATAGACTGTTTTGTTACCTGAAAATGTACCTGTTTTTAAATGGATTTTTATGTTGATTAAGTTTTGCAGTGACAACCTGTGCTTCTGTGATAAATGTATGCGTGGCCCCTTGTGCATAGATGCTGGGGGTGGGGGTGGGGCTATTTAAAAGCAGAGGTGCTGATTCTTGGAATATTCAGCCTTTCAACTACAAAGATGACATCAAAGTCTTTGTCACTTTCTTCTTTCCTTCTTCTTTTCTGTAGATACACACACTCATCTTTTAAGATCTTGCTTCAAAGTATTATAATCTAGGACAACAGCAGGAATGTGGTTGGTAGAAAACACGCAGGCTTCATAGGTTCTGAAAATAAATAGTTAGGTGTAGTAGTTTTCAAGCTAAAGATTTCCCTTTCTCCCCCAAGATTCTGGGGTCTTGAAATAGAATATTAAACATGGAAAAGACTAGAATTGTAATGCTCTAAAATTTTCCTTTCTGTTCAGTATGTCCAATATGTAATGGACATAGTGAGACAGGGTCTCACCATGTAACTCTTACTAGTCTAGAACTCATTATAAGGACCAGAGAAGCTTTGAGTTCACGGAGATCTGCTTAGCACAGCCTCATAAGGGCTGGGATTTAAGATGTGCACCACCACACCTGGTTTTTACTCTTATTTTTCTATAGTACATTGATTCCAGTTTGTGCTGCCCATATACTGAAGGGTGTGGGGCCATTCACTGGACCTAGATGGACCTACCAGAGCCACACAGTTTTAAAGAAAACTGGACTCTCCCTCTCCTGAAGTCACCAGCTCTCAGGAGTTCCTTAGCTAGCGGTTGGGTTTGAGAGTCTCCCTGTTCTATGCTGGAATGTTGACCAGACTGATCTTATTCAGGGCTTGAAGAGCACATGGCTTTAAAGGGGAGGAAATAGTGGCTCTTCCTCTGTGTCTGGTTTTCAAGAAGTATGGAAAGAGCAGAAGACAGGAAGTGATTAAAATCAAAGGTTGGAATTAGAGACTGAGTTCAGAAAGATAATAATCTTTTTTTTTTAAGCTCAAAAACTTTATAGAGGATGAAGAAAAGTGAAGAGACACACAGATGCATCCTGGCCCTCGCCACAAGAGCCCTGTAAAGGAAAGAAAGATATTACTTATTAACACTCTCAGCTACACAATGAACAAAATGTGATATGAGCTTCTTCTGCACTTCCATCATGCGGATTCTACAACTGAAAGTTTGCTGCGTTTTCCCTATTCTGCCTACTTCTTTTTTTTTTGTTGTTGTTGCTTGCGTGTTTTAATTTTGTTTGTTTTGAGACAAGGTTTCTCTGTGGCCCTAGAACTCACTCTATAGACAAGGCTGCCCTCAAACTCGGAGATCTGCCTGCCTCTGCCTCCGGAGTGCTGGGATTAAAGGCCTGTGTCACTACTCCACACTGACTGATTTCCTTTTTTTTTCTTTTTTTTTAAAGATTTATTTATTTATTATATGTAAGTATACTGTAGCTGTTTTCAGACATACCAGAAGAGGGAGTCTAATCTGATTACAGATAGTTGTGAGCCACCGGGTGGTTGCTAGGATTTGAACTTAGGACCTTAGGAAGAACAATCAGTGCTCTTAACCACTGAGCCATCTCTTCAGTGTTCCTCCCCCTCTTAAAAAAGAGTGAATGCCAGACAGTACATCATTTCTTTAATACAATCAGAATGTTTTAAAACCTTTTTGTTTTTGCTTTTGTTTGGTTTGTTGAGACAGGGTTTCTCTGTGTCCTGGAACTCACTCTGTAGACCAGGCTGGCCTCAAACTCAGAAATCTGCCTGTCTCTGCCTCCCAAGTGCTGGGATTAAAGGCATGCGCCACCGCTGCCTGGTGGCAGAATCTTATCAAGGTATGTTCAAGGTCTGAGACAAACTCCAAAGGGCGAGAAGCATGTCAAGTTCCAGGAATAAGGTAAAGCATGGTCAAATGAATTTTGCAACAAACAGGGATGAACTTATTCTGACCTTATAATAAAATGACTTCCATCCTTAAGATGGTACACATAAACACATACAGGCAAAACCATGATACACATAAAAATTGATATTATATAATATAAATTATATACATTAAATATATTACATTATATGTACATAATTATATAATATACATAATTATATATGCATTATATATCATATATATGATACATATATATAATATACATAATTATATATATACATTCTATATCATATATATGTGATACACACACACACACATACATCTATATATATTTCACAAATGAAAGGCTCTTTATTTGCTTATTCTTTTCCAGCCTCAAAAGAGTTGGCATTTTTGTTAGTACCAGCGGTGAGATATTGACCACAGTCTTTTCTCTCTCATTAAAATTGCATGTCTTTTCACCCTTTCACATATATCAATCAGTGAGTTTGTCAGTGAGCAGGTCTGGCCTTAGAGAATGGATTTCAGGAAACCAGGAGTTACTATACAGAAGTCATACATCTATATACAGAAGCACCGGGACAGTGTTGAAGGAATTGCTCATATCTTTATTTTAAATAACACTACATGGGTGATCTCTACAGAAGCAGAGCATTTAAACTCCAAGCAATACCCACTTGCTTAGAAACTTACACTTAGAAAACACAATGAAAATACTATGGCTTGTTCCTTTAGGTTGCTTCCAAGAAAGACACAGGGAATAGAATAAAGATAGTGAATAGAAAGATCAAATGATACCTATCCAAAACGGGGAACAAAGTTCTTTGTACCTATAACACTAATTACCACTTGAGTCTGCATTAACCCCAACCAGCATCAAAGAGAAGCTTTTTGTTTACAGAGCTTGAGCTCTCTCCGCATTGTCTACCTTTAGCTCGTTCATACCTAGGCACAGCTACGTGTTTGGCTCCATCCTTGGCCTTGCTCCTCTCACACTTGGATTCTTTTCATTGGGAAATCCTGTACCACGTGGCTGTAGAAGTATCTCTTATTCACCAGCTGTAATTGTCATTTCAGAGGCTTACTACTGAATAATCTCATCCTTTCTAGTCCTTTCTGAACTCAAATTGGCTAGTTCAACATAACTGCTCTGACTCAAGACTCCTCTCCAAGTCTCCTGATTCAAACTGGCTTCTCTTGGCTTATGACTGAAGTGCTGCTTTGCTTGGCCTCAAACTAACTTTGGCAACAAAGGAGTCGTTTGACTCCTTATTCTCTGGCTCATTCTGTCTTTACCTGTGTCTAACTTATTCTCTCTGCAACCTGTCTCTGTAAAACTCTGTCTCTCTCACTGCTCTTGTGAGAGTTGGGTGGTTGGGTGTTTCCTATCTGTGACTGTCAAAATTTTCTCTGATTCATTGCTTTGTCTGCTGCTCGATTAGATGACCCTTAAAACATGGCTACTTCCTTCTACAAAATAACTCTTCCTTCATTGTTAGGGACCAAAGGCGTATAACAAGGGCATGTCTATATTCCAGACAGATCATATTATGATCCAGAGCTTGTCTTCATTCCATCCAGATCACATAGATCTAGAAGGTTTTTGGATGTGAGCCCTTGACAGAGCAGCCATGTTGCTGGATTAAAATACCTCTACCGAGCCTTCAATAATTTGGGTTCCTATCAACAAATGAATGGGCAACATAACCAAGCTTTAAACACACAATGCAGTTGTGTTTAGCCACAAAGAAGAAAGAAATTATGTCATTTTCAGGCCAATTGGTAGAAATGAAGATTACTACGGTCAACAAAATAAACTAGCCTCACAAAGAAAAACACCACAAGTTTCTTTGTTTCCTCTTAGGTGCAGATTCTAAGACAGAAAAAATAAAGTGAGGATCTATACAGAAGGGTCCTAGAGAGTAAATGTGACCAACATACATGGATAAACCAGCCCATTGTTTTGTATTCTAAGTATGTGACAAAATAAGTATCTAATGGTTTCTTACCACCCACTAGGGGTCATTATAATGACTGACAAGGCTGTTTTGTTTCCTCTTCCAATGTTTAGAAATTTTAATACACAAAGATGTGTTTCTATATACATTTTTATAAATAATAATATTTTTAGTTTCTGTTTAAAGCACATACCTCTCATGGTTTGATTAATTAATATTAATCCACTAATAGACTAAAAAACCCTTACTTTTAGAGTTAAAGATATTTATCTGCCAGTTTCTGGAAGACCATTCCTCTCTTCTTTGATGGTAATGAGGATCTTTTAGTAGGTATAGTGCTAATACCAACACAGTTCTCTCAGAAGGTGTTGACAATGTGGAAAAGCAATAAAAATATTAACACCGAGGTGTTAAAGAGTTGGATTAAAAATATGTTAATTAATGGAAATCTGGGTTCTTACAAAATAAAGATGGTGAAAAATTCCACTTTCTCATTCTTGATCTTTTCATTGTGGTGAGACATTTTATAACTATTTTCTCTTTTTGATTATTATAGATTTGTTCAAGTTGTTCATATATTGTTTAAACATTTTGTTTTTTAGTAAGATGAATTCTTTGTGTGAATGAGACTTTTGCCTGCACATTCGTGTGTATACTGTGCATATGTGTGGTGCCCTCGGATGCTAAAAGAGGCTGCAAGAGCATCCTAGAACTGGAGTTACTGATAGTTGTAAGAGTCCATGTTGGTTCTGGAACCAAACTCATGTTCTCCTCTTCAAGAGCAGCCACTGTTCTTAACTGCCAAGCCATTTATTTAGCTTTGTTTCCATATTCTTGATTTAATTTGGTAGGTCACGTGGGTCTAGGAATTCATCATCCATTTCCTCTAGATTTTTCATTTTTCATTTTTTGAAGTTCTAATCTCTTACATTAGCTTACAGAAGGGTACACTTCTGTATAGCATTTTCACACAGAGTACATTTTGGTTGATTCTCCCACTACTCTCTCTTTCTACCTGTAGTCTTTCTACTGTTTCCCTTCCCCCCTGTAGCCTTTCCTGTCCAGCATTCTTTCTCAGTAGTGATTTGAATAAGAATGGCTCCTACAGGCTCATATATTTGGATGCTAGGGACCTAGTTCATGGAACTGTTTTGGAATGTGTGGCCTTGTTGGAGAAGGTCTATCACAATAAGATGGGTTCTGAGGTTAAAGAAGGCTGCTCTGTTCCTAGTGAGTTCTCTATCTGCCTCTTGCATACGGATCAGGATAGAAGCTCTCAGTTCCAGTGCCATGCCCGCCTACTGCCATGCTCCCTCCAGTGCCATGGACCCACCCTCTGAAATATAAGTGCCAGTAAACTCTTCTATAATTTGCTTGGCCACGGTGTTTCTTCACTGCAGTAGAAATTTTACTAATGCATTTCTCTATTTTGCTCTATTATCTCATTATCTGCCCTGGCCCTTGTAGAAAGAATCTTTTGTGCAATGTTTGGAAGCTCTACCTGTCAATAAAAAAGCCTATGGCTAATGAGCTAGGGTAGGATTACAAGGTGGGACATCTGGCAGAGATGGGTAGATGGATATATAGATTAGATTAGATTAGATTGGATAGAGGATTCTGGGAAATAGGGGCAGGGGGATTTTCCCATACACAGAGGAAGACAGTTGCATGAAACTGAGTACTAAGTAGCCAGCCATGTTACATGACTTAGAATAGAGTCAATAGAAAATTAAGTTAAGAGTGAGGCAGGGAACAAGCCAAAGCTATCAGTCTAGGAACTTATTCATATGTTAGAGTCTCAGAGTCGTTATTTCAAGGAACAAAGAGGATGAGTGGAAAAACACAAGGCACCAACTGCAAACTCCTTCCTTTGGTATCTCTGTTTCTAGTCACAGCTGCTTCTTTCTAGTTTCTTCTTCTCTCTATCATTTATCCTACCTGAATGAACATACTGAAAAGTTAGAGGCTAGAATTACATATAAGAGAGAACATGTGATATTTGTCTTTCCAAGCCTGTTTAAAACATTTTTCAGTTCCATCCATTTCTTTTTCTACAAAATGTGCTTTTGTTTTTCTTTAGAACTGAATAAAATTCTATTGTGGAAATGTACATTTTTTATTTACTGTCCATCTGTTGACGGACATCTAGGCAGATTCCAGTTTCTTGCTACTGCGAAAAGAGTAGTGATGAATATAGATGGGTAAGTGTCTCTGCTGTAGAATGAAGCATGGTTTGGACGGATGCCAGAGATGGTGTGGATGGGCCATATGACAGTGCTAATTTCCCCAGTTTTAGAAGCTTCCAAATTGATTTCCACAGTGAAGGTACCAGCTTACCATCTCACCAAGAGTCATAGCAATTCTGTTCTTCCCACATCCTGGTCAGCACAGGCTGTCATTTGTTTTCGTCTTTCTTTCTTTCTTCTTTTCTTTCTTTCTTTCTTTCTTTCTTTCTTTCTTTCTTTCTTTCTTTCTTTCTTTCTTTCTTTCTTTCTTTCTTTCTTTCTTTCTTTCCTTCTTTCTTTCTTTCTTCTTTCTTCCTTTTTTCTTCTCTCTCTCTCTCTCTCTCTCTCTCTCTCTCTCTCTCTCTCTCTCTGTCATTTGTTTTCTTGATGATTTACTTTCTCATTCACCTGAGAAAGACTGACAAAGTAGTTTTAATTTTCCTTTTCCTTATGGCCAGAAATGTTGAACACTTAAAAAAAACCACTTATTTGTAACCATTTAAATTATCTAATATTTATACAAAGACAGGGTAGGCATAAGCTGAGGCAAAAACTTGCTAGCTCAGCAAGGTTACTTTATTTTGTTAACTATATACATGTGTATATTTACAAGCCTGATCCTACAACTAAACTGCTAGCTCTTTAGGAATCTCTGTTTGTGTCATTCTACAGAGCTAGTCTACTTCGAGCTCCTCCAAAACCAAGAGGAGTACTTTCCCAGAGTACTGATGACAGTGTCCCTGTGTCCCTGTGTCCCTGTGTCCTGCCAGCTGCTTCTCTGCTGTTCCTGCAGGCCCCAAGGGAAAATCCCTGTCTCTTACTCAGAGCTCCTTTCATAAAGGTTCTTCCAAGGAGAGAGAGAAAGAGAGAGAGAGAGAGAGAGAGAGAGAGAGAGAGAGAGAGAGAGAGAGAGCGAGCTAACTTTCTCAAAGGTTCAGTTCTTTACAAGAAGTCTCTATCTCCTTGCTTATACCCTTGGCAGGCTGAACCACATCACCATTATGGTGTGTGTGTGTGTGTGCTCATGCGCGCCTGTGCGCAGGTTAGTTAGGGGCCAAACCAAACTTTGTCTAGAGTCATAGGGCAAAGAGCGCGAGAACTCTCTGAAGCACCTTGCCTTAAAATAGGCAGGAGCTTTTCATTCTTAAGCATTCTTGTCTATGAAGGCTTTTTAGAGGCACACCTAAACTGCATCTCTTCAGGACACAACTAACTGCATCTGACAAATGCAATAGCAGTTAAGCTTTTATATTTTGTTAACATTTAGGTTTTCTATGTACTATAACCAAATATCCTGTAACATTTATTGGCCAGTTGCATTTCTTCTTTTGAAGCTATCTCTTCAGATAATTGGTTGATTTGTTGGTTGGTAACTTTGTTTCTTAGGTGTTTGGACTTTGCAATTCTTTACTTTCTCCAGGTGTTAAGAGTTAGATTTTCTCCAATTCTGTAGAATGTTTATTCTGTTGAAGGTTTCCTTTGTTGCACAGAAACATTTGATTTCTTGTGTCCCCATTTGTCATTTCTTAAGAATGTCACCTGTGCTATTGGGGGTTCTAGTCATAAGTTCATTGCTCATACCCAAGTCCAAAGTGTTTCTCCATGATTCCCTTATGATTTCCTACAGCAGTGTTCAAGGTTTTAAATTCAATTCTCTGATTCACAGATTTTCTTTCTTTCTTTTTTTTTTGAAATATGTTTTTAAAGTATTCCACAATGAATATTTCTGGGTGCATTGTGCATTTTGTTTCTTGGAGATTTTATTATCTAATTTCTAGCACACATTCCCAATTACTTTCTGATTTTTTAAAAGTAAATGCCCATAGCTATAAAATTTCCTTCTAGAACTGCCCTAGATATATTTCAATTGTCAAGAATTCATTTTAACTTGATTTTATGAACTATTTACTTATTTATTTATTTATTTTGTGTATAGATGTGTATGAGAATGTGTTTGAGTATGTGCATGTGTGTATTGTGTATATATGTGCATGTATAGGTGTGTGTATGTGTGTGTGTGTGTGCAGGTGCATGTACCTGTGTGCATTTGTGAAAGTGTTCTGTCTGTAACTCTAAGTCTTATTCTTTGTGACAGGGTTTCTTACTGAATTTGGAGATTGGCTGCAAGCCAGAAAGCCACTGGAATCCTCCTGTCCCTATAGCTGACTGATATGGGCTACTGTACCTGGCTTTTTATGTGGATGCTGGAATCTGAACTCAGGTCCTCATTCTTGTGCAGCAAGATGGCTCTCATCCACTGAGCCATCTCTCCAGGCCCTGATTTAAGGAACTTGATCAGGGGAATTTTGCTCCTTGATTTCTTCAGTGAGGGCATTATTCATTCTCCACACACTGCCATAATTTCTGTTTTTTTTCCCCTATTCATTTCTAGAATTATTGCACCGAGATCTGATAAAGTCCATAAGGTTATTTTGATTCGTATGTATTGGTTAAGTCTTGATTTGTGGTTCATAAGATGGCTTGTTTGAGAGAAAGTCCTACAGGCTTCTGAAAAGAGGGTGCGCATTCTGCTTCCATGCACCGGATGGGATATTCAGTAAATATCTCTCACGTCTATTTGCACATATGGTGTAGTCTAGCTCTGTGGTTTGTTTGTTGATTTTCAGTTTGAATAATCTAGAGATGAGAGTAGGGGATTAAAGTTATTCTTTAATAAAGTATCAGGGCCTATTCAGCCATTTATAGCTATTAATGTATATTTTACAAAGTGGAAGCCTCCAACATTTGGTGCATATATGTTTACAATTGTTGTGTATTCTTGGTGAATTGGTTCCTTTTAAAATATGTGGTTTGTAGAGATAACAGATAACTGAATTTAGTTTAAAAATGAGATTATCCAGTCTCTTAATTGGTATGCTAAAATTATTTACATTTAAGGTTATTATTCAAACATGTTCATTAATATAATTTTGATTGTTGTTTTGCATGTATTATTATTATTATTATTATTATTATTATTTTTACTACCTTTCCTGCTAGTATTGAGGATTTGTTGGTTTATTGTGCTGGACATAATAGATTCTGTGCTATGTCTTTTTGTTCAGCCACTCCTCTTATGAAGTTTATTGTATGCCATGTTCTAGAGACTATTTTTCTTCCTCTCTTGTGTACACAACATTTCTTCAATAATTTCTCTAATAGTGCTGGCTTCATAGTCATGAACAGTGTAAATCTCTGCTTATTGTGAAATGGTCCATATTTCTCCGTAATATTTAAATGATAGCTTTGCTGGTTTGTAGCATTATTGGCAAGCAGACATGAACTACTTTTAGGGCTTGAAATATATCATTCCATTCTTCCCTAGATGAAAAATCTACCACTGCTCTGATGCTTCTGTCTTTGTCGGGGAGTTGGTGTTTAACCTTATAGGTATTAATGTTGTGTCTTTGGTTTATCTTTTTGATATCTTAACTGTAATGTAACTAGAAAGTTTCCTTTCTGGTCATGTTTACTTGGGGTTCTAAATGCCTGTTCTGTTGGAAGCATCTATTTCTTTCTGTAGATTTGGTGGATTTTCTGTTGTAATTTCCTTGACGAGATTCTCTGTGGCTTTAGTGCTTATCTCTATTCATTCTTCTTCATTTAGTTTTGATTTCTGCATCATAACTCAGAGCACTTGGATGTTGTGGTAATGCTCATTTATTAATTTTTCTCCTTATTATCATTTGGATAGTCTTTTTGCCAGTCTTACCCCATACTCCTGATATTCATTATTCTGTTTTATTGACTTTATTTGTCATGTTTTCTATTCTATTATTTGAGGTGTTCATTTCTTTTTTTAAAATTTATTTATTTTTATTGAATATCGTTTTCATTTACATTGTCAATTGCCAATGGTAAAACCTTTCCCGATATCCCCCCACCCCTAAGACCCCCAACTCCTCCCCCTTCCCCCTGCCTCCACATATATGCCTCTTCACCAAACACACTCCCTCCCACCCCTGTTTCCTTTTGTTCGGGCCTCTGTTGAGCCTTTACCTGACCAAGGACCATTCCTCCCATTGATGCCCAACAAGGCATTCCTCTGCCACATTGTCAGCTGGAACCATGTGTGCCCCTTGGTTGATGATTCAGACCCTGGGAGTCTTGGGGCATCTGGGTGGCCGAAATCATTGTACTTCCCATTGGGATGTGAGATGTTCATTTCTAACACCTGAATTTTTTTCTTTTTAAAATGTCAGTTTACTTGGCTGACTCTTTTCTTCGCAGAGTTTTCTATTCACATCATCGCCATTTGCATCCATTTTGCTGAGTTCCCTCTCTAAGTCCTTGGTCACATTAATCAATTTGTTTGTAACCTCTGTCAGGTCATTGGTGATTTTTACTAGCCCACTAAAGCCTCACCAGTGTTCTTAGGACTAAAAACGGAAGAAAAGCTTAGAAAGTGCTGGGATGTTAAGACTGAGTGTGAGGAAGTGGAGCAATCAGGAATGAATGAGATAAAGGAAGAAGACAGGTGGAGTGGGAAAGAGTGGAGACAAAATCCACAAAAATAAGAAAGAAGAGACTGGTATAAGGAAAAGAGGAGAGAGCAAGAGCCTGGAGAAGAAATACCAGTAATGGAGGAGTGTGAGGTGTGTGCAAAAGGAATAAACCCAGGATGCAGAAACAAACAAAACAAGAATGAAGGAAAATAAAATTTATTTCCCAATAGGAAAATAGAAACACATAAGTGCAAATGGATGAATAGGGGCTGGAGAGATGGCTCAGTGGTTAAGAGCACTGACTGCTCTTGCAGAGATCTGAGTCCAATTCACCATGTGGTTCACATGGTGGCTCACAACCATCTGTAATGGGATCTGATGTCCTCTTCTGGTGCATCTGAAGACAACGATAGTGCAGTCACATACATAAAATAAATAAAATATAAAAAAAGAGAAAAAGATGAATAAAGAATAGCAAGTAAAAGATTAAAAATAAAACAAATATAACACGTTCAAATCCTGCTAAATGGGTAGGAAACACACACACACACACACACACACACACACACATATATATAAAATGAAGGGGTCGGAGAGATAGCTCAATAGTTAAAAATGCATACTGCTCTTGCAGAAGTCCTGTGTTCAATTCCAACTACCTACTTTAGGGAGCTCATAAGTGTCCATGAATCTAGCTCCAGGGAGCCCACACATCTTCTAGCTTCTGTAAGAACTACTCAGTCTATATAATGTTACTTGTATGTATATGTTTTCAGGCCTGGACATTTGGTATTGGATAACCAATTGCTATATTCTTCCTTAGGCAAGCCTGTTTCTCCTGTTCTCAGAATCCGGGGTTTCTTACAGTTCTTTGTCTAGGGGTGGGGGTTTGTGAGCTTTCTCTCATCCACACTGGCATGCCTACTGTTCTTGTCCTTGTTCAGGTCATGTTTAGGCTATATGAATTGGTGAGAGTTCATGGGGTAGATTCTGACATTTCCAGAAGAGTCTTAGAGCGAGCTTCCTGTTCTTCTGGCTTTTACAGTCTTTTTATGTCCTCTCCCTACAATGATCCCGGAGCCTCAGGTCAGGAGTTGTGTTGTAAATCAACACTGGGACTGGATGCCACAATGCTGCATGCTTTAGGCGGTTAGTTGTTCTTTAATCACCACGACTAATCAGTCTGTAAAAGCTTATAGCAATATTTGTAATTTTAACAGGCTAAAAAGAGCTCTACATGCACCTAGGGAGGTGAGCAGATTGGGACTTCAAAAACCTCCCTTCTTGAGATGTGGCTAAGTTCCTTGAGTAAAATCACATTTAGTGGATGTGCTTAAAAACATTCATGTTCCATGTAACCCAGAATTATTATTTCTTTATAACTTATTATTCAGATTGGTGAGTGCTTTTGATTTGGTGGATTGATAACATGGTATATTAACTTAGTTGGAAACAATTATTTCTATATACTGTTTTTTTAATATCTGCTAGATGAAATATACAATAAAACTACCGGGACTAAAATTTGGTAGAACTTTAGGTCCTTCAAAAAATATTAATAATCTTTAGCTACATCTATGATAAAAGTGTTTATTCTGGTTTACTTAGAAATGATAAACATTTAAAGTGTTAACATCTTGTGAATGCAGCAAGTTAATAGAACAAACATTTTGCAAAAAAAAAAAAAAAAATTCACGTTCTTTCTGTTGGTAAACATTTCCCAAGAAATGATAGTGCTTCAACATGTGACTGCATGCTTTTAGGTAAGTTTGAAAAAAAAATGTCAATCTTTTTTGTTTTGGTTTTTGTTTTTTGTTTTTTTGGATTTGGTTTTTTTTGAGACAGGGTTTCTCTGAATAGCCCTGGCTATCCTGAAACTTACTCTGTAGACCAGGCTGGCCTCAAACTTAGAAATCCACCTGCCTCTGCCTCCCAGAGTGCTGGGATTACAGGTGTGTTCCACTACCACCCAATTGCAAATGTCAGTCTTGATACTAACATGTTTTATGTTCCATGGGACTTTGTGTATGTGCAAACTGTATCCAGCCCAAAGCAAAATTGTCTTTAAAGTCAGGTTGGAAACCTTAAATGCAATAGTTGTTGCTTTCCAAGTTATACTGCTTATTTGTAGATATTCTATCTATCAAGAAACCTCATTTGATATTGAAATGTTCACTTTATACTCTCTACCTACCCCTAGGGCTGGTCTATGATCAACACAGCTTTTCTTTTTTATTTATTCGGTATATTTTTTATTTACATTTCAAATGATTTCCCTTTTTCTAACCCCCCCACTCCCTGAAAGTCCCGCAAGCCCCCTTCTTTCCCCCTGTCCTCCCACCCACCCCTTCCCACTTCCCCGTTCTGGTTTTGTTGAATACTGCTTCACTGAGTCTTTCCAGAACAAGTGGCCACTCTTCCTTTCTTATTGTACCTCATTTGATGTGTGGATTATGTTTTGGGTATTCCAGTTTTCTAGGTTAATAACCACTTATTAGTGAGTGCATACCATGATTCACCTTTTGAGTCTGGGTTACCTCACTTAGTATGATGTTCTCTAGCTCCATCCATTTGCCTAAGAATTTCATGAATTCATTGTTTCTAATGGCTGAATAGTACTCCATTGTGTAGATATACCACATTTTTTGCATCCACTCTTCTGTTGAGGGATACCTGGGTTCTTTCCAGCATCTGGCAATTATAAATAGGGCTGCTATGAATATAGTAGAGCATGTATCCTTATTACATGGTAGGGAATCCTCTGGGTATATGCCCAGGAGTGGTATAGCAGGATCTTCTGGAAGTGAGGTGCCCAGTTTTCGGAGGATCTGCCAGACTGATTTCCAGAGTGGTTGTACCAATTTGCAACCCCACCAGCAGTGGGGGAGTGTTCCTCTTTCTCCACACCCTCTCCAACACCTGCTGTCTCCTGAATTTTTAATCTTAGCCATTCTGACTGCTGTAAGATGAAATCTCAGGGTTGTTTTGATTTGCATTTCCCTAATGACTAATGAAGTTGAGCATTTTTTAAGATGCTTCTCCGCCATCCGAAGTTCTTCAGTTGAGAATTCTTTGTTTAACTCTGTTCCCCATTTAGTGTTTGGTTTCTTTCTTTGTTTCTTTCTTTGTTTCTCTCTCTCTCTCTCTCTCTCTCTCTCTCTCTCTCTCTCTCTCTCTCTCTCTCTCTCTCTCGATGCTTATGAAAAACACACCATAACAGTGGTAAATTCCTGGGCAAATTATTCATAGTCCTAGGAATACAGTTTTTAAAAAATATTCTTTAACAGCTACATTTAAACTTCAGTTATGTCTCAAGCTTCACTTCTAAGAGAAAATGGAATAGAGGAAAAACAAAGGCAGCTTAATGGTGGTGTATTGTTCAATACTTGAGTGATATGAATTCATTAGAATCTCTAAGCTATGAAGGAAAACAATGGCCCAGTTCTCCATGGTTGAATAAACAAGGTGGGAACTCCTTCTTCTCAAACTGTATTTTAATCTTTTCTCAATTTCTCTGCTGTCTCTTCCTAGCATTAGTAGCCAATCATTATTAATTTATTTGGCATTTATTATGCTAATGTTAATTCATGCATATCTAACATGCTTTAATGAGAATTGGGAGGAATTTTCCAATATGATGGACTGATTCTAACAGTTTTATGGAGAGAAAATGAAGAATTTCACATGCTTCTCTCGACAGTTCACTAATTAATTACTCACACTTTAGGATACATGAGTGACAGTGACATCCACAGTAAAAGAAAGAGTTGAGGTTTGTGGACCAGGTGGTGTCCATGTTGTTGTAGATCACTTTCCTCATGGAAACCATATGAAGAACAAGTGACTCAGGAGGCATTTCCCGTAAATTCTGCTTCTAAGTCACATCTCATAGGCTGGGCAGCTTACACCTGGCAGGTGACGTCTCTAAACAGTGACGTGGTGTGGGCTGGAATAAGCACAATTTCTTGACTTTTCTTTCTGAGTACTCTGCCTCTCCTCTCCTCTCCTCTCCCCTCCTCTCCTCTCCTCTCCTCTCCTCTCCCTTCTTCTCCTTTCTTCCTTTTCCCTCTCCTCCTCTCCTTTCTCATTTATATTCTTTTTCTTTTCTTAAATGTCTCCTCTCTCTCTTTTTCTTCCTCTCTTTCTCCCTCTCCTCCCTCATCCTCTCCTCTTTTTCTCTGAATCTACGCTGATGTCCATAAGTCAGGAAATGTGCCACAGTCTCTTTGAGAAACCAGCAGTGTCTTCCTCCAAGGATCTTGTACTTGTGGAAGCCCTGAACCAAGGCATAAAACATTCACTTCCCTCAGTACCTTCTAAGTAACAGAAAACCAAATTACTCCTCATTACTGCTGCCGCCACCACTAATACCACCACAAACAACGGTGCACAGAATAACTGAACATTTTTTTTTTTGTTTGTTTGTTTTTCGAGACAGGGTTTCTCTGTGTAGCCTTGGCTGTCCTGGAACTCACTCTGTAGACCAGGCTGTCCTCAAACTCAGAAATCCGCCTGCCTCTGCCTCCCAAGTGCTGGGATTAAAGGATAACTGAACATCTTAATGGAGACCCCCCCCCCCCCTAAATTGTGTAAGATTTTCTTTGGGATATTTAGCCATGGCTGGGTTGGGAAGCTGATTGATCCTCACACTGACGAAATATCTGTCATGACATTGAGGGCAGCTGGACGTTTAGTATCTAATTGTAATAAATGTGCACTGCACTCCAGATGACTTTGTGCTAACCTGACTTTACTCACTGATACTAGCAGTCTTCAACATGGGTCATTGCTGCTGATAATTAAGGGCAAAGAAAGATTCGGCAATAAGTGCTCTAAGGTGAAAGCTGACCAAGGTGAGGACAGGCACACTGCCTTCTCTTTCTGTTCTTCCTGCTCATTTGTAGTCATGTGACTGCAGCCATGTGATACTCCTCTTAACTGCATACTTCCGTTCCATAGTCTGGACAATCTTGATTCTCAAGAGTTTCTAGGATATTGAACTCTTGTTATTTTTGTTTTTGACTTGTTTTATCATTTACTTAGGGTGGATTTATGATGGTATTTCTCTATTTCCCCAAGATGAAGATGGGACCGTGGTGGTTTGAATATGCTTGGCCCAGGTAGTGGCACTATTAGGAGCTGTGGCCTTGTTGGAGGAAGTATGTTACTGTGGAGGTTGGTTTTGAAACCCTCCTCCTAGCTGCCCACGGGACAGTCTTCTCTTTGCTTGTGGAACAAGATACAGAATTCTCATTTTCTCTAGGACCCTGCCTTCCTGGATGCTACCATATTTCCCATCATGTTGATAGTGGACTGAAACTCAGAACCTGTAAGTCAGCCCCAGTTAAAAATTGTGCTTTATAAGAGTTGCCTTACGTTATGTTAGGGTTGAGGTTCATTATTATCTCTTAAGGAAAGTAGGGTGGGGACTTGAAAAATAGTTCAGTCAGTTAAGTGCGTGCCTTGTAAACATGAGGATCTTAGTTCAAACCCCATGTAGAAACTAGATGTGGTGCTATGTGCTTATTCATTTACTTTGGGGATCTGTAGACAGGCAGATCCCTGTGGTTTACTAGACAGTCGTCATAGCCTACAACTGAGCATATGGCCAGTGAGATATCTATTCTGTCTCAAAAGGGATGGTGCCAGAGGAAGGACAATAGGGTCTCTCTCTATCTCTCTCTTTTTCTTTCTTTCTCTTTTTTATTGGATATATTTTTTAGTTACATTTTAAATGTTATTCCCTTTCCCAGATCCCCTACCTCCCAGATAGTCCCTAACCCAGCCTTCCTCTCCCTACTTCTATGAGGGTGTTCCTCCACTTATCCCCCTCTTACCTCTCCAGCTCGATTCCCCTACACTGGGGCGTCTATCGAGCCTTCATAGAACCAAGGACCTTTCCTCCCATTGATACCTGACAAGTCAATCCTCTACTACTTATGCAGCTTGAGCCATGTGTGCTCCTTGGTTGATGGTTTAGTCCCTGGGAGCTCTGGGGCATCTGGTTGGTTGATAATGTTGTTCTTCCTATGAGGTTGAAAGCCCCTTCAGCTCCTTTAGTATTTTCTCTAATTACTCCATTGGGGACTGGGCACTCAATCCAATAGTTGGCTGTGGGCATTTGCCTCTGTAAGGCTCTGACAGCACCAGGCAGTGGTGGTGCACGCCTGTAATCCCAGCACTCTGGGAGGCAGAGGCAGGCAGATTTCTGAATTTGACGCCAGCCTGGTCTACAGAGTGAGTTCCAGGACAGCCAGGGCTACACAGATAAACCCTGTCTCGAAATATACCAAACCCAACAAACAAAACAAACAAACAAACAAACAAACAAACAAAGGCTCTGGCAGGGCCTCCCAGGTGACAGCCATATCAGGCTCTTTTTAGCAAGAATTTCTTGGCATCCACAATAATGTAGGGGTTTGGTGACTGTATATGGGATGAATGCCCAGGTGGGACAGTCTCTGGATGGCCTTTGCTTCAGTCTCTGCTCTATACTTTATCTCCATCTTTGCTCCTATGAGTGTTTTGTTCCCCTTCTCAGAAAAACTGAATCACCCACACTTTGGTCTTCCTTCTTGAGCTTCACATGGTCTGTGAATTGTATCTTGGGTATTCAGAGCTTTTGGGCTAATATACACTTATCAGTGAGTGCATACCATGTGTGTTCCTCTCTGATTGGGTTACCTCACTCAGGATATATCTCCCTCTTTCGTGTGTGCGTGCGCGTGCGCGCGCATGTGCACACACACACACACACACACACACAAAGCAGGGTTTTGTGGCTCAGTGGCAGAGCATATACTCCACCAAACAACAACAGTCACAGCAGGAGCAACAAACAACAATACCTCATCCAGACCCCCCAAATAATAATAATAATAATAATAAAAAGTCCACCAAAAAGCAAAACAAAGATAGTCATGTTAGTTCCTACAATGTGGAGTAGGGGAAGCAACTAGAATTCTTTCCCAAAGCATCTGATAAAATTTTTTGGGAAGGAGCATGGTGGATAAGTGAGGACCAATGCTTAGCTCTCTCTTTCTGGCCCATCATGGAAAAGCTGTCTACGAACCCCTAAGATAGCACATACACATCAGAAAAGAGAACAAGGAATAGCCTGTGCTGGGGGAAAAAAAAAGAGGGATGTAATCTTGACTGGCAGATAATCATTTGAAATTAGGAAGAAGCAGGTTGAACAAAGAACATGTTTGAAACGTGGGAAATAATAAAGCCAGATTGTATGCTCAAGAGGAAAAGCCTGACTCATCCATATTGTTGTCAATGGACAAGACTTACTCATTGAGGAGAAATAGGAAGGTAGAGTACTTTGAAATGGAGTTTGGTAATGGAAAAGTCCATTAATAGCCTTTATATCCCATGTTAACAGATTTCATTGTCGTATCTCTGCTTTCTCTATAAACTTGGTTTTTAGTAAAGTGCCAGGCTGAGCGTCACACATGTGTGACCTGAGTTGGAGGAATGGGGTCACAGTTTAATGTAGTCTTGATGGTGGACACTTATCCCTGGCCTATATACTTAGACTGTTCTGCTCCATTTTATTTACGTCCAACTATTTTCCTCTTTCAGAGTACATGGATAAAAATGGAGCCAGGCACTTCAAGGCTAGCCTGGGATCTCTGTCTCAAAGAAAAAGAAAGAAGAAAAGGAGAGAAAATTGGCAGGCAATGTCTAATGGAAGATGCTTTATAGATATCTTAATAAAAATGAACTTTGTTATTGCAGTTGGTTAGAGGTAGATTTTGCCAAAACTTTTTCAATGGGAAACAATGATATGCAACAGCAAAGTACGAGTCCTGTGTGGGCTTTTTTAGTTCTTTTATGGTGGGAACAAATTTCTGACAAGACGGCTTTGTATAGGTAAGACACTAGCTAGAAAGCTAAAATAAAAATCAGGTATATATATATATATATATATATATATACACACACACATATATATGTATATATATGTATATATATACACACACATATATATGTATGTATATGTATATATATATGTAACATATATAATACAGATTATACACCTTACATATTAAATTATATTAAATCTATATACATTGATTATATAAATTTATAGATTTATATTAAATCTACATAAATATATTATATAAATATATTAAATATATATAAATTATATAAATTTATACATTTATATTAAATCTATATAAATTATTTAATTCATATAAAATAATTATTATATTAAATCATATATTAAATTCAGTGCATATATATCTTTATTTGAAGTGTTTAGAATATCACTAAATTGGATTTTTCTTGAAAATCTGTATTTACGAACACAGCGTGTCAGTGCCTTTCCTGCGATTACTCTGTGTGAACTGAGGAAGTGTAATGCCACAGCAGACAAGATGACTGCTTCAGAAGAGTCTGAGAGATGACGGGTTAGTTATACTGGAAAAGTCAACAACAATGCTAACAGTCACTTGAGCTGTCAGTATGAAATTGCCTGTCAGACCGATGGTCAGATTAAAATGCAAGTGTCGACACTTTAAATACTTGCGCTACAACGCATCAAAAGAGAGAGAGGAACAGCTCAATAATGCACACCTGAAGGAATAGGGACAGTACATGGCCTTTTCAATTTTCTAGAAGTTTCATAAGAGTAAGACATACTTCAGTAAATTAGGCTTTTACTAGAACAGGTTTGCTTCTTCATTTAGGAAGGGGAAGAGAAATCTGATTCCAAATCTCTTTCCACTTCATCTGCCCTGATAGCTTTAAATGAAGAAAGGTAGTTTTTGATTTTCATGCTCATCTGTCCTCTCTAACACACAGGGCTATACTCTGCCACTTTCAACATGTCACAGCACACCCCCTTCATGGTTAACTTGCTTTGTTCTAAACTAACTGTATCAAGTAGATAAAATTTGTGATGTAACTTTCCTTACCCCGTAGCCTTCCATTTGAGTGGAAATGCCTGACAAACAGAATTTGAGTCGTTGAAGTATTTGTTCTTAGACTTGTATGGAAACGCCGGCTTCACACTTTCTATTCTGTTTCCCCTGAGTGCTGTGATCGTTAGATAAGTGAGCTGGAGACTGAGGTTTATCTAGACCACAGGAGCATGGTGATTTATGAAAATTGATATAAGAAAAGCTATGGCAAAAATAAGTTTGGGAGTTTTGTCTTTAGCTTTTGGAGTGGGTTAGCCCAGGAATTGCTTCTAGAAGTCAGCTGTAAATGTGCACCTGATTATTCTACACATCATTAGCTGTTTGACCCACCCCCAAAATAATACCAGGGCAGGGGAACCCAAAGACTTCCTCTCCATTGCAATTATACAGAAAACCAATGTGAAACACAGAGAGTCTGATCTCTGTGCCTGGTGGAGGGCCGCATTCAATGTAGTCCAGAGAGAACTGGACATTCTTTCCAAAAAAATTTAAATTTATTTTTATGGAATTTTATTTATTCTTTGACAATCTCATACATGTATACAATGTGTCTTGCTCCTTTCCACATCCTGCCAGCCCCTCATCTTACCCTTCCCAGACAATCCTCAGGATGTCCTTCTATCAACTTAGCCCCTGTTTTTTTGAGAGAGGGTTTCTTTGTGTAGCCTCGGCTGCCCTAGAATTTTTTATTCGTGACCCGTTGAGTCCAGTTAGTGTTACCTACTTGTTATGGATTTATTTTCAAATACTTTTGTTCATTCTAGAACTTTCGTATCTGTGTACAGTGTGTCTTACCGTGTTGGTTGTGAGCCTAGGCTTTAACGGCTGAGCCATCTCTCCAGCTCAGCAGGTGCATCTTGATCACATTCATTCCCGGCCATTTTACCTCCAGCTCCCCCTCACGCATCTTCTTCCCAACCTCACGTCCTCATCTCTAATTTTATTTTTAACTCACTGAGCTCTGCTCATCTGCTCGTGAGTGTGGATGACCCACGGAGGCAAGACCAGCCTATTAGTGGCCACCCCTTGTCAGAGCTCCAGCTGTTAATTTATCACCTCTAGAGAGGAAACCTCAAAAGAATCATCCAGGTCAGATGGCTTGTGGCCATACCTGTTAGGCACTGTCTTAGGGTTTCTTTTCCTGCACGAACATCATGTCCAAGAAGTAAGTTGGGGAGAAAAGGGTTTATTCAGCTTACACTTCACATTGCTGTTCATCTATAAAGGAAGTCAGGACTGGAATTCAAGCAGGTCAGGAAGCAGGAGCTGATGCAGAGGCCATGGAAGGATGTTTCTTACTGACTTGCTTCCCCTGGCTTGCCCAGCTTTCTTTCTTATAGAACCCAAGACTACCAGCCCAGGGATGGCACCACACACAATGGATCCTCCCCTCTTGATCACTAATTGACAAAATGCCTTTCAGCTGGATCTCATGGAGGCACTTCCTCACCTGAAGCTCCTTTCTCTGTGATAACTCCAGCTTGTGTCAAGTTGACACACAAAACTAGCCAGTACAGGCATTTTCTTATATTTGATGTAGGAGACTGAACCTATTTCGAAGGTTCCAACCTGATGTAGATGGGCCTGAGTGGTATAAGAGAGCTAACTGAGCAAGCCAGCAAGCAGTATTCCTCCTTGGATTCAGCTTCAAGGCCTTCACTTGAATTCCTTCCTTATGTTTCTTCTACAATGGGTTGCATCCTGTAAGATGAAATAAACCTCTTTCCCCCAAATTGCTTTTGCTTATGGTGCTTATCAGAGCAACAGAAACCAAACAGAACATCTTCCCTGAAGAAAATTGACTCTTTGTCCTCTGGCAGCTATCAAATTCCAAGAGGCCAACAAATAGGGCTGGGCTCTAGTAGTCTTTTCCCAACCTATGATGCAACTTTTAGTTGACTTGATCTTGTGCAGGTCTTCGACAAATCATCACAGGGGCTTAGAGTTTGAGGGTAGCAGCTATCTCATGACCCAAAGAGCATTTCACAACATTCTTCCCCTCCCTCTGGCTCTTCTATTCTTTTTGCTCACTGTTCCACAATGGCCCCTGATTCTTATACATATGGTGGGGGCAGGTTGCTTAGTCTCAGTCCTCAGTACGTCATAGTTACAGATCTTTGCATTAACCTCTACCCTATGCAATAAGAAGCTTCTTTTAGGTGGAGCATGGTAATAGATACATTAAAAATATTCTTTTTTTAATTATTCGATATATTTTTTATTTACATTTCAAATGATTTCCCCTTTTCTAGCCCCCCACTCCCGAAAGTCCCATAAGCCCCCTTCTCTCCCCCTGTCCTCCCACCCAACCCTTCCCACTTCCCCGTTCTGGTTTTGCCAAATACTGCTTCACTGAGTCTTTCCAGAACAAGGGGCCACTCCTCCTTTCTTCTTGTACCTCATTTGATGTGTGGATTATGTTTTGGGTATTCCAGTTTTCTAGGTTAATATCCACTTATTAGTGACTGCATACCATGATTCACCTTTTGAGTCTGGGTTACCTCACTTAGTATGATGTTCTCTAGCTCCATCCATTTGCCTAAGAATTTCATGAATTCATTGTTTCTAATGGCTGAATAGTACTCCATTGTGTAGATATACCACATTTTTTGCATCTACTCTTCTGTTGAGGGATACCTGGGTTCTTTCCAGCTTCTGGAAATTATAAATAGGGCTGCTATGAATATAGTAGAGCATGTATCCTTATTACATGGTGGGGAATCCTCTGGGTATATGCCCAGGAGTGGTATAGCAGGATCTTCTGGAAGTGAGGTGCCCAGTTTTCGGAGGAACCGCCAGATTGATTTCCAGAGTGGTTGTACCAATTTGCAACCCCACCAGCAGTGGAGGAGTGTTCCTCTTTCTCCACATCCTCGCCAACACCTGCTGTCTCCTGAATTTTTAATCTTAGCCATTCTGACTGGTGTAAGGTGAAATCTCAGGGTTGTTTTGATTTGCATTTCCCTAATGACTAATGAAGTTGAGCATTTTTTAAGATGCTTCTCCGCCATCCGAAGTTCTTCAGGTGAGAATTCTTTAACTCTGTAAAAATATTCTAAACACAGTTGGACAACATGACAATTTAGCTAAACACACACACACACACACACACACACACACACACACAATCAAGCAGTTCTCTCTCTCTGAGGGCCTGTGACCTCCCTAGCTATGGGCTTTGAGTGTGTTCACAGTACCAGGCATAAATTGCTTCCTCTGGAACAAGCCTCAAAGTCAATCAAGAAACTGGTTTGTTATCCACATAAGTAGTCTCACTGCGATTGTACCAAGAGGCACAACTTACCTGGCTAGTTGGCATAGCATGCAGAGTTCAATGCTAGGTGTTTTAGTCAGGGTTTGTATTCTTACGCAAACCATCATAGCAAGAAGCAAGTTGGAGAGGAAAGGGTTTATTCAGCTTATACTTCCACATTGTTGTTCATCACCAAAGGAAGTCAAGACAGGAACTCACACAGGGCAGGAACTTGAAGGCAGGAACTGATGCAGAGCTCATAAAGGGGTGCTACTTACTGGCTTGCTTCCCCTAGTTTGCTCAGCTTGCTTTCTTGTAGAACCCAGGCCTCTCAGCCCTGGGATGGCACCACCCACAGTGGGCTGAGTCCTCCCCCGTTGAGAAAATGTCTTACAGCTGGATCTCATGGAGGCATTTCCTTAAGGGAGGCTCCTTTTTCTGTGCTAACTCCAGCTTGTGTCAAGATGACACACAAAACCAGCCAGTACACTGGGCAAGACCTTTGATGTCTTTTATTAGTCCCCCAGCAGCCTCAGTAGTACCTTCTAGTCCTATGAAAGCTGACCAGCAGAGAGAAAGTGTTTCCTGATCAGTTCAAGCCTGATTTCTCTATGTTCTGCAACCAAAGTGTGTAGTATTTTTAGCAATAGGATCTTAGTGATAGGCAAATTATGCCTCCTGATACAATAGTGATGAGACTACTTATGGGGAGAACAAACCAGTTCTTCTCCTATAACCATCTAGTTATAGTGTACAACCAAAGACAATGGCAATAGCATGTGTCATTTTCGGTGCCTCTTGGACCGGTATGATGAACAGTAACTCAGGGAGGTAACTGGGCTGGTCATTGAGATTCTTTTTTGATAGCCAATGTTTTCAGGGAGTTGCACTGTTCACCCATAATGGTGTGTGTGTTCAAACTCTCTCTCTCTCTCTCTCTCTCTCTCTCTCTCTCACACACACACACACACATATACACATGTACACACACATAAGTATATATAGTTAACTTACACATGATTGGATTTTCATCAGGCTTCCTTATACATTCTTAGTTTTTGCCTCCTCTACCCCCCCTGTGCCTTCGTTCTCCTATTTGCTTCTATCTCCACTTAAATATTTACCGCACTGTGTTCCCTCATCGCCATCATCTTTTACACATGATATGTTCTACTATTCAATCTTACTATATTCTTTTTACATGAGTAGCAAAACTGTACTCCTAAGTGCCTTGCCAAACGCACTTCATTTTGAACATTTTCTGGACTTTCCGTGCATAAGTGTGTATTTGTATGCATGCACATATGTGTTTGGGCTCGTGTGTGAGTGTGCATGCATGAGTGGAGGTCAGAGTCTTCCCATGCCGGGCGGTGGTGGCACAATCCTTTAATCCCAGTACTTGGGAAGCAGAGGCAGGTGGATTTCTGAGTTTGAGGGCAGCCTGGTCTACAGAGTGAGTTCCAGTACAGTCAGGGCTACACAGAGAAACCTTGTCTCGAAAAACCACAAAAAAAAAAAAAAAAAAAAAAAAAAAGAGTCTTCTGACAACTTAGGTGTTGCTTCTCAGAAAAATTCTACCTCCTTTACGTTTCTCATTGGCCTGGAGCTTACTGATGTAGTCTAGACTGGAGAGCTAATAAGTCCCAGGGATTCTCCTGCCTCTGAGTCCCCAGTTCTAGGATCACAGGAGAATGTACTGTTGTGGGAATCCAGTGACACACATAGGAAAGTGAGGCTCCCAGTACTCAGCATAGCATCTCTGAAGACTTGCTGGATTCTCGGTTTCTCAGAGCGCAGGGAACACCTGCTTCAAATTATTGGGCGATTGATTAGCCTGAGTTGAGAAGATGGGTAAGAGGAAAAATCTGGGAGGAGAGAGTGCAATAAATAAAGAGCATCCAATGGGTTGGGACTGTTCAGTTTAGTTTAGAGGCACTACATCTGCAAGACAGAAAAATTGAGATACTTATGCAATAATTATAAGACAAAATAATGAAAATGAATGTCAAAATGAAAGAATATATCAGAGAAAGAAGCTGAGGACTGTTCTAGTGATTTTTTTTTTTAAGAATAGAAATTAATATTCTGTAGTATGTGTGTACTGGCTGGTTTTGTGTGTCAACTTGACAACAAGCTGGAGTTATCACAGAGAAAGTGAGCTTCAGGTGAGGTAATACCTCAATGAAATCCAGCTGAAAGGCATTTTCTCAATTAGTGATCAAGAGGGGGGAGGGTCCATTGTGTGTGGTGCCATCCCTGGGCTGGTAGTCTTCGGTTCTATAAAAGAAAAAGCTGAGCAAACCAAGGGGAAGCAAGCCACTAAGGAACTTCCCTCCATGGCCTCTGCATCAGCTCCTACTTCATGACTTGCTTGAGTTTCAATCCTCACTTCCTTTAGTGATGAACAGCAATGTGGAAATGTAAGCTTCTTAGTCATGATGTTTTGTGCAGGAATAGAAACCCCGACTAAGACAATCAGATCTCGGCTTGCAGTTATTTAAGGAATGCATAAACAGGAAATCTGTGTTTACTGCTTTTTAGCACTTACTAGTAGTGGGATATTTCTATACAAACATGCTAAACATGTAAATACTGTCATGATAAATTAAAAATGGGGATTGTCTTTTCTGCAGTCACTCTTTGTATCTGGGGGCCCTGAATTTAAAAGAGACAGAGTAGCTCCTTTGAGTGATTGCTGTGGGATCAGCAACTGTTTCCTTTGTAACCTCTACAGAGAGCACCAGAAAGCTGGAGGACCAATAGCTAATACACAGTTCCAAGGACCAGGAGCTCCAGTCTGGAATGCAGACTCTTCCATTTATGTCTAGCAGGTGCCTATTGGTTGCATCTATTGAGAAGAAATCTGGGAACATTAACTCACTCTCATCATTGGTCATAAGGTAGTATTAGAGGGGGTCAGAGAGATGGCTCAATGGTTAAGAGCATTAGCTGCTTTTCCAGGGTACCTGGGTTCAGTTCATAGCTGTGCCTCACAACAGTCTGTTATGCCAACCCCAGAGGATCTGATGTCCTCTCCTGAGTTCCATAAACACTAGGGATGTGGTGCACAGACCTACATGCAGACAAAACACTCATACATATATGCTTATATATATATATATATATATATATATATATATATATATATATATATATATATGTGTGTGTGTGTGTGTGTGTGTGTGTGTACATACACATATGTTATATACACACACATAGTACTAGAAATAAGATGATTTGTGGGATTTTTTTTTAAATTCTAGAGTCTTATTAAAAATCAAGTTATTTTTGGCTGGGTGTTGGTGGTACACATCTTTAATCCCAGTACTCGTGAGGCAGAGGCAGAAGAATCTCTGTGAGTTCGAGGCCAGCCTGTTCTACAGGGTGAGTTCCAGGACAGCCAGAGGGTACACAGAGAATCTTGTATTGAAAAACGAAAACCAAAACCATAAAACAAAACAAAACAAAACAAAACAAAATATCAAAAACCAAAAAAACAAAAACCAAAACCCAGGATTTTTCTGACATTTTGTACTTCAATGTTTTCCCAGGCATTCTCCACACTGAAATATTCAGCTAATAGCAGTCACTCACAGACTTACTAGCTAGAGGGCTAAGTGAGCTGATGCTTCCATGGCTAAGCCTGAGATTGATGGATCCCAAATGACTCTGGGAGAGAAGGGACTTTGGACTTTTGACCTTCACAGGAGGCATGCTGGTTCATGCACACCCATGTGCGTACAAGCACAAGAAATAAATAAACATTCATTGTCAAATGTTGATCAATGGTAAGTAGCTAATCCCTTCTGGTTGGTAAAAAGACTTCCTTTTTCTTTTTCTCTATTTTCTTACTAAGTGTCCAAAAGGGCTATCAGACAGTAACAACTTTTTATTCATGAGCAATTCCTTAGATTAGTGAAGATCTGGGCCTCCTGAATTTGCTTTTCTTGAGTCTTACCTTTAGGTCTGGACTTGACACTGGAGAGGCTGATGTGCGCTGGAGGTCAGAATTTTAATGTGCCAGGTCAGCTCTGTTTCTGAGAAGCCACCTGTTCCTGCAGAATCAGAATTGGTAGGGCTGGAGACGACGTGGGGGGTTGTCTGCTGGGCCCATCCCGCACCTCTGTGCAGTTGTGGGAGGACCCAAAGGCAACATGCATTTTTATTATGCTCATTCACTGGAGCTTAGTGGCATGTCACTTCCTGCCTCCTTCCTCGTGCTGTTGATTCCACAGTGCGACATTTGTTTCGCTGACGACACCCATGCTGGCTGTCATAATGTCATCTGATAAAACATGATCTGGTTTGTGACTGCAGCAGCAGATGCTGCTGTTATCTGATTACTTCAAATGTCTTTTCAAAGATACATTTGCTCTTGGTCTAATTCTCTCTGCTTTGCTTTCCCCAGCGTTCTGAGGTCAGCCTGCTGCTCAGGGCCAAGGTCTCCTGTCAGTGCGTGAATGGTGAGTGCTCGTTAGGGTCAGGCAAGGAAACAGCAAAGCATACTTCTGAAGTTTAAAGTCCCCCCCCTTCCTCCCACCCCCAGTTCTTCTCAGTTACATCTGCAATGCTATTCCATAGGAGGAAAACTGCCTGAGGTTGAGAGTTCACCTGAATTTTTCTTAGAAAAACTCAGCCACACCTAAGTTTCTTGGCTCGTATTACAAGTGAGCTAACTCCTAGACTCAGACTGGGCTTTGGCCGTGTTTATATAGCCTGAGTTGAGATGCTAGTGCTCACTTGGGCTCTGTCTGCCTCTGATGTTTTAGCTCTCTACCCCAGGTTTCAGTATGGGGAAGTCTAACCCTAAATAGACGTCAGATGGCATTTTTTTGACCAATATGAAATTGTTCCCAGAGCTGAAAGAGAAGTTAAGATGCAATAATTATTATTTTACAACAAATAGCACGACCCAGCTTTTAGCAAAGAGATAGGCCATTGTTGAGACTGCGGTCGTGTATCACACCTTACCAAGTATTCAGAACTAATCTTTATGAAGTACCTGTATTTTTGCCCCCCCCTTACAGCATTTCACTCCATCATTTAATAATTACCTTCTTTGTCATTGATGCAATGGAGAGATTGCCCATTGTGCCTGCTGGACATGCTAATAATATATAAAATCGGTTAATTCCCAGCCTTACAGAGCAGTGTGATAAACTATCAGAAGGTGTGGAAACTGGATGGGTTCACAAATGAAATAAAACAATCATGGCTTTGTAGTGAAGAGGCCGGATAAATGTAAATGAACAAGTCTAACCCCTCTTCAGAAATATAAAATTAGGGTTTTACTCCCATGCAGTTAAGCTTCAGAAGTACAAGGGATATCTTTTTCCCTCCCAGATACTAAACCAGAAACTGTTAGAAAATTATTGTTATAGAACATGTTTGTGACCTAAATTTGTCTTATTACAGATGTCTGAAACATAAAAGATGATGGAATCCATAGACTCAATTCTGTTTTGTGGTAGGTAGGTGGGGTTCAACAGATTAGCTGTCAGTGTGCCTGATTTGTATATAAAATCAGGCAAACTCATCTATTAGACATGTTTCCTCTGTGATTTCTTTTGCAGCATGCCTCAAGTTGCAATCTACATACTTTCTTAGAATTTTATTTTAAAATAATTTCAGATTCATAGAAAAGCTTTTTAGGATGGAGTTCCGTGCATGTGTCCTTCATCTAGATTTCCAAAATGTTGCTAATTTACTGACTTTATTTGCTAACCTCTTCTGCCAACTCCATGGTACTCCTTTAATTCTGCACTTCTCACTGCACATTTTAATAATCACCCATTAGTTTATAAATGAACTATCAAAATCAGAAAACTTCAAAATGATGACAAGGATTATATAAGCTTACAGACCTTGATATACCTTTCTCACTACTACCACCAGAAATGCAGTAATTTTTCTCCAGTTCAGAATTCTACACTTGATCACAAATTGTACTTTAGAAGTCATCAATCTTTAAACGTGGGCGTTAGCCTCAAGGCTTCTAAACATCTTATGATGCTGGGTTTTTTTGGTTAATATAAAAAAAAAAATCCAAGGCAGGGATTGACATTCAACTAGTAGGGAACTCTGAAGTCATGTTCATTTGTTAATGGTTCCTTCTGGTTCCTTGAATTCATCTAAGTACACCCACTACTGCCATGTTAAATGTGTATAGTGTTATACCTAACCATAATACTTCCTGTTTTTTCTTTGCAGATTTTAGTTTTTATATGTAGCCTATGCTTGCCTCCAGTTGGTGAGGCTTGTAGGTGAGGATGTCCTCGAACTGTTGGTCCTCTTGATTCTAGTAGTTTTCAAGAGTAGTGATCAGAGGCATGTACTACTACATCTGGTTTTAAGTATGCCAGGCAAGTACTCTACCAACTGCTTTACATTCTCAGATCCCTAGATTCATAATTTGAAGTTATTGGGCTGTTGAAATGACTCAGTGGGTAAAAACACTTCTGTGCAAACTTGAGAACCCGAGTTTGATGTTTGATTTCTGAAATCCATGATGGAAGGAGAGAATGGACTCCAGAAGATGATCTTTAGATCTCTATACACACACCGTAGTATAGTCCATTTGTATTCACACAAATATCACCTGTATACACACAAACACACACACACACACAGCATGCATCAGATACAGGCATGTACACACTAAATTAAGGAAGTAATTTTCTCTCAGTTGTATTTATTTTGTCTATTCTTTTTTTTTTTCATTCATAAATTGCAGTCAAGCTGTTATGTATTACACTAGAAGTTGGCAGTATTGATGCTTGAGTTTAAAAGATGATGGCAAAAGACTGTTACTTTCAGACAGAGACAAAGGCCATTACAATGCACAGTGTGACAGGCCAGCTTCTCATCACGTTGTTGTTCTTGGCTCTCAAGCCCCTTGAGGGTACTGAGGAGGTAGGAACAGGTGGATGCATACTCAAAATGGATGTATTCCAGCTAATGCAGAGGCTGCTAATAAATGTATCAACAGTGTCCTAGAGGAGAATGTTGTCTTTATTATTTTTGTCAGGGAAAAAGAAGGAGAGAAAAAAAAAACCCTCTTTACCCCCAGAGAAAGACATGATACTTTCCATAACTACTGCTATCCAAATACCCAGGGAAGAAATTCCAGCCAAAGTGCTGATACAAGGTTATTAAAACAGCTTATGAACTAACCCTCAACAGCTGGCCACGCTGCTATTTTATCATGGGCTATGCTCATTCTCAGTGCTGTTATATGTCGACGTTTTCTGACTTATGCAGATCTTGTCTGCTGGACCTGGGATCTGAGGATCTGAAAGAATGGGACAGACTACAGTCTAATGGTGTAGACAACCTACTACTTTATTATTATTATTATTTGGTTTTTTGGATTTGTTTTTGTTTTTTTTTTTGAGACAGCGTTTCTCTGTATATCCCTGACTGTCCTGGAACTCACTCTGTAGACCAGGCTGGCCTTAAACTCAGAAATCTGCCTGCTTCTGCCTCCCAGAGTGCTGGGATTACAGGCGTGCACCACCACCAGACAACAGGAAGGTTGTTTAAGTTCAGAAAAACATAATTAGACAAGCAAGTAAAATGGCAGTAAGCACATACTAAATATTGATAGAGAACCTCTTTCCCAGAGCTTTCTTGGGTCAGAGTAATTTAAACACAATTGCCTGGCACACACTATAGGTTATCTCTAGGAAAGCATGAAAGGAAGGTAGAAGGTCTTATTTAGATTCAGGATTACACTGAGGACAGCACTCAGCAAATCCTTTCATCAGATTGGGTTCTATAGCTATGTCCTTAAACCCAACACGAATAAACATATCTTATAAATTGAATGCAAATATTGGCCACAGGAGGCATGAATTCATGTCCAAGAACAATCCAAGGAACACAATCTTCATGAAGTCAGTGTTACCTCATAGTTGTTGGAAAAATTTCATCAACATGATTTATGCCTTAAATTTTTTTATTTTATGTCTGAGTGTGCATGGTGTATGTACAGGCTAAGATATTCATGTGGAGTTCAGAGGATACTTTGTGGAGTATATTCTCTCTTTCCACCTTTAAATGGTCTGGGGGAGTAAACCTAGATCACCAGGCTTGGTAGTAAGTGCCATTACTTGTCAAGCCATCTCCTTAGTCCTAATTTAATTTAATCCCCCCACTTCTGAGACAGAGTTTCTGTTTAGCCCTGGCTGTCCTGGAACTCTAGTCCAGGCTGGCCTCAAATTCAGGGATCAGTCTTCTTTTGACTCTCATGTACTGGGATTAAAAGTAAGTACCGCCACCACCAGCCTGATTTTTAAATTAACTTTCAAAGTAGCACATTTCCTTATAAGATTTGTATATATACTGCTTTTTGTTTAACCCTATCCCTGCCTCTTCCTAGTCCCTAGATCTCTATTCTATCTGCATATATTCTCCTACCTGTACTATTCTCCCTTCCATTATCATAGCACGTGTGCTCTGGTACTCTCTCACCCTTCTCCCTTAAGGTCCTTGAGGCTCATTGGAAAGATTTTCTAATTTCTCATATTAGCACTTATTTCTAATAATCTTGTGAGGATGGCTAACACATGATGATGGTGGTATGAACCATCATAGGTTCAGGAATGTGAAAGCGCAGAATCCTGCATGACTGAAGAAGGGACAGCATGACTCAGTTACCACCCCTGGAACATAGCCAGCAGGGCATCCAATACCGTTCATGGTTGCTAGGCCTAAGTCTTGTTGTTTAAAGGCTTCTCTCTCTCTCTCTCTCTCTCTCTCTCTCTCTCTCTCTCCATATATATATTCCTCCTCCTTTCAGGAAATGTCCTCTCTACCAAGGTTAATGACTCCATGATAATTAGGAACAGCATGATCCTGGGAATCATGAATGTTGTCTCTGTGATGTTGAGACCTTTAGGACAGCCCTTCAGACTGTGCGAAAGAACTCTGAAAGCATGAGTATAACAATACATAAATGAGTATAAGAGCTGTCCTTTACAGGATTTCTCAACTATGCAAAATAAAAGGATGCAATATGAATTGTGTGAGGGGTTTCACAGACTGAAAAGAACAGAGGCAGCTGCACTAATGATCCAGCTTGTCATAAAGTCATTAAGGAAAGAGATAAAGAGATTTAGGGGGTGGTGATCGTAGGGCAAGATCACCTATAGCTAAGCTTATTGTTTGTGTTTACAAAGGCAGGCAGATTTCTGAGTTCAAGGTCAGTCTGAGACAGAGTGAGTTTAGGTCCAGTCGTGGTGGGAATGGTGAGCTCAGTATGGGATCCCACCCAGCTAGCTTATTGTTTGTGCTTAGAAAGGCAGGCAGATATTTGGATTTGATTGCTATGTTAAAAAATGTACTTGATGTCTTTTTTTGTAAGAATCAAGGGGCTAAGGTTATTAATGCTGATTTGTGGGATAATCAAAAGGGAGCCTGGGTAAATGATTGAAATGATATGTAAATAAAAGACTGGACTTTGGTCTGTAAGAGATGAGCTGACCGGATAGCTATTGTTGTTCTTTTTTGGAATTTGTCTAACAGGTTTTCTGACCAAAGCTATTTAGATGTTTAACACAGCTCTTTTGGACTTTTCTCTAGGAGGCTTTCTGACTTTGGTCACAAATATAAGAAGGTTTTTTTTTTTGTTTGTTTCCATGGTTTTTGGTACTGATATTTTTCATACATTTCTTGTTATTTTTTTAAAAAAAATTTTTATTGAAAAGGGAAATAAAAGGAAGTAGAAACACTTAATGATAAAATTAAAGATTTACATGGAAAATAGTTCAGATAAACATGTTAAAATTGACAATTTTCCTGGAAAACTAAAGAGTAAAGTGGTAGACATGTAAAACATTGCTAAATTAATTGAAATATGGGATAAAACATTTTATGATAGAATTGAAGATTTACATGGAAAATATTTCTGATAAAATTGTAGAAAAATGTAGAAAAACATGTTAGAATTGAAGATTATGATGAAAAATTTTATATAGATATAATAATGGTAGGTATAAAAGTATTTCTAAGTGTATTAAAAGTGGAATTATAAACATTTTCTGATAAACTTGAAGATTTACATGGAAAATGTTTCTGATAAAATTGAAGAAATATATAGAAAAACATGTTAAAATTAAAGATTATTATGGAAATAATACAGATAAAATGATAGGCATAAAGATAATTCTGAGTTGATTGAAGGTAGAATTATAAACATTTTCAGATAACATTGAAGATTTACATGGACAATATTTCTGGTAAAATTCAAGAAATAAATAGACAAACATTAAAATTGACCATTTCATGGAAAATTTTACATATAAAATGGTAGATATAAAAACTCTTTCTAAATTAATTGAAGGTGGAATTAGAAACTTTTTTTTTTTGATTTTTTGAATTTGTTTTTTTGAGACAGGGTTTCTCTGTATAGCCCTGGCTGTCCTGAAACTCACTATGTAGACCAGGCTGGCCTCGAACTCAGAAATCCGCCTGCCTCTGCCTCCCAGAGTGCTGGGATCACAGGCTTGCGCCACCACTGCCCAGCCAAAAGATCAAAAGATATATATATATATATATATATATATATATATATATATATATATATATATATGAATGAAACACAAAAATCCCTTAAAGAAATACAGGAGATCCTAGGTCAATATGCAGAAGCCCTTAAAGAAGAAACACAAAAATCCCTTAAAGAATTACAGGAAAACACAAACAATCAAGTGAAGGAACTGAACAAAACAATCCAGGATCTAAAAGTGGAAGTAGAAACAATAAAGAAATCACAAAGTGAGACATTTCTGGAGATAGAAAATCTTGGAAAAAATTCAGGAGTCATAAAGGCAAGTATCAACAACAGAATACAAGAGATAGAAGAACCTCAGGTGCTGAAGATACCACAGAAAACATTGACTCAACAGACAAAGAAAATGCAAAATGCATAAAGCTGGTAACCTAAAACATTCAGGAACTCCAGGACACAATAAGAAGAACAAACCTAAGGATTATAGGTATAGACAAGAGCGAGGATTTACATCTTAAAGGCCCAGTAAATATCTTCAACAAAATTGTAGAAGAAAACTTCCCTAACCTAGAGAAAGAGATGTCCATGAACATAAAAGAAGCCTTCAGAACTCAAAACAGACTGGACCAGAACAGAAAGTCTTCCTGGCAAATAATAATCAAAACACCAAATTCACTAAACAAAGAAAGACTATTAAAAACAGTAAGGGGAAAAGGGCAAATAACTTATAAAGGCAGACCTATCAGAATCACACCAGACTTCTCCCCAGAGACGATGAAAGTTAGAAGATCCTGGGCAGACCTCATACAGACGCTAAGAGAACACAAATGCCAGCCCAGGCTACTATACCCAGCAAAGCCCTCAATCATCATAGATAGAGAAACCAAGATATTCCATGACAAAACCAAATTTATACAATATCTGTCCACAAATCCAGCCCTACAAAGGATAATTGATAGAAAATGCCAACACAAGGAGGAAAACTACACCCTAGAAGAAACAAGAAAGTAATCTTCTTCCAACAAACCCAAAAGAAGATACCCACACAAATGTAAAAATAACATCAAAAATAACAGGAAGCAACAATCACTATACCCTAATATCTTTTAACAACAATGTACTCAACTCCCCAATAAAAAAAACATAGACTAACAAAATATTTCTCATGTAAATCCTCAATTTTATCAGAAAAAGTTTGCAATTCTCCTTTTAATTAATTTAGCATTTTTTTATGTCTGCCATTTTATCTGCATTATTTTTCATGATAATCTTCAATTTTAATATGTCTTTTGGCTGGGCAGTGGTGGTGCATGCCTTTAATCCCAACACTTGGGAGGCAGAGGCAGGCGGATTTCTGAGTTCAAGGCCAGCCTGGTCTACAGAGTGAGTTCCAAGACTACACAGAGAAACCCTGTCTTAGGAAAAAAAAATATATATATATATATATATATATATATATATGTAAGAGCTTTTTCCTGTTGACCGGTGTTCTCTTGTATTTCTTTAAGGGAGTTATTTAAATCTTTCTTGAAGCCCTCTATCAGCATCATGAAATACAATTTTAAATCCAACTCTTGCTTTTCCCGTGTGTTGGGGTATTCAGCATTTGCTGTGGTGGGAGAACTGGATTTTGATGTTGCCATGTAGCCTTGATTTCTGTTGGTAGGGTTCTTGTGCTTGCCTTTCGCCATCTGGTGCTAGTTGGTATTCTTGTCTCTGGCTGGAGTTTATTCTTCCTGTGGGCCTATAAGCCTGAGTCCTTACACCTCTGAGCTCAGAAGTGAAAGAGCTGCTGGGAGATCACTCTCTCCTAGTGGGCTATGCATAGAAGGCCGTGGAGTTTCCTGGCTCCCTGGTGCAATGGTGGTGGGAAGACTTCTGTCCCACCTGCTCCCTTAAGAAGTTTTTCTAGCAGGTTTTCTGACTTTGGTTGGAAAACTTGACCTATGCTAAGCAGAGAGCTGTCTGGAGCAGAGAGCTATCTCAAGCAGAGATCTATCTACAGAGCTGTCTAGAGAGCTATCTCAATCAGACTACAGAGCTGTCAGCATGCACCCAATGATTGGGTAATCATTGATTTCGAGTTATTTCTTAAGCCACTCTAAAACACCCTTTCTTTAGGAATCATTCTCAGCCAGGCAGTGGTGGTACACACCTGTAATCCCAGCACTCTGTGAGGCAGAGGCAGGCGGATTACTGAGTTTGAGGTCAGCCTGGTCTACAGAGTGAGTTCCAGGACAGCCAGAGTTATACAAAGAAACCCTGTCTCCAAAAAACTAAATCCACCCCCCCCACCCCGCCCCAAAAAGGAATCATTCTCCAAGATGAGGCTGGACCTTGACCTCAGTAAATGCTGCTGTTTGTGGGATATTATGAGACCTGTAGGAGGTAGAGTTTAGCTGGAGGAAGTCCATCACTGTGCATGGCTTTGAGAATTTTATGGCTTCATCCCACCTACAGTTTGCTGTGTCTCCTTCATCTTAGGGATTGAAAAGTGATCTCTTTTCTTGCTCTTAGAGCATATGCTATTGGTGTTCTGTTCAGAAACTTTCTCCCTGTACCGATGTCCTCAAGGGTCTTCCCCAGTTTCTTTTCTATTAGCTTCAGAGTGTCTGGCTTTATGTGGAGGTCCTTGATCCATTTGGATTTGAGCTTAGTACAAGGAGACAAGGATGGATCAATTCGCATTCTTCTGCATGCTGACCTCCAGTTGAACCAGCACCATTTGTTAAAAAGGCTATCTTTTTTCCATTGGATGTTTTCAGCCTCTTTGTCGAGGATCAAGTGGCCATAGGTGTGTGGGTTCATTTCTGGATCTTCAATCCTGTTCCATTGATCCTCCTGCCTGTCACTGTACCAATACCATGCAGTTTTTAACACTATTGCTCTGTAGTATTGCTTGAGGTCAGGGATACTGATTCCCCCAGATTTTCTTTTGTTGCTGAGAATAGTTTTAGCTATCCTGGGTTTTTTGTTGTTCCAGATGAATTTGATAATTGCTCTTTCTAACTCTGTGAAGAATTGAGTTGGGATTTTGATGGATATTGCATTGAATCTGTATATTGCTTTTGGCAAAATGGCCATTTTAACTATATTGATTCTACCGATCCATGAGCATGGGAGGTTTTCCCATTTTTTGAGGTCTTCTTCCATTTCCTTCTTCAGAGTCTTGAAGTTCTTGTCATACAGATCTTTCACATGTTTGGTAAGAGTCACCCCAAGATACTTTATACTGTTTGTGGCTATTGTGAAGGGGGTCATTTCCCTAATTTCTTTCTCAGCCTGCTTATCCTTTGAGTATAGGAAGGCCACTGATTTGCTTGAGCTGATTTTATAACCTGCCACTTTGCTGAAGTTGTTTATCAGCTGTAGGAGCTCTCTAGTGGAGTTTTTTGGGTCACTTAGGTAGACTATCATGTCGTCTGCAAATAATGATAGTTTGACTTCCTCCTTTCCAATTTGTATCCCTTTGACCTCCTTATGTTGTCGAATTGCCCGAGCTAGTACCTCAAGTACAATATTGAAAAGATAAGGAGAAAGGGGGCAGCCTTGTCTGGTCCCTGATTTCAGTGGGATTGCTTCAAGTTTCTCTCCATTTAGTTTGATGCTGGCTACTGGTTTGCTGTATATTGCTTTTACTATGTTTAGGTATGGGCCTTGAATTCCTGTTCTCTCCAAGACTTTAAGCATGAAAGGATGCTGAATTTTGTCAAATGCTTTTTCAGCATCCAATGAAATGACCATGTGGTTTTGTTCTTTGAGTTTGTTTATGTAGTGGATTGTATTGATGGATTTCCGTATATTGAACCAACCCTGCATTCCTGGGATAAAGCCTACTTGATCATGGTGGATGATCGTTTTGATGTGTTCTTGGATTCGGTTGGCAAGAATTTTATTGAGTATTTTTGCATCGATGTTCATAAGGGAAATTGGTCTGAAGAGTTTCTAAGGCAAAGGACACCATCAAGAGGACAGATCGGCAACCAACAAATTGGGAAAAGATCTTCACCAATCCTACATCAGATAGAGGGCTAATATCCAATATATATAAAGAACTCAAGAAGTTAGACTCCAGAAAACCGAACAACCCTATTAAAAATGGGGTACAGAGTTAAACAAAGAATTCTCACCTGAAGAACTTCGGATGGCGGAGAAGCATCTTAAAAAATGCTCAACTTCATTAGTCATTAGGGAAATGCAAATCAAAACAACCCTAAGATTTCATCTTACACCAGTCAAAATGGCTAAGATTAAAAATTCAGGAGACAGCAGGTGTTGGAGAGGGTGTGGAGAAAGAGGAACACTCCTCCACTGCTGGTGGGGTTGCAAATTGGTACAACCACTCTGGAAATCAGTCTGGCAGTTCCTCCGAAAACTGGGCACCTCACTTCCAGAAGATCCTGCTATACCACTCCTGGGCATATACCCAGAGGATTCCCCACCATGTAATAAGGATACATGCTCTACTATGTTCATAACAGCCCTATTTATAATTGCCAGATGCTGGAAAGAACCCAGGTATCCCTCAACAGAAGAGTGGATGCAAAAAATGTGGTATATCTACACAATGGAATACTATTCAGCCATTACAAACAATGAATTCATGAAATTCTTAGGCAAATGGATGGAGCTAGAGAACATCATACTAAGTGAGGTAACCCAGACTCAAAAGGTGAATCATGGTATGCACTCACTAATAAGTGGATATTAACCTAGAAAACTGGAATACCCAAAACATAATCCACACATCAAATGAGGTACAAGAAGAAAGGAGGAGTGGTCCCTGGTTCTGGAAAGACTCAGTGAAACAGTATTCGGCAAAACCAGAACGGGGAACTGGGAAGGGGTGGGAGGGAGGACAGGGGAAGAGAAGGGGGCTTACGGGACTTTCGGGGAGTGGGGGGGGGCTAGAAAAGGGGAAATCATTTGAAATGTAAATAAATTATATCGAATAAAAAAAATTAAAAAAATACCAGTTAATAACAAAAAAAAAATAAAAAAAAGAAAAGTGATCTCTAAGGTTCCTGCTCTGGCCACCTGCTGCCATGGGTTGCTTTTAGTAATGTTTTATTTACAACAACAACAACAAAAAAAAAAAACAAGCAAGCAAGCAAGCAAGCAACCAAAACCCTAAAGATCTGCTTGAATGTCAGATGGCTTTTCTTTCTCTGAAAACTCAAGGAAACACTTACAGGGCTTTTAAAGGAAGTGCCTGTAAAAGTTGCCTCTGATCTTGATATGTTCAAGAGCCAAAGTAGATGTTGTATGTGTCTGTGTGCATGTTATTTGTAGGTTTGGTAAATATCCATCTCTTTTTTCTTCTGTAATACATTCTTTAAAATTTTTTGAGTACATTTAGTGTGTGTGTGTGTGTGTGAGTGTGTGTGTGTGTGTATGTGTGTGTGTGTCTTCATGTGTGCCAGAGTGGAATATGGAATGTGGAGGTCAAGACCATTAGTAGGAGTCAATTGTTTCCTCACTTGTCAACTCCTTACGCTTGGTGGCAAGCACTTTCACCTGCTGAGCTATGATTCACCTTTGAACTCATTAAAATAATAAGTTTTTATTCATAGAATTTATTAAAAAATTTGTAGTACTGTTAGCAATTACACTATTCTTGATGTCTATGTGATATTTTACTTAACAATTTGTCATTATAAAAATGATGCATTAATAAGTTGGTAACATGGCTGTTTGGGTTAAAGGCATCTGCTTCTAGGACTGATGGCCAGAGTTTGCTCCCCAAGACTCACATACCGGTAAAGAACCAACTCTCACAAATTGTCCTTTAATCCAAATATACATGCCTCAAATGTGTACAACACACCCCTCAAATAATGTATTTGGAAAACTTTACAAAACTTTATATTGGTTTTTTGAGACAGGGCTTCTCTGTGTAGCCCTGGCTATCCCAGAACTCACTTTATAGACCAGGCTGACCTATATATTTGTTTAATTTATGCTTGTGAGTATACTGTCACCATGTTCAGACATACCAGAAGAGGGCATTTGATCCCATTGCAGATAGATGTTAGCCATCTTGTGGTTGCTGGGAATTGCTGGGTGGTGGTGGTGCACGCCTGTAATCCCAGTACTCTGGAGGCAGAGGCAGGCAGATTTCTGAGTTTGAGGCCAGCCTTGTCTACAGAGTGAGTTCCAGGACAGCCAGGGCTACACAGAGAAACCCTGTCTTGAGACCCCCCCCCCCCCAAAAAATGTTGTTGTTGGGAATTGAACTCAAGACCTCTGGCAGAGCAGTCAGTGCTCTTAACCTTAGAGTCATCTCTCTAACCCATATTAAGCATATTTTAATGTGTTTCTTTGTTCAGCTTTTGTGTGGAAAATAGAAGATTTGTGTAGGACAAACACTCAGAAATTGAATTGCTGAGTCACAAGGTTTGACTATTTCAGATTTTAGGAATGCTGCACAACTGCTGACATAAAGTCTTTCCTTTCTCACCGTTCTTGACAATACTTGGTATTGTCTAGCCTTTAATATTCATGCTGAAATACGTCTCTGTTGGATATGTGTGTGTGTGTGTGTGTGCATGTGCGTGTGTGTGTGTGTGCATGTGCGTGTGTGTGTGTGTGTGTGTGTGTGTGTGTGTCAGAGAGAGAGAAAAAGAGAGAAAGAGAGAGCCTTCTTTTCTGCCTCACTGATGTATTTGTCTAGTTTTTATTTTATTTTATTTTTTACTTTTTATTTTTTTGGTTTTTGGGATTTGTTTTTTTTTTTTTTTTTTTTGAGACAGGGATTCTCTGTGTAGCCCTGGCTGTCCTGGAACTCACTCTGTTGACCAGCCTGGCCTCGAACTCAGAAATCTGCCTGCCTCTGCCTCCCAGAGTGCTGGGATTAAAGGCGTGCACCACCATCGCCATGCTGTATTTGTCTAGTCTTACAGAAATAACACACTTTAGTAATTACTATGGCTTTGTTATAAACTTTTTCATTATTGGGAATTAAATGCAAGATCTTATGCTTGCTGGGTAAGCACATTATTGCTGAGTTAGGGCCTTGCCTCTTAAGGAATGTTGCTGTTGGTTGGAGCCCATGCTTTCTGTCACACAGTGTTTCATAATGTCACTGCTTTAACAATACAGCTTTTTTTTTTTTTTTTTTTTTTTTTAGTTGTACTCACTTCTTTCTGTTATTGGGCCTTTGCAAATTCACAAGCTTTTGCAAGTGTGAGAATGTTTATTAGATACATTTATATGTATATTTTAATTTACAGATATAAATATATCTGTATTTTGCTGTCTTCTTTAGGAAGGTTGATTTCTGTAACATCCTTCTTAATATTAATATAGTATACTTTGTATAGCAGGTAGATGAATTCATGAATTTAGTAGTAGGTATCTTTAGTCTGTCAGGAAAGGTGGACAGAGATCTCATTAGGTCATGTATTAACTTTCATGTATTAACTCAAAACAATCTTTTGGATTTATCAGACTTTTGTGAAGGCACCACTAGTTAAGCAGAATCTTCAGTTTGTTTTGTTTTGTTGTTGGTTTTCCTTTTTTTTTTCTGGAACATAATTCTGATGGCTACTCTCTACCACAGAGCCAAGGTAGAGGAGATAGAGCATCAACAAGCAATGTTTGAGTAGTGTGGAGAACTGAATATGTACTTGCACTGGTTAGTTTTTAGTGCCAACTCTACACAACTTAGAGTGACTTGGGAAGAGGAAGTCTTAATTGAGTAATTGACCAAATCAGACCACCCTGTGTCTATGTTTGCTATAGATTGTCTTCATTGATGATTGATTTGGACCAGCTTACTATATGTGATTCTATCTCTCTCTAGGCAGGTAAGCTTGGGCTATATAAAAATATTAGCTGAGAAATATTCCAGTGTGTGAGCTAATTAAGTGGCATTAATGGCTTCTATGTTAACTATTGAGGTAACTGTTACTTGGCTAGCTTGCCATTTTGTTCTGTTGCTAATATTATAAAGAAACTTTCTCATATGCTATTTCTGCTGTTACTAGGAAACTTTCTTATGCCCAAGTTGATTACATATTCTGTTCTGTGCCCATGGAAACCAATCACGTTAGAAGTCAGAGAATTGCTTTGTATAGTTACTCACAAGAAGCTTGGACCCAAACCAACTATCCAGCAGCACACCATAAAACCTGTGTATAAGTTTTATATGGTGTTCGCTTTTATAAGCTGCCCCTGGGATGGACCCCAAAATAATAGAGACACCTGCACCAATATACAAAACTATTTGGAATAAGACTTCCATTTTGAGTAAGGGTGGAGTAAAGTTTAAATTCCCCAGACCTCCCTGGAAACCTCATCCTACTGGGAAGAAAGAGACATGTACATGGGGAACTGACATCCTGGTTGGGAAGTTAAGACATGAATATGAGACAAGACAAATCCCCTGCCACAGTTAAATACCCTAACCAATGGGAGCAGGATAAGTGTATAACAAAGACATATTCCTACGAAGTCCCCTATCCCTAAATCTTGGTTGGTAGGATATCACAGATGTTTGTAGATCTCAGCCCTATAGGATCTTGACTCAACATCACAGTCAGCTCCCAAGTCTAATGGATCTGTGGCCCTGATCTATCAGTTTTGGGGTGTGGCATTCAATAAACCATCCCTATTTGACTGAGATTGGTGTCTGAGTGCTTTGTGTGTTGATTACAAGACCCCAACATTCTATGGCTTTTGCTTCAGTTCCAGCTTCATCTCCTGCCTTACTGTCAATGATAGCCTGCCACTTGGAAGCATAATATTAAAAAAACAAACCCTTTGTTCCCAACTGGCTTTTCATTGGGGGATTTATCATGGTAAAATAAAGGAAAATAAAAACAACAATACCACTTGCATATTGCATAAAGAACAAATTGATAACAGGATCCTATGGATAAAAATATGGACTAGTGTTTAAAGTGCTTGCTGTACAATTGTAGAGACCTGGGTTTGCATCCCTAGCACCTATGTAAAAGTTGGACGAGGTAGCCTGTGCCTGTCATTCTACTGCAGGGAATGTAGAAACAGGCAAATCCTCAGAGCTCTCTAGTCATGCAGAATTTTGTCTTACTGAATAATAATATGAAAGAAGGGCTCACAGAAGATGAGGTGGGATGCTGATGGTGGAAGAGTAGCTTTCACCTAGAATAGCTGAGATACATTAAGATCTCATGAGGGGTTAGGGATAATGCCATTGTGGATTTCTGAACTAGCCTGAGGTGGTCAATCAACAGCTAGAGCTATTTTTGAAGCTCTTATCTAACAGGGGCTTATTGAGAAAGCCCTCTTTACTCTAGGCATCAACATTGTGTGTGTGTGTGTGTGTGTGTCTGTTTAAGGATCATTTAAAATGATTGCCACACTTTTTTTGTTTCAGACATGGTCTCTGTTTATAGCCCTGGCCATCCTGTAACTCACTCTGTAGACTAGGCTGGCTTCAAACTTGGGGCCAAACTCAATCAACCTGCCTCTGGCTCCTGAGTGCTGAGTTTAAAGTTATGTGCCACTGCTTAGTCTACAGAGTGAGTTCCAATATACTCAGGAGTACACAGAGAAACCCTGTCTTAAATAACAAAACAAAACAAGTAAAATAATAGCATAAAATAAAGAGTGCTACGAATACTTTCTTGAAGAAAGAATAATGCCATAGCAGCAACTCTCAGAAATACAGAGCAGTGCAGAAAGGTGGCGATAGTTTTCTGTAATTATTTTCATGGCCTCAAGAATGCCAAGACACTTGATCTAAAATCATTTCATATTAACCAGCTCTATGTTTATTGTGACAGAGGACCTTTTGGGTTCCTATTGAACATTGGCCAAAGTAAACTGAAAAGTAAGGGGAATACAATAAAAGATATCCCCAGTACCAATACTCATTCTTGTACAAGTAATCTTAATTATCCTAATAACTCAATAGTCTTAGGCCAATAACAATTAACTTAATAATTGCTTTAATTTAGTAAGCAGTTTAACTGAGCCCCTATCCATAAATTTAACAAAGCATATAGACACTTCAATTTATGATGTTGAGTTTTGTTTAAGAGGCTGATTAGGACAATTTGTTTTCTAGTAAAAAACATTTCTTTTTTATTGTTATATTTTTATTTACATTTCAAATGATTTCCCCTTTTCTGGGTCCCCACTCCCCGCAAGTCCCATAAGCCCTCTTCCGTCCCCCTGTTCTTCCATCCACCCCTTCCCATTTCCCTGTTCTGGAATTCCCCTATACTCTTGAACTGAGTCTTTCCAGAACCAGGGGCCACTCCTCCATTCTTTTTGGACATCATTTAATTTGTGGATTATGTCCTTGGTATTCAAAGTTTCTAGGCTAATATCCACTTATCAGTGAGTGCATACCATAATTGACCTTTTGAGACTGGGTTACCTCACTTAGTATGATGTTCTCCAGCTCTATCCATTTGTCTAAGAATTTCATGAATTCATTGTTTCTAATGGCTGAATAGTACTCCATTGTGTAAATATACCACATTTTGTATCCATTCCTCCATTGAAGGACACCTAGGTTCTTTCCAGCTTCTGGCTACTACAAATAGGGATGCTATGAACATAGTGGAACATGTGTCTTTATTGCATGAATCCTCTGGATATATGCCCAGGAGTGGTATAACAGGGTCCTCAGGAAGTGTCATGCCCAGTTTTCTGAGGAACCACCAGACTTATTTCCAAAGTGGTTGCACCATCTTGCAATTCCACCAGCAGTGGAGGAGTGTTCCTTTTTCTCCACATCCTCGCCAACACCTGCTGTCTCCTGAGTTTTTGACCTTAGCCATTCTGACTGGTGTGAGGTGAAATCTCAGGGTTGTTTTGATTTGCATTTCCCCAATGATTAATGATGTTGAACATTTCTTAAGGCGTTTCTCAACTCTCCAAAGTTCTTCATGTGAAAATTCTTTGTTTAGCTCCGTACCCCACTTTTTAATGGGATTATTTGGTTCTCTGAGTTCTACTTTCTTGAGTTCTTTGTATATATTAGATATTAGCCCTCTGTTGGATTTAGGGTTGGTGAAGATCCTTTCCCAGTCTGTTGGTTGACATTTTGTCCTTTTGACGGTGTCCTTTGCCCTACAGAAATTTTGAAGTTTTATGACGTCCCATTTGTCAATTCTTGATCTTAGAGCATAAGCTATTGGTGTTCTATTCAGGAACTTTTCCCCTGTGCCCATGTCCTCCAGGGTCTTCCCCAGTTTCTTTTCGATTAGTTTCAGTGTGTCAGGTTTTATGTGGAGGTCCTTGATCCATTTGGAGTTGAGCTTGGTACAAGGAGATAAGAATGGATCGATTTTCATTCTTCTGCATGCTGACTTCCAATTGAACCAGCACCATTTGCTGAAAAGACTATCTTTTGTTGGCGAGGATGTGGAGAAAGAGGAACACTCCTCCACTGCTGGTGGGGTTGCAAATTGGTACAATCACTCTGGAAATCAGACTGGCGGTTCCTCCGAAAACTGGACACCTCATTTCCAGAAGATCCTGCTATACCACTCCTGGGCAGAAGATTCCCCACGCAGAAGATTCCCCAGCATGTAATAAGGATACATGTTCCACTATGTTCATAGCAGTCCTATTTATAATTGCCAGAAGCTGGAAAGAACCCAGATATCCCTCAACAGAAGAGTGGATGCAAAAATTGTGGTATATATACACAATGGAGTACTATTCAGCCATTAGAAACAATGAATTCATGAAATTCTTAGGCAAATGGATGGAGCTGGAGAACATCATACTAAGTAAGGTAACCTAGACTCAAAAGATGAATCATGGTATGCACTCACTAATAAGTGGGTATTAGCCTAGAAAACTGGAATACCCACAACATAATCCACACATCAAATGAGGTACAAGAAGAACGGAGGAATGGCCCCTTGTTCTAGAAAGACTCAGTGAAGCAGTATTGGGAAAAACAGAACAGGGAAGTGGGAAGGGTTGGGTGGGAAAACAGGGGGAGGGAAGGGGGCTGATGGGACTTTCAGGGAGTGGGGGTCCAGAAAAGGGGAAATCATTTGAAATGTAAATAAAAAATAAATCAATAAAAAAAAGAAAAGACTATGTTTTTCCAAAGTGGATGTTTTCAGCTCCTTTGCCGAAGACCAAGTGACCATAGGTGTGTTGGTTCCTTTCTGGGTCTTCAATCCTATTCCTTTGATCCGCTTGCCTGATATTGTACCAATACCATGCTGTTTTTACCACTATTGCTCTGTAGTAGAGTTTAAAGTCTGGGATACTGAATCCCCCTGAAGTTCTTTTACTGTTGAGAATAGTTTTAGCTATCCTGTGTTTTTTGTTATTCCAGATGAATTTGAGAATTGCTCTTTCTAGCTCTATGAAGAACTGGGTTGGGATTTTTATGGGGATAGCATTGAATCTGTAGATTGCCTTTGAAAAGATGGCCATTTTCACTATATTAATCCTGCCAATCCACGAGCATGGAAGATTTTTCCATTTTCTGAGATCGTCTTCGATTTCCTTCTTCAGAGATCTGAAGTTCTTGTCATATAGGTCGTTCACTTGTTTGGTTAGAGTCACCCCAAGATACTTTATGCTGTTTGTAGCTATTGTGAAGGGGGTCATTTCCCTAATTTCTTTCTCAGTCTGCTTATCCTTTGAATATATAAAGGCTACTGATTTGCTTGCATTGACTTTGTAGCCAGCCACTTTGTTGAAGTTGTTTATCAGCTGTAAGAGTTCTCTAGTAGAGTTTTTAGGGTCACTTAAGTATACGATCATATCATTTGCAAATAGTGATAGTTTGACTTCTTCCTTTCCAATTTGTATCTCTTTGACTTCTTTATGTTGTCTAATTGCTCTAGCTAGGACTTCAAGAACTATATTGAAAAGATATGGAGAGAGGGGGCAGCCTTGTCTAGTCCCTGATTTTAGTGGGATTGCTTCAAGTTTCTCTCCATTTAGTTTGATGTTGTCTACCGGTTTGCTCTATATTGCGTTTACTATGTTTAGATATGGGCCTTGAATTCCTGTCCTTTCCAAGACTTAGCATGAAAGGCTGAATTTTGTCAAATGCTTTTTCAGCCTCTAATAAAATGATCATGTGGTTTTTTTCTTTGAGTTTGTTTATGTAGTGGATAGCATTTTTGGATTTCCTTATATTGAACCATCCCTGCATCCCTGGGATGAAGCCTACTTGATAATGGTGGATGATTGTTTTTATGTGTTCTTGGATTCGGTGGGCAAGAATTTTATTGAGTATTTTTTGCATCGATATTCATAAGGGAAATTGGCCTGAAATTCTCTTTCTTAGTTGGATCTTTGTGTGGTTTTGGTATCATCGTGATAGTGGCTTCGAAGAAGGAGTTGGGTAGTGTTCCTTCTGTTTCTATTTGGTGGAAAAGTTTGAAGAGTATTGGTGTTAAGTCTTCTTTGAAGGTCTGATAGAATTCGGCACTGAAACCATCTGGTCCTGTGCTTTTTCTGGTTGGAAGGGTATCTATGACCCCTTCCATTTCTTTAGGGGTTATGGGTCTGTTTAGATGGTCTATTTGATCCTGGTTTAATTTTGGTAATTGGTATCTGTCTAAGAAAATGTCCATTTCCTCCAGATTCTCCAGTTGTGTTGATTACAGGTTTTTGTAGTAGAATCTGATGATTTTTTGAATTTCCTCGGTTTCTGTTGTAATATCTCCATTTTCATTTCTAATTTTGTTAATTTGTATACTTTCTCTGTGCCCTTTGGTTAGTCTGGCTAAGGGTTTATCTACCTTGTTGATTTTTTCAAAGAACCAGCTTTTGGTCTTGTTGATTCTTTGTATGGTACTCTTGGTTTCTACTTGATTGATTTCAGCCCTGAGTTTGATGATTTCCTGTCTTCTTCTCCTCCTGGGTGAATTAGCTTCTTCTTGTTCCAGGGCTTTCAGTTGTTCTGTTAATCTTCTAGTGTATGCTCTCTCGAGTTTTTTTTGGGGGGGGGCACTCAAAGCTATGAGTTTTCCTCTTAACACTGCTTTCATTGTGTCCCATAGATTTGTGTATGTTGTGCCTTCATTTTCATTAAATTCTAAGAAATCTTTGATTTCTTTCTTTATTTCTTCCTTGACCAAGGTATCATTGAGTAGAGTATTGTTCAGTTTCTATGTGTATGTGGGCTTTCTGTTATTTTTACTGTTACTAAAGACCACTTTTACCCCATAGTGATCTGATAGGAGGCATGGGATTATTTCAATCTTCTTATATTTGTTGAGGTCTGTCTTGTGACCAACTATATGATCTATTTTGGAGAAGGTACCATGAGGTGCTGAGAAAAAGGTATATTCTTTTGCTTTGGGATGAAAAGTTCTATATATATCTGTCAGCTCCAATTGGTTCACAGCTTCAATTAGTTTCATTGTCTCCCTGATCAGTTTCTGTTTTCCTGATCAGTCCATTGGTGAGAGTGGAGTGTTGAAGTCACCCACAATTATTGTGGTGGTGCAATGTGTACTTTGAGCTTTAGTAAAGTTTCTTTTATGAATGAGGGTGCCCTAGTATTTGGGGCATAGATGTTCAGGATTGAGAGTTCTTCTTGTTGGATTTTTCCTTTGACAAGCCAGTAGTGATCTTCCATGTCTCTTTTGATGACATTAGGTTGAAAGTCAATTTTATCTGAAATTAGAATGGCAACTCCGGCTTGTTTCCTGGGACCATTTGCTTGTAGAATTGTCTTCCAGCCTTTTACTCTAAGGTAGTTTTTGTTTTTGACACTGAGGTGTGTTTCTTGTATGCAGCAAAATGTAGGGTCCTGTTTATGTAACCAGTCTGTTAGTCTATGTCTTTTTATTGGGGAATTGAGTCCATTGATGTTAAGAGATATCAAGGAGTAGTGGTTATTGCTTCCTATCATTTTTGATTTTAATTTTATACGTGTGTGGTTATCTTCTTTGGGTTTGATGAAAGAAGCTTAATATCCTGCTCTTTCCAGGGTATAGTTTCCCTTGTTGTAATGGTGTTTTCCCCCTATTATCCTTTGTCGGGCTGGGTTTGTAGAAAGATATTGTGTAAATTTGGTTTTGTCATGGAATATCTTGGTTTCTCCATATATAGTAATTGAGAGTTTTGCTGGGTATAGTAGTCTCAGCTGGCGTTTGTGTTTTCTTAGAATCTGCATGAGCTCCGCCCAGGATCTTCTAGCTTTCATGGTCTCTGGTGAGAAATCTGGTGTAATTATGATAGGTCTTCCTTTATATGTTACTTGCCCTTTTTCTCTTAGTGCCCTAAGTATTCTTTCTTTGTTTAGTACATTTAGGGTTTTGATTATTATGTGATGGGAGGTATTTCTGTTCTAGTCCAGTCTGGAGTTCTGTAGGCTTCTTGTATATTCATGGGCATCTCTCTCTCTTTAGGTTAGGGAAGTTTTCTTCCATAATTTTGTTGAAGATATTTGCTGGCCCTTTAAGTTGTAAATCTTCACTCTAATTAGACTATAATCCTTAGATTTGGCTTTCTCATTGTGTCCTGGATTTCCTAGATATTTTGGGTTACAAGCTTTTTGCATTTTGCATTTTTCTTTAACTGTTGAGTCCATGGTTTCTATGGTATCTTTAGCATCTGAGATTCTTTCTTCTATCTCTTGTATTCTGTTGTTGATATTTGTGTCTATGGTCCCTGATTTCTTCCCAAGGTTTTCTATCTCCAAAGTTGTCTCTCTTTGTGCTTTCTTAGTTGTTTCTACTTCTGTTTTTAGATCCTGGAAGTTTTTGCTCAGTTCTGTCATTTGCTTGTTTGTGTTTTCCTCTAATTCTTTAAGAGATTTTTGTGTTTCCTCTTTCATGACTTGTGCCTGTTGATCAAAGTTCTCCTGTATTTCTTTAAGTGATTTTTGTGTTTCCTCCTTATTGGCTTTTGTATTCTCCTGAATTTCTCTCAATGATTTTTGTGTTTCCCTTGTAAGGGCTTCTAATTTTTGATCCATTTTCTCCTGAATTTCTTTAAGTATGTCCTTCATATGTTCCTGTACCAGCATCATGACAAGTGATTTTAAATCCAAATCTTGTTTTTCTGGTGTGTTGGGGTATCCAGGACTTACTAATGTTGGAGAATTGGGTTCAGATGCTGCCATAATGCCTTGGTTTCTGTTAGTAACGTTCCTACATTTGCCTTTAGTCATCTAGTTCTCCCAGGTGTTAGATGGTCTTATTGTCACTGGCTGGTGCTTCATCTACTGTGGGTCTTTAAGGTTATCTCTGCAACACTGGATGAACGGGTTTCCTCTGGCATAGATTACTGATATGCTGCTACCTTCCTCTTTTGTGCCTTTGGAGCCCTTTTCAGTCTTGCCTCACGCAATGTTATATTTAGGTTGTCCAGGTCAACCAGGTGTTCTCTGTCTGCTCTATTATGGAGCGAAGATGTTGTGGTGGGGGTCACTCCCTCTGTTGATTCTCACATAGGACACAAGTCCTGCGATGGACTGGCTTGCAAATGAACCGCCTATGTGCTCAGTTCCTGAGTGCAGGCAGACCCCTGGTGGTTTGCACCACCAGAAATCTAAAGCTTAGGGTGATACAGTGCCTAGTGATCCTTTTCTGTCCCTGCAGACAGCAAATATGGCCGCGGGGCTTCTCTCTTTCTGCAGCTCCCTAGTAAAAACATTTCAATAGAACACATCCTAGAAAACAAGGGCCATTTACAACCAGTGCTTTAGTCCTCTAAAACATTTCTTTCTGAGTTCATTAGTGTGTGGAATATACTTTTGGGGTATAAATAGAAATCTTTTAGCAGCTATGCTAGCTCCCGTTTTAATTTTAGTTAGCACTTCAGAATTTATAAACACTTTCAATATACATTATTTAGCCAATTCTGTTTATTAGGCCAAATCCAGTCTTTATATAGAAGACTGGAGTCTCTTCACCAATTTTATTTGTTATGTTTATTCAATCTTCATGCAGAAAGTAACATCAAGGCCTCTGCTATATGACTGTCTAAGAGTCACATGACCAGGTGTGAAGGGTTTAGGGACAAAGCTAAGCACACTTTCTGGCAGTGTCATATGGTATTATTTTTAGTAACGATTCTAGAATCTCTGCACATTTGTTCAGTTAAAAAGGTCATCTTTTTGAAATATTTCTGACATGTTCTTCACTTCTTTTGAGTTGTAAAGGTTCAGGAGCCATCTACTGACTCAGAACAAAAAAAGAAAAATATTGGTTCAAGAATTAAACAGATTTTTTTTTATTATTATTCGATATAATTTATTTACATTTCAAATGATTTCCCCTTTTCTAGCCCCCCCACTCCCCGAAAGTCCCGCAAGCCCCCTTCTCTTCCCCTGTCCTCCCACCCACCCCTTCCCACTTCCCCGTTCTGGTTTTGCTGAATACTGTTTCACTGAGTCTTTCCAGAACCAGGGGCCACTCCTCCTTTCTTCTTGTACCTCATTTGATGTGTGGATTATGTTTTGGGTATTCCAGTTTTCTAGGTTAATATCCACTTATTAGTGAGTGCATACCATGATTCACCTTTTGAGTCTGGGTTACCTCACTTAGTATGATATTCTCTAGCTCCATCCATTTGCCTAAGAATTTCATGAATTCATTGTTTCTAATGGCTGAATAGTACTCCATTGTGTAGATATACCACATTTTTTGCATCCACTCTTCTGTTGAGGGATACCTGGGTTCTTTCCAGCATCTGGCAATTACAAATAGGGCTGCTATGAACATAGTAGAACATGTATCCTTATTACATGGTGGGGAGTCTTCTGGGTATATGCCCAGGAGTGGTATAGCAGGATCTTCTGGAAGTAAGGTGCCCAGTTTTCGGAGGAACCGCCAGACTGATTTCCAGAGTGGTTGTACCAATTTGCAACCCCACCAGCAGTGGAGGAGTGTTCCTCTTTCTCCACACCCTCTCCAACACCTGCTGTCTCCTGAATTTTTAATCTTAGCCATTCTGACTGGTGTAAGATGAAATCTTAGGGTTGTTTTGATTTGCATTTCCCTAATGACTAATGAAGTTGAGCATTTTTTAAGATGCTTCTCCGCCATCCGAAGTTCTTCAGGTGAGAATTCTTTGTTTAACTCTGTACCCCATTTTTTAATAGGGTTGTTTGGTTTTCTGGAGTCTAACTTCTTGAGTTCTTTATATATATTGGATATTAGCCCTCTATCTGATGTAGGATTGGTGAAGATCTTTTCCCAATTTGTTGGTTGCCGATTTGTCCTCTTGATGGTGTCCTTTGCCTTACAGAAACTTTGTAATTTTATGAGGTCCCATTTGTCAATTCTTGCTCTTAGAGCATGCGCTATTGGTGTTCTGTTCAGAAACTTTCTCCCTGTACCGATGTCCTCAAGGGTCTTCCCCAGTTTTTTTTCTATTAGCTTCAGAGTGTCTGACTTTATGTGGAGGTCCTTGATCCATTTGGATTTGAGCTTAGTACAAGGAGACAAGGATGGATCAATTCGCATTCTTCTGCATGCTGACCTCCAGTTGAACCAGCACCATTTGTTGAAAAGGCTATCTTTTTTCCATTGGATGTTTTCAGCCTCTTTGTCGAGGATCAAGTGGCCATAGGTGTGTGGGTTCATTTCTGGATCTTCAATCCTGTTCCATTGATCCTCCTGTCTGTCACTGTACCAATACCATGCAGTTTTTAACACTATTGCTCTGTAGTATTGCTTGAGGTCAGGGATACTGATTCCCCCAGATTTCCTTTTGTTGCTGAGAATAGTTTTAGCTATCCTGGGTTTTTTGTTGTTCCAGATGAATTTGATAATTGCTCTTTCTAGCTCTGTGAAGAATTGAGTTGGGATTTTGATGGGTATTGCATTGAATCTGTATAGTGCTTTAGGCAAAATGGCCATTTTAACTATATTGATTCTGCCGATCCATGAGCATGGGAGGTTTTCCCATTTTTTGAGGTCTTCTTCCATTTCCTTCTTCAGAGTCTTGAAGTTCTTGTCATACAGATCTTTCACATGTTTGGTAAGAGTCACCCCAAGATACTTTATACTGTTTGTGGCTATTGTGAAGGGGGTCATTTCCCTAATTTCTTTCTCAGCCTGCTTATCCTTTGAGTATAGGAAGGCCACTGATTTGCTTGAGTTGACTTTATAACCTGCCACTTTGCTGAAGTTGTTTATCAGCTGTAGGAGCTCTCTAGTGGAGTTCTTTGGGTCACTTAGGTAGACGATCATGTCGTCTGCAAATAATGATAGTTTGACTTCTTCCTTTCCAATTTGTATCCCTTTGACCTCCTTATGTTGTCGAATTGCCCGAGCTAGTACCTCAAGTACAATATTGAAAAGATAAGGAGAAAGGGGGCAACCTTGTCTGGTCCCTGATTTCAGTGGGATTGCTTCAAGTTTCTCTCCATTTAGTTTGATGCTGGCTACCGGTTTGCTGTATATTGCTTTTACTATGTTTAGGTATGGGCCTTGAATTCCTGTTCTCTCCAAGACTTTAAGCATGAAGGAATGCTGAATTTTGTCAAATGCTTTTTCAGCATCCAATGAAATGACCATGTGGTTTTGTTCTTTGAGTTTGTTTATGTAGTGGATTGTATTGATGGATTTCCGTATATTGAACCAACCCTGCATTCCTGGGATAAAGCCTACTTGATCATGGTGGATGATCGTTTTGATGTGTTCTTGGATTCGGTTGGCAAGAATTTTATTGAGTATTTTTGCATCGATGTTCATAAGGGAAATTGGTCTGAAGTTCTCTTTCTTTGTTGGATCTTTGTGTGGCTTTGGTATCAGCGTAATTGTGGCTTCGTAGAAGGAATTGGGTAGTGTTCCTTCTGTTTCTATTTTGTGGAATAGTTTGAAGAGTATTGGTGTTAACTCTTCTTTGAAGGTCTGGTAGAATTCTGCACTGAAGCCATCTGGTCCTGTGCTTTTTTTGGTTGGAAGACTTTCTATGACTCCTTCTATTTCTTTAGGCATTATGGGACTGTTTAGATGGTCTAGTTGGTCCTGATTTAATTTTGGTATTTGGTATCTGTCAAGGAAATTGTCCATTTCCTCCAGATTCTCCAGTTGTGTTGAGTATAGGCTCTTGTAGTAGGATCTGATGATTTTTTGGATTTCCTCAGTTTCCGTTGTTATATTTCCCTTTTCATTTCTAAGTTTGTTAATTTGGATACTTTCTCTGTGCCCTTTGGTCATTCTGGCTAAGGGTTTATCTATCTTGTTGATTTTCTCAAAGAACCAGCTCCTGGTATTGTTGATTTTTTGTATGGTTCTCTTTGTTTCTACTTGATTGATTTCGGCCCTGAGTTTGATGATTTCCTGCCTTCTACTCCTCCTGGGCGAAATAGCTTCTTTTTGTTCCAGGGCTTTCAGGTGTGTCATTAAGCTGGTAATGTATGCTCTCTCCATTTTCTTTTTGGAGGCACTCAGGGCTATGAGTTTTCCTCTTAGCACTGCTTTCATTGTGTCCCATAGATTTGGGTATGTTGTGTTTTCATTTTCATTGTGTTCTAAAAAGTCTTTAATTTCTTTCTTTATTTCTTCCTTGACCAAGGTATCATTGAGTAGAGTATTGTTCAGTTTCCACGTGTATGTGGGCTTTCTGTTGTTTCTGTTGCTATTGAAGACCACTTTTACTCCATAGTGATCAGATAGGAGGCATGGGATTAGTTCGATCTTCTTATATTTGTTGAGGTCTGTCTTGTGACCAATTATATGGTCGATTTTGGAGAAGGTACCATGAGGTGCTGAGAAAAAGGTATATTCTTTTGTTTTAGGATAGAATGTTCTATATATATCTGTTAAATCTAATTGGTCCAAAGCTTCAATTAGTTTCATTGTGTCCCTGTTTAGTTTCTGTTTTCCTGATCGGTCCATTGAGGAAAGTGCAGTGTTGAAGTCACCCACAATTATTGTGTTAGGTGCAATGTGTGCTTTTAGTTTTAATAAAGTTTCTTTTACAAAAGAGGGTGCCCTTACATTTGGGGCATAGATGTTCAGGATTGTCAGTTCTTCTTTTTGTATTTTTCCTTTGACCAGCAAGAAGTGTCCCTCAGGGTCTCTTTTGATGACTTTGGGTTGAAAGTCAATTTTATCTGATATTAAAATGGCTACTCCAGCTTGTTTCCTGAGACCATTTGCTTGTAAAATTGTCTTCCAGCCTTTTACTCTAAGGTAGTGTTTGTCTTTGACCCTGAGGTGTGTTTCCTGTAAGCAGCAAAATGTAGGGTCCTGTTTACGTATCCATTCAGTTAGTCTGTGTCTTTTTATTGGGGCATTAAGTCCATTGATGTTAAGAGATATTAAGGAATAGTGATTGTTACTTCCTATCATTTTTGACGTTATTTTTTAAATTTGAATGCTTAACTTCTTTTGGGTTTGATGAAAGGTTACTATCTTGCTTTTTCCAGGGTGAAGTTTCCCTCCTTGTATTGGTGTTGTCCTCCTATTATCCTTTTTAGGGCCGGGTTTGTGGATAGATATTGGGTAAACTTGGTTTTGTCATGAAATATCTTAGTTTCTCCATCTATGGTGATTGAGAGTTTTGCTGGATATAGTAGTTTTGGTTGGCATTTGTGTTCTCTTAGAGTCTGCATGAGATCTGCCCAGGACCTTCTAGCCTTCATAGTCTCAGGTGAAAAGTCTGCTGTGATTCTGATAGGTCTTCCTTTATATGTTACTTGGCCTTTTTCTCTTACTGCCTTTAGTATTCTTTCTTTGTTTAGAACATTTGGTGTTTTGATTATTATGTGACGGGAAGTATTTCTGTTCTGGTCCAGTCTGTTTGGAGTTCTGTAGGCTTCTTGTATATTCATGGGCATCTCTCTCTTTAAGTTAGGGAAGTTTTCTTCCATAATTTTATTGAAGATATTTGCTGGCCCTTTAAGTTGTAAATCTTCACTCTCCTCTATGCCTATAATCCTTAGGTTTGGTCTTCTCATTGTGTCCTGGATTTCCTGGATATTTTGGGTTACAAGCTTTTTGCATTTTGCATTTTCTTTAACTGTTGAGTCCATGGTTTCTATGGAATCTTCAGCATCTGAGATTCTTTCTTCTATCTCTTGTATTCTGTTGTTGATATTTGTATCTCTGTCCCCTGATTTCTTCCCAAGGCTTTCTATCTCCAAAGTTGTCTCCCTTTGAGTTTTCTTAGTTGTTTCTACTTCTGATTTTAGATCCTGGATGGTTTTGCTTAGCTCCTTCACTTGCATGTTTGTGTTTTCCTGTAATTCTTTAAGAGATTTTTGTGTTTTCTCTTTCATGAGCTCAGCCTGTTGACCAAAGTTCTCCTGTATTTCTTTAAGAGATTTTTGTGTTTCGTCTTTCATGACCTCAGCCTGTTGAGCAAAGTTCTCCTGTATTTCTTTAAGTGTTTTTTGCATTTCCTCCTTGTTGGCTTTTGTATTCTCCTGGATTTCTTTCAATGATTTTTGTGTTTCCCTTGCAAGGGCTTCTACCTTTTGATCCATTGTCTCCTGAATTTCTTTATGTATGACCTTCATGTGTTCCTGTACCAGCATCATGACCAGTGATTTTAAATCCAAATCTTGTTTTACTGGTGTGATGGGGTATCCAGGACATGTTGGTAGAGGAGAATTGGGTTCAGATGTTGCCATATTGCCTTGATTTCTGTTAGTGACGTTCCTGCGTTTGCCTTTTGCCATCTAGATCTCACTGGTGTTAGTTTATCTTGTCAGTGCTGGACTCACCAGTGCAAGCTGCCCCTTCCCAGTTGGCCTCTGGTGCACAGCTTACCTCCTGCACTGCTTGTAGACAGTGTGCTGCTGCCCAGGCTGTTCAGATCCCAAAGCAGGCACCCGAAGGCTCCCGCTGGGGCCCGCTGGATTCACTGGAGCACACTGACTTCTCCCAGCTGGCCGCCCGGAAGCCCAGCTAGCCACTTGCAGGACTTGGAGATGTAATGCTGCCGCCCAGACTGATCTGGATCCGGAAGCGGAGAGAGTAGAGCTAAGGGCTTCTGCCTGAGGCCTTGCCCCAGATTGTGTCTGTGGAGCAGATGGAGCCCGTGTGCACTCCCAGGGAGTGCCGACGGTGTATGCTACTGTGACCTCCCCTGAGTTCCGCTCACTCCGCTGGGCAGCCGATCTGCCAACCGGGCTATCGCACACAAGGTTAGCCTGGCCGCCCAGTCCCTGAGTCCAGGCAAAAGCCTGGGAGGCCAAGGTCCGAGCAAAGTTCCCCTACGGCTTTGACTGTTAATTGGGTTTCCCAGGTGACTAGGATGGCGGGCGTGTGCGCCCGCGCTCCCTGAAAGCGCCGGGAGAGTCTGCTTTGCTAACAATCACCTGGGCGGGTTGACTCACAGATGGCCCACCAAGCCGCCCAGTTCTTGGGGTCAGTCCTGTGCCTTTTGGGGCCTGGACCCCCGCTTTGTTAGCCTTAGGCTATGCCTGTTACAGGTCTGCCCGCCTGAGCTCTCTGTCGTCCTGCAGGCAAAATGGCGGCGGCGCGCTCGCAGGCCTGGGCAAAAAACCTCCTGGTTGGGTTGGCACCCCGATGGCCCCCCGACCCGCCCAGGGCCTGGGTGCAGGCCAACGCCCGTCGGGCTCAGACCACCGCGGGCTCAGACCACCGCGGTGTTGGCCTCGGATTATGTTTGTGTACCTCAGTCTGTCCGATTCCTGGAGTACGGAACCAAGATGGATGCTCCTCTCCTGACTGGTGGGAGGCCGAGTTCTGAAGTGGCCTCCGTGCAGGAAAGGCGCCGCACAACTGCAGCTGCTTGCTGTCCGGCTGGTCAGCGAAGGTCAGTGGTCGTGGGCGCAGGGCCTAACTGGTCCCTGTGACGCCTTGGTTCCACTGCTGATGGCCCTTCAGCTGGAGCAGCCACCAATTAAACAGATTTTTAAGCAATGCAGATCGCTGTGTATCAAAAAGAAAACTGCTGTATAACATAAACAATGAACATTTTCGATTTTTACTAACGTAAGCAAAAAGAAAGATTATTTTGGTGAAAAATATACCCTAGAACTTAGTCCATGGGACATATAGCAAGCAATTAGGGAGGAAGACATTTCAGATCTGAAAATTACACATCATAGTCGACACCATACGGAACTAAAAAACAAAGACAGCACATTCTTTCTAACTCTGACAATGGCATTATCAACATACATCAGAGTGTCTTTGCCCACTGTCACTCACTTCATGAAAGTCATAACTCAAAGGAACTGATGAAGTAATTTCATTTTTCTTTTTTACTACTGCTCAACAATCTACCACGCTTAAGATATCACCAGTCATAAGACATTCTCTGGAACAGAAATCTCAGCAGGCCACAAACTGGTTCTCTGATGAAGTTACACAAGGATGAGGACTGTGCCAGTGGGGGATTCTCTTTCTAGTTCATTTGGATCAGTAAGAGATTGTGGTGCCTTGTGCTTATAATGGGACTGAGATACCAATTTTCTTGCTTGTTCTGTGTAGCTCTGTGACTTCATCCACCCCCACCTAACTCATGGCATGCGTATGTCCTGGTGGAAGGGCTTGGTGATGTTTCTGACCATCTCAAAGTCCTCAGAATAATTTTCCATTTGTTTAACTTAATATAGACTCACCAGGAGATTTCATTATATCTGTAAAACCTCCTTTGGCATATGGGGCAGCCTAATCTGGACCATAACATTCTATCATATTCACAAACTCTGGGGACATTTCAAGAGGATGAGATTACACAAAGCAGCCACTCCAGGATGCTTAACTATAGTAGATTTAGAAACTTGCCTTCCACACTCACAGCTCTGCCCATAGAAAAGGTTCATTCTCTATTGTATTCCTGTAACCACAGTATGATTTTCCTTTGGGAGCCTCTTTTCTATCTCCCACCCCATGTTGATCCCGAGAGTTCTAATCTCATTCCTCTCCTGATTCCAAGTACAGGAATTGACTTAGTTCTGTCTGCCACCGTGCTTTCTCTTCTTTCTAGTGATTTATTTAGAGACAGGTGCCTGGAAGGAAGCAGACAAATGAGAGTGGATTCTGGGAGATTAGTTGCCTCTGTTAGGAATTAGCCAACTATAAATTTCTTCTAGGAAGGTTAGACATAGCACGAGAAAATGCCCAGGGTCTGCCATATTGGAACTCTCTGAAAAGAAATTTTAAACTGAAAAGATTTAAACTGAAAAATTTAAACTGAAAGAAATTTTAAACTGAAAAGTCACTACTCATGAAGTCTCACCAACATGACTGTCAGAATGTGAGCTGAACCAGAACAACACCAATAGACATGTAGGAATGGATGGGGAGGAGATCATGAGGCCTTAGTCCTACACAGAACTGTAGGCAACTAAGGGATGCTGAGAGCATGAGAGGTGGAAGAGCACACCAACCAGCTATCCATCAATTGTGTATCCAATACCAAATGGTCAGCCCTGAATGAATAATGTCTTAGTTAGTTTTACTGTTGTGAATGGACACCATGATCAAGACAGATCTTATCAAGGACAACATTTAATTGGGCTGGCTAACAGGTTCAGAGGTTTTGTCCATCATTATCAAAGGTTGAGCATGGCAGCATTTAGGCTGTATGGTACAGGAGGAGCTGAGAGTTCTACATTTTCATCTTAAGGCTGCTAGCAGAATACTGGCTCCAGGCAGCTAGGACAAAGGTATTAAAGCCCACACTCACAAGGCTGAACCCACTCCAACAAGGCCATACCTCCAAATAGTGCCACTTCTTGGGCCAAGAATATTTGAACAGTGACACATACATAGGGCAACATTATACAAACTGAGCAGGTTATGTTTAGGAATATCTATGCATATGCATATAAATATATGCATGTGGTAGCGATTAATGAAAGGGAGTGACATGGGTTTGGGGAAGAGCAAGGAGGAATGAATGGGATAGTTTGGAGATAGAAATGATGCAACTGTATTGTAATCCCCCAAATTAAAAATTAGTCAAGGATGTCAGGTTTTACATCTGGCACAAATGACTAACTGAGGTGCCTATTTACCATGTCAAAGTGGATCTGGTCTTCATGTTCTTCTAGTACCCCTAGTTTCTTCCTGTTACTGAGTATAACTGGCACACTCTGTCCCTTATTCTGAATTTCTCCAACCCAGGGGCTGGGCTGTCCTTCCCCCAGCTGTCTTTCCCTGTATAATCCAGCCATTTTGGTTCAGTAGTGTTCAACCTTCCTAATGCTCTGACACCTTAATATAGTTCCTCATGTTGTGGTGACCCCCAACCATAAAATTATTTTTGTTACAACTTCATAACTGTAGTTTTGAACATAATGTAAAATTTAAAATTTCTTCTAGGAATGTTAGATATAGGATATAAATTCATAATGTAAAATCTGATATACAGATGGTCTATGAAAGGGTTGTTTGACTCTCACCTGGGTCATGACCCATATCTATTCCTTTTGTCTATTCTTTACCCTCCTCCTCCTAGACTCTTGGTCTCTTGGTTTCTTGGCTCTCTCCATACTTCTGTCCTCACATGACAAGTTCAGAACCATGTTCACTCTGGCCTCTCTCAGCTATGCTCTCCCTCATACCTACAATAAACCTTTCCTCCACCATACCATACCTAACAGTGGTCATGTTCATTCTTCCTTCCTTCCTTCCTTCCTTCCTTCCTTCCTTCCTTCCTTCCTTCCTTCCTTCCTTCCTTCCTTCCTTCCTTCCTTCCTTCCTTTCTTCTTCCCTTCCTCCCTTCCTCCCTCTCTCCCTCCCTTTCTCTCTCTCCCTCCCTTTCTCTCTCTCCCTCCCTTTCTCTCTCCCTCCCTCCCCCCTCTCCCTCCCTCTCTCCCTCCCTCCCTTCCTCCCTCTCCCTCTCTCTTTTTCTCCCTCCTCCCTTCCCTTTCCCTCTCTCTCCCTCTCTCTCTTTTTCTCCCTCCTCCCTCCCTCCCTCTCTCTTCCACCTCTCTCTCCCTCTGTCTCTTTTTCTCCCTCCTCCCTCCCTCCCTCCCTCCCTCCTTTCTTCCCTCTCCCTCCCTCCTTCCCCCCTCTCTCTTTCTTTCTTCCTTCCATTCATCTGGTAGTTCAGTAGTCCTAATGATACTTTGGGAGGCCTTTTGGGTTTGAAGCCAGGCGTATCTGCATGTGTTACTGCTGTGATTTGGATATAGAACGTCCCCCTATGGCTCATGTCTAGGCTCACTGAATACTTAGTCTCCAGCTGGTATTGGTGTTTGGGAAGGTTGTAGAATCTTTAGGAGGTGGAGCCTTGCTGAAGGAAGTGTGTCACTGGAGAAGGACTTTGAGGCTTTCCTGTTTTCTACCTGTTTCCTGTCTGCCAGTGCATTGAGACCAGCTGGTCCACTGCTTCTGCCACTACGCCTTCCTAATCTGAAGTATACCACAATGCAATGAACTCCTTAAACTAATCCAAATAAAGATTTTTGCTGTTAAATTGCTTCTTTTTTTTTTTTTGTTAAATTGCTTCTTGTCAAGTTTTTTGTTACAATGACATCAAAGATAACCGATCTATAAAATTGGCACTAAGGAGTGGGTCTGTTGCTGTGATGGATCTGATCGTGTGGTTCTTAGATCTTTTGAAATGGTTTGAGGGAAGAACTCAAAGATTTTAGAACTTTAGGCTACAAAAGCCCTAGAATTCCATAAGCTCAGCTTGATGGGACACAGAAACAAGCTTTTGGAAGGTCAGACGTCTGAGAGAAATATGGAGAGAAGAACAAAACTTTATCAGGAGCTCCGTGAGAGGCCATTCTTGCTATATTCTGGCAGAAAATCATTCTGCCCAAGTCTGGATTAAGTTGTGTGAAGCTGAATTAAAGAGTAATGCACTTTCATTGGTGGAGGTTAAGTTTAGGATATCATTGCATTCCAACCGTGCTGTAGCTCCTTCTCATTCCTCTTATTCATATTGGTAATAAGAAACAGCAATGAGCAGAGCTGAAAATTGCAAAAACTCTACAACCAGGAGAGGTAATGACTGCATATAAGATTAGAGTTACAAGAAAGGCAACGTGGAAAGCACTGTCATTGTTAATAGGAAGCCTGGAATTCTACACTAGGGTAGGAAAGGTGTCCTGGTAGCAAGATGCTACTCACTGAAGTCTCCTAACTTGTGAGAATGCATCCTGACATAAGACATGGGGTTTTCCCTGAAAATGAGGCTGTTCCTTCACCAAAGTACCCCTGGCCTTTTTTATAGGGTCTCTCATGCCACTTGGAGCCACACCTCAGCTCCTCTTCATGACATCTTCAACAAGGAAGTTTCCAATGAAATTGAGCCTGGATCATCACTGATGATCAATCACCATCATAATACCAAGGTTCAACTACTCTCAATGGCCCCTTCATGCCTTCAAAACTAGTACTATGTGGGAGAATTGCCAAGTTGAGTCTTGGCCTCTTCTGGACCACAGCTTCTGTGTACTGGCCCCAATGAAATGCTTTATAGAGTTCACCTTGATGATGCTGTCCTTTTACTAATCATAACTGATTTTTTTCAGGCCCAGATAACCAGCATCAATTGACCCAGTACAGCAAAGGTTTCCATTCAGTGCTGGATTCTTGTTAGTCACAGTTGGTTCTTCATCTCCAGCTGATGAAAAACACAGATTCGTAATTCAAAGATATCACACAAACAGCTCCAAGTCCTTGCATCCTTTTTCAGACTTCCAAGTAGGACCTTCATTTTCTGAATTGCTTTCAGCATTATAATTTAAGTTTCCACAATAGCTCATTAAGTTTTGAGAATTCAATGGGTTTCCAGTATAAAGTTCCACGATCCTCCTCCAAACTCACATGGTCAGGTTCAATATGGCAAAACCGTACTCTTTGATATTAATTTCTGTTCTAGTTTGCTTTCTGCTACTGTGATAAAAACATTAACCCAGAACAACTTGGGGGGAACTTAAGGTTTATTTTGCTTACAAATTATAGACCATATCTAAGGCAGGAATTTAAACAGCAACCTAAATGAAGGAGCTGATGCAGAGACCACAGAGGAAAGCTGCTTACTGGCTTGCTCCCTGGGTTGCTCAGTTAGCTTTCTTATATATCCCAGTCCTACCTACCTAGGAAGAGTAACACCAACAGTGGATCAGGCCCTCCTAAATCAATCAACAACTAAGAAAATGACTCACAGATAAGGCTACGTGCTAATCTATTGGGGTAGAGATCCTCAAGAAAGTTTGACTCTTCCCAGATGTGTTAAACTGACAACTAACTGAAGCTAACTCTGACAAGAATGAATGATCTGACCAATTTCTCCCTATATTTGGACCAGGATCTCAGCCTATGGAATAGTGCTGCACACATTTATAGGGAATCTTCTTAGCTCAGCTAACCTGATGTAGATAATCTCTCGCTGACTGGCTCCTGATCATTCACAATCATATCTCGAGTATTGTTTCCTAGATGCTTCTAGGTCTTGTTAAGTTGACAGTCAATAGTAGGTTATCACAAATCAATTTGATGATCACACTTTCAGCCCATGAACTTTTAGAGAACCTGTTCAAAGCATAGAAGGGTCTTTTGGTTCCTGTAGCTCTCAAAGACTTTGAGTAGCTGGAATGAGCAAGTTTAGCTTATAGTGCTAGTTAGTATCTTTAGTCTGCTCCTTCCAATTCATGGTGCTTCTGTGCAGTCTGGCCCCCAGGCATTGTGCTGATGGAACAGTGCTAGACAAGGGCAGAGATCTCTATCTTAGGTTTTCCAGCATCCCACTGAAGTCCTTGATGCTGCTTTCAAGGACTAATTGCTTAGAGGCCAACATCAGAAATTCCTTTCATCTTCTTTCTGGGGAATTGTGTGCCAATGATGCACAAAAGGTTAAGTATCTTGCTTAAATCATGATGGTACTCAGTGTTTGAATCAAGAGTTGAACTTGATACAGTTGAGCCAAAAATTTGTGCTAAAAATACTATGCTATATTATCTTTCACTGTTATCAAATGTACCGCTACTATAATCAAAGACAGTTCGTTGATTGAGCAAGAAATATTTTTGGGCATGTGTATTTTTGAAGCATATGAAACATTTTACATTTGCTTCAAAATTGAGAATTAAGCAGTTCTCACATAAGCATGTCTTGCACACTTGAAAAACTGTATTACACTAGCCTACCAAGAAATGTACTTTAGTTTTGTGTTTTAGTATTCTACTGACATCTTTTAAAGTATAATGTTTCATTAGTTCCTTAAGAGTTTCAGAATGTATCTAGTGTTTTTTGATTTTATCTAGCCCTGCACTCTCCCCAACTTTTGCCCAGACCACTCTCAATTTCATATCCTCTTTTGTCTTTCAGTAATGAGATGAATTCAATTTGTGCTGCCCATGTATATGGGGTAATGTTCTCATTGTCAACCTACCTAAGAACCATATCCCTAAAGGAAACTGATTCTTTCTTCCCTAGTAGCCATCAATTGTCAACAGCTCTTCAGCTAAGGTAGGGGCATATATGCTCCTTCCTGCAGCCATACTGGAATGCTAACTGGCTTGGCTTTGTGCAGATCTTATGCAGATGACCCCAGCTGTGATGACATCATCAGTACAGTGGCTCTGGCAAGTTCCTAAGACTCTGGTTCACTTCAGCACTCTCTGATTTCTGACTCTTAGAATCTTTCTGCTTCCCCCCCCCCTTTTTTTTGATATTCTATTTCTTTAAACTAAATGGTGACTGAAACTTGGATGAAAGTTGCACAAGGGCAAGGTCATATTTATAAAGAAGTTTCTCCTGTCCACTGGGAAGTTCCTCCAGAATCACCAGCTTCCACAGGCGATTAAAGCCTGTGGCTATCCACAGTAATTCTCCAAGGTTACTTGGATGTCATTCATGCAGCCAGGGATGTCTCTGTGCCCCTCTGACTCACTCTGGCTGTCTTATAGCACTGTATTGCCTAGAATGCCTCTTATTCTATCCATTAGCATGGAGGTGTTCAGAGTTAATGATGAGTAAACAATATATATTTTATGTGTTTTACAGGTAATTGCCTTTCTTTTGAATGTTAGATGGAATGAACAATTTGACTGTGCTCACAACTATTATCTGAACACATTTTAAAAATCGCTTTGGTCATTATTTAAGGCACTTGTAAAGTCACCCCCTAAGAGTCCTGCTAAAAGGCCTATGCATTAAGATGCAAGGCTTCGATGCCAAGCATTCTCGGCCCTGAACAAAACATAAATACCTGCCAAAGTGCAGTGGAAAGTTTGGAATAAGTGATGCTCACTCTGTTTCTATTAGTCTCAGGGAGGCCTACCCTCTAATTCTCTGGTCAAAACCATTCATAGACTGAAGATACAGATAGTTCCTTGAGCCTGGGAGGCTGATTTTTTTTTTTTTTTTGACTACTCGCGGAAACCTTTCTACATTCTAAAATCCTCAAAAGCCAACATATTTTTTTTTATTTTTTTCTGATATAATTTTTTATTTACATTTCAAATGATTTCCCCTTTTCGAGTCCCCCACTCCCTGAAAGTCCCATAAGCCCCTTTCTCTTCCCCTGTCCTCCCACCCACCCCTTTCCACTTCCCCATTCTGGATTTGCCGAATACTGCTTCACTGAGTCTTTCCAGAACAAGGGGCCACTCCTCCTTTCTTCTTGTATCTCATTTGATGTGTGGATTATGTTTTGGGTATTCCAGTTTTCTAGGTTAATATCCACTTATTAGTGACTGCATACCATGATTCACCTTTTGAGTCTGGGTTACCTCACTTAGTATGATGTTCTCTAGCTCCATCCATTTGCCTAAGAATTTCATGAATTCATTGTTTCTAATGGCTGAATAGTACTCCATTGTGTAGATACACCACATTTTTTGCATCCACTCTTCTGTTGAGGGATACCTGGGTTCTTTCCAGCATCTGGCAATTATAAATAGGGCTGCTATGAACATAGTAGAGCATGTATCCTTATTACATGGTGGGGAATCCTCTGGGTATATGCCCAGGAGTGGTATAGCAGGATCTTCTGGAAATGAGGTGCCCAGTTTTTGGAGGAACCGCCAGACTGCTTTCCAGAGTGGTTGTACCAATTTGCAACCCCACCAGCAGTGGAGGAGTGTTCCTCTTTCTCCACAAACCTCTCCAACACCTGCTGTCTCCTGAATTTTTAATCTTAGCCATTCTGACTGGTGTAAGATGAAATCTCAGGGTTGTTTTGATTTGCATTTCCCTAATGACTAATGAAGTTGAGCATTTTTTAAGATGCTTCCCCGCCATCCGAAGTTCTTCAGGTGAGAATTCTTTGTTTAACTCTGTACCCCATTTTTTAATAGGGTTGTTTGGCTTTCTGGAGTCTAACTTCTTGAGTTCTTTATATATATTGGATATTAGCCCTCTATCTGATGTAGGATTGGTGAAGATCTTTTCCCAATTTGTTGGTTGCCGATTTGTCTTCTTTTTTTTTTTAATTTTTTTTATTCGATATAATTTATTTACATTTCAAATGATTTCCCCTTTTCTAGCCCCCCCCACTCCCCGAAAGTCCAGTAAGCCCCCTTCTCTTCCCCTGTCCTCCCTCCCACCCCTTCCCACTTCCCCGTTCTGGTTTTGCCGAATACTGTTTCACTGAGTCTTTCCAGAACCAGGGGCCACTCCTCCTTTCTTCTTGTATCTCATTTGATGTGTGGATTATGTTTTGAGTATTCCAGTTTTCTAGGTTAATAACCACTTATTAGTGAGTGCATACCATGATTCACCTTTTGAGCCTGGGTTACCTCACTTAGTATGGTGTTCTCTAGCTCCATGCATTTGCCTAAGAATTTCATGAATTCATTGTTTCTTTTTTTTTTAATTTTTTTTATTCAATATAATTTATTTACATTTCAAATTATTTCCCTTTTCTAGCCCCCCCCCCCACTCCCCGAAAGTCCCATAAGCCCCCTTCTCTTCCCCTGTCCTCCCTCCCACCCCTTCCCACTTCCCCATTCTGGTTTTGCCGAATACTGTTTCACTGAGTCTTTCCAGAACCAGGGGCCACTCCTCCTTTCTTCTTGTATCTCATTTGATATGTGGATTATGTTTTGGGTATTCCAGTTTTCTAGGTTAATAACCACTTATTAGTGAGTGCATACCATGATTCACCTTTTGATTCTTGGTTACCTCACTTAGTATGATGTTCTCTAGCTCCATCCATTTGCCTAAGAATTTCATGAATTCATTGTTTCTAATGGCTGAATAGTACTCCATTGTGTAGATATACCACATTTTTTGCATCCACTCTTCTGTTGAGGGATACTTGGGTTCTTTCCAGCATCTGGCAATTATAAATAGGGCTGCTATGAACATAGTAGAGCATGTATCCTTATTACATGGTGGGGAATCCTCTGGATATATGCCCAGGAGTGGTATAGCAGGATCTTCTGGAAGTGAGGTGCCCAGTTTTTGGAGGAACCGCCAGACTGCTTTCCAGAGTGGTTGTACCAATTTGCAACCCCACCAGCAGTGGAGGAGTGTTCCTCTTTCTCCGCACCCTCTCCAACACCTGCTGTCTCCTGAATTTTTAATCTTAGCCATTCTGACTGGTGTAAGATGAAATCTCAGGGTTGTTTTGATTTGCATTTCCCTAATGACTAATGAAGTTGAGCATTTTTTAAGATGTTTCTCTGCCATCTGAAGTTCTTCAGGTGAGAATTCTTTGTTTAACTCTGTACCCCATTTTTTAATAGGGTTGTTTGGTTTTCTGGAGTCTAACTTCTTGAGTTCTTTATATATATTGGATATTAGCCCTCTATCTGATGTAGGATTGGTGAAGATCTTTTCCCAATTTGTTGGTTGCCGATCTGTCCTCTTGAGGGTGTCCTTTGCTTTACAGAAACTCTGTAACCTTATGAGGTCCCATTTGTCAATTCTTGCTCTTAGAGCATATGCTATTGGTGTTCTGTTCAGAAACTTTCTCCCTGTACCGATGTCCTCAAGGGTCTTCCCCAGTTTCTTTTCTATTAGCTTCAGAGTGTCTGGCTTTATGTGGAGGTCCTTGATCCATTTGGATTTGAGCTTAGTACAAGGAGACAAGGATGGATCAATTCGCATTCTTCTGCATGCTGACCTCCAGTTGAACTAGCACCATTTGTTGAAAAGGCTATCTTTTTTCCATTGGATGTTTTCACCCTCTTTGTCGAGGATCAAGTGGCCATAGGTGTGTGGGTTCATTTCTGGATCTTCAATCCTGTTCCATTGCTCCTCCTGCCTGTCACTGTACCAATACCATGCAGTTTTTTTTAACACTATTGCTCTGTAGTATTGCTTGAGGTCAGGGATACTGATTCCCCCAGACTTTCTTTCGTTGCTGAGAATAGTTTTAGCTATCCTGGGTTTTTTGTTGTTCCAGATGAATTTGATAATTGCTCTTTCTAACTCTGTGAAGAATTGAGTTGGGATTTTGATGGGTATTGCATTGAATCTGTATATTGCTTTTGGCAAGATGGCCATTTTAACTATATTGATTCTACCGATCCATGAGCATGGGAGGTTTTCCCATTTTTTGAGGTCTTCTTCCATTTCCTTCTTCAGAGTCTTGAAGTTCTTGTCATACAGATCTTTCACATGTTTGGTAAGAGTCACCCCAAGATACTTTATACTGTTTGTGGCTATTGTGAAGGGGGTTATTTCCCTAATTTCTTTCTCAGCCTGCTTATCCTTTGAGTATAGGAAGGCCACTGATTTGCTTGAGTTGATTTTATAGCCTGCCACTTTGCTGAAGTTGTTTATCAGCTGTAGGAGCTCTCTAGTGGAGTTTTTTGGGTCACTTAGGTAGACTATCATGTCGTCTGCAAATAATGATAGTTTGACTTTTTCCTTTCCGATGTGTATCCCTTTGACCTCCTTATGTTTTTGAATTGCCCGAGCTAGTACCTCAAGTACAATATTGAAAAGATAAGGAGAAAGGGGGCAGCCTTGTCTGGTCCGTGATTTCAGTGGGATTGCTTCAAGTTTCTCTCCATTTAGTTTGATGTTCGCTACCGGTTTGCTGTATATTTCTTTTACTATGTTTTGGTATGGGCCTTGAATTCCTGTTCTCTCCAAGACTTTACGCATGAAAGGATGCTGAATTTTCTCAAATGCTTTTTGAGCATCCAATGAAATGATCATGTGGCTTTTTTCTTTGAGTTTGTTTATGTAGTGGATTGCATTGATGGATTTCTGTATATTGAACCAACCCTACATTCCCGGGATAAAGCCTACTTGATCATGGTGGATGATGGTTTTGATGTGTTCTTGGATTCGGTTGGCAAGAATTTTATTGAGTATTTTTGCATCGATGTTCATAAGGGAAATTGGTCTGAAGTTCTCTTTCTTTGTTGGATCTTTGTGTGGTTTTGGTATCAGCGTAATTGTGACTTCGTAGAAGGAATTGGGTAGTGTTCCTTCTGTTTCTATTTTGTGGAATAGTTTGAAGAGTATTGGTGTTAACTCTTCTTTGAAGGTCTGGTAGAATTCTGCACTGAAACCATCTGGTCCTGTGCTTTTTTTGGTTGGAAGACTTTCTATGACTCCTTCTATTTCTTTAGGCATTATGGGACTGTTTAGATGGTCTAGTTGGTCCTGATTTAATTTTGGTATTTGGTATCTGTCAAGGAAATTGTTCATTTCCTCCAGATTCTCCAGTTGTGTTGAGTACAGGCTCTTGTAGTAGGATCTGATGATTTTTTGGATTTCCTCAGTTTCTGTTGTTATATCTCCCTTTTCATTTCTAAGTTTGTTAATTTGGATACTTTCTCTGTGCCCTTTGGTCAGTCTGGCTAAGGGTTTATCTATCTTGTTGATTTTCTCAAAGAACCAGCTCCTGGTTTTGTTGATTCTTTGTATGGTTCTCTTTGTTTCTACTTGATTGATTTCAGCCCTCAGTTTGATGATTTCCTGCCTCTACTCCTCCTGGGTGAAATAGTTTCTTTTTTTTCCAGGGCTTTCAGGTGTGTCATTAAGCTGGTAATGTATGCTCTCTCCATTTTCTTTTTGGAGGCGCTCAGGTCTATGAGTTTTCCTCTTAGCACTGCTTTCATTGTGTCCCATAGATTTGGGTATGTTGTGTCTTCATTTTCATTGTGTTCTAAAAAGTCTTTAATTTCTTTCCTTATTTTTTCCTTGACCAAGGTATCATTGAGTAGAATATTGTTCAGTTTCCACGTGTATGTGGGTTTTCTGTTGTTTTTGTTGCTATTGAAGACCACTTTTACTCCATAGTGATCTGATAGGAGGCATGGGATTAGTTCAATCTTCTTATATTTGTTGAGGTCTGTCTTGTGACCAATTATATGGTCGATTTTGGAGAAGGTACCATGAGGTGCTGAGAAAAAGGTATATTCTTTTGTTTTAGGATAGAATGTTCTATATATATCTGTTAAATCTAATTGGTCCAAAGCTTCAATTAGTTTCATTGTGTCCCTGTTTAGTTTCTGTTTTCCTGAAAGTGCATTGAGGAAAGTGCAGTGTTGAAGTCACCCACAATTATTGTGTTAGGTGCAATGTGTGCTTTGAGTTTCAATAAAGTTTCTTTTACGAAAGAGGGTGCCCTTGCATTTGGAGCATAGATGTTCAGGATTGAGTGTTCTTCTTGTTGTATTTTTCCTTTGACCAGCAAGAAGTGTCCCTCAGAGTCTCTTTTGATGACTTTGTGTTGAAAGTCAATTTTATCTGATGTTAAAATGGCTACTCCAGCTTGTTTCCTGAGACCATTTGCTTGTAAAATTGTCTTCCAGCCTTTTACTCTAAGGTAGTGTTTGTCTTTGACCCTGAGGTGTGTTTCCTGTAAGCAGCAAAATGTAGGGTCCTGTTTACACATCCAATCAGTTAGTCTGTGTCTTTTTATTGGGGCATTAAGTCCATTGATGTTAAGAGATATTAAGGAATAGTGATTGTTACTACCTATCATTTTTGACGTTATTTTTTAAATTTGATTGCTTAACTTCTTTTTTGATGAAAGGTTACTATCTTGCTTTTTCCAGGGTGAAGTTTCCCTCCTTGTATTGGTGTTTTCAGGAGGCTGATTTTTAACCTGTGTGTGGCGTGGTGTGTGTGACATGGTGTGTGTGTGTGTGTGTGTGTGTGTGTGTGTGTGTGTGTGAATGAGAACAAGGGCAAGAGGGCAAAGTGGTTCAAACATGGGAGATTAGCAGAGAAATGCTCCAAAAGAGAGATCTTGTCAACAGGGTTTCTAGTGACTCACATCTGGAGCCGCCATCACTGCCTTCGGAGGAAGGTCTGTGATGTTGGACTGTCCAATGAGTAGGGCGGAGGCAGGGAATTTCTGGAGTCTTTAGTAGCTCACAGTAAGGCTGGTTGTTTGTTGCCACCTCCTCCCCCCCCCCCCCCGGCAAAATATTGTGTTGATATTATAAGAGCAAATTGCCACCCATTCTTCAGCAAATCTTTCTTCCAGTACTCAAGGCCACCCTCACTGTTGGCATAGATGATGACAAAGCAGACTTATTGGAATTCCTGGTTTTAGGTCCTCCTCCTCTTCTTCCCCCTCCTTTTTCTCTTCCCCTTTCTTCTCTAGCTATAAACTTTAAGTCTGAATATTTATTTCATTGTACTGTTTAAAAATCTTCCATTATCCTCCTGTTTTACTTAAAGAGCATCCTATCTCACCAAGCCCAGCTCACTTGCACTGTCATGTGCTATGGCCAAGGTCCAGAAGGTGTTGAATTCCTGCTAAATGTTATGTATCATAGGCAACTACAAGCCTGCAAGCCTCTTCTTTTAGTCTGAGGACTCTATTTTCTTCTGTTTGCTTCTTGGTGTCTTCACTATGGTCCGTCTTGGTGTCGCCACTATGTCTTTGAGTGATTTCTCCTAGGCTCCTCACTAGTACTCATTAAGAAATATACATATATTGTCTGGATTTTTTCTGTATCCTTTAAAAACTTTTAAATTATTTGTTTGGTGTGTTTGTGTGTGTGTGTGTGTGTATGGTGTGCTGATAAAGATAAAAGAATATATTTCAGAAGTTGGTTCTCTCCTTGTATCATGTAGGCTTCTGGGGATGAACTCTGACCCCCAAGCTTGTGGGCAGGCACATTTACTGGCTGAGGTATTCCCATACCCAGTTATGGGCTTTTTAACTGAAACACATCATCTCAATAATTATTTCACTGACTTATTGAAAAATTCATCCACTTTTGCTTCTGCGTTCCCTTGTTTATTTTTTTCTCTATAGCACTTGATATCACAATCAATAGAACACTCAATATGTTAGGTCGTTCTTTTATTTATTCTTACACCAGACCAACTGATCTATAGTCTCAAATGAAGAGCTTTTATCTGCTTGGTGAGTCATATTTCCCAATTCCCTCGGCTCTGACCAGATAGTTGCTCAGTTCATATTTGTATTTTTTATTACATAATATAGTAATGTCAATTTATTCTCTGTGTAATTCTGTGGAACTCAAACATGCTTTGAGATAACTGGAAAAAAATTTGAACAACACCTTTCAATTCTGGGCAAGAAAGGAAATATGTAACAAAATGTTCATTCATATGGCAAGAAATGGAATTTACAAGATAGAAGTTAACTTGAGTTTAAATTATATGTGTGTACAATAATAGGATCCTATCATACTGCCAAATATAAATGGTATTTGGAGTTTTTATGGACAATTACTATAGCTACCATCCACCATAATATAAGGCTATCATGACTATTTAGTCAATGTGAGTTCATTAAAACTACTCCAGTAAGGAAGCAAAAGTATTGCCCATTGAAATGCTTTCTGCAAGATCAGTTTTGTACTGTTTAAAGAAATTGTACATGCATACAATTTTAAAATGCATTAGCAAAGAAAAGAAGTTCAGAAAAAAGTTCAAGTTCAAAAACACACACCACCGGGAAATTTAGCATTTAACAAAGCTATGGTTTTTGATTGGCTGTAGATTTCAGGATTTAAGGAACAAGCTGAACAGTACACTGATCTCTTTTGGCAACGATATATGTTTACACAGGATGATAAAGTGTAATATAGACTTCAAGGTGAACCGTGGAATGAAAATGTTCAGCCAATTGTTGTGAACTGATGTTCCCAGCTGGACCACTCCATAAACTGTGTTATCTCCTGTCTGACGATTCTGGACTTTTAAAACTAAAACATGCTGCTGCTGCTGTTGTTGTTGTTATTTTGTTTTGAATGGGGTATAGGAAATAAAAAAATAAGAAATGACCTGTCAGATTCATGGTTCTTTTCAGCGATAGCAAACAAATGAAATAGTCTATGGTGAAAAATATATATTAAAAAATCTACATATGTTAGTGATGGTGGGCAGTCAAAAATAAGAAAAAAATAGAACTTATAGGATCTATTCAGTGTTCCTTAAATCAAACAGAGAACAAAACAAGATAAGACAAAACAAAACAAGACAAAGGAACAGTAGAAGCCCTCCAGATGCTTTGATGCGGCAACATTTGGGGACTTATGATAAAAATTTGTGAACAGTGAAAAATTAACATTAAAAATAGATTCCTCAGCTGGGCAGTGGTGGGACATGCCTGTAATCCCAGCACTCTGGGAGGCAGAGGCAGAGGCAGGCGGATTTCTGAGTTTGAGGCCAGACTGGTCTACAGAGAGAATTCCAGGACAGCAAGGGCTATACAGAGAAACCCTGTCTCAAAAATAACAACAACAACAACAACAACAACCCCCCCCAAAAAAAAACAAAAAACAAATCCAAAAAACCAAAAAAAATTTCTTCTTCATAATGTTCAATTTTTAAAAATTAATTATTTGACAGTGTTTATTAAATTGGAAAAAAAATCCAGAAATACATATGTAATGCCTCTGAAATGAGGTCATTAATGTTTGGAACCCTGAGATTTCACCTCACACCAGTCAGAATGGCTAAGATTAAAAACTCAGAAGGTAGCAGGTGTTGGTGAGGGTGTGGAGAAAGAGGAACACTCCTCCATTGCTGGTAGGATTGCAAACTGGTACAACCACTCTGGAAATCAGTCTGGTGGTTCCTCAGAAAACTGGGCATGACACTTCCAGAGGACCCTGCTATACCACTCCTGGGCATATACCCAGCGAATTCCCCGGCATGCAATAAGGACACATGCTCCACTATGTTTATAACAGCCTTATTTATAATAGCCAGAAGCTGGAAAGAACCCAGATGTTCCTCAATGGAGGAATGGATATAGAAAATGTGGTATACTTACACAATGGAATACTACTCAGCAATGAATTCATGAAATTCTTAGGCAAATGGCTGGAACTGGAAAATATCATCTTAAGTCAGGTAACCCAACCACAAAAGAACACACATGGAATGCAGTCACTGATAAGTAGATATTAGCCCAGAAGCTTTGAATACCCAAGACATGATTAACATATCAAGTGATTCCTAAGAAGGAAGAAGAGGGCCCTGGTCCTGGAAAGGCTTGATGCAGCAAGGTAGGGGATTACCAGAACAGAGAAGTGGGAGGGGATTGATTGGGGAATGAGTGGAGTGAAGAGGGCTTATGGGACTTATGGGGAGGGGGAAACCGGGAAAAGGGAAATCATTTGGAATGTAAACAAAGAATGTAGGAAATAAAAAGATAGGGAACAGGTAAAGTTGATGCCAGGAAGGTTAGCTGGCCTTTTTAATTGTTTTTTTGTTGTCCCTGGGTATAGGTGTGAATGAGTGCGCTGATTATGTGTGGGCCGGGCTTAAGTTTTAGAATGAGAGAGCTTTGTCTGGTTGTGACAGGGGTCCCTGTGCTTAGGAAATCACATGTAGTTGGGTCTGGCGTGCCTTCCTCCTGTTATGGAGACATTGTAAAGGGGCTTGTCTCAGAAGTATATTAGCATTAGAGGCTGAGAAATAATCAGTAGACACTATCTTAGGATCCCTTTTCAAATTCCCATTCAACTTAATAGTAGATCAAATTGGTCTATCTCTTTTTTGTGTTTTTAGTTAAACCTTTTTCACGTTAGGAGTCACTTGAATCCATAATGCAAATATAAGTAAGTCCTTACTTTTATGCACATTTACCTTTATATTTCACTGTCCAGATTAAAAAGAAACAAACTTATAGCTCCCATGATAAGGCCCATCCAAAGCCTAAACAATAGGCTATGTAGCTTTGGATGGGCCTTATTATGGGAGTGAGGAATAGCAAAGTGTGTGGATATTATATTGGGAAATAGAAATGCATAGTGAGGAGTCAGAAGATGGAGGGGTGGGTAGGGTTGATTGCCCAGATTAGGTAGTAAAACTGGATGAATATGTAAGTCTAAATTGTGAAGGTGGTTGGTATTTTTCTCCATTGCTCCCCAAAAGACAGTCTGCAAATCCTCAAAGGTAGTCTTTGATTTTTAGATGCCACCTAGTGTAGTAACTGTGACTTCCAGCCAGTCTACCGTTCCCAGACCACTGCCCACCTAAGTCAAGTAGGTCTGTCTTTGCTTTCCTGGCTATATATGTGATTGTGTAGTCTTATAGGACATCATGTTAATTCTCTTGATGAATTGTTTTAACAGTTGTCTAGATACAATTACTATCTCTTTGGTCAGTCCATTTTTGTGATGGGGGAAGAAATGATCCCAACCTGTGTGGGTAAACTGTTATAGCCATTACTATGTATGCAAGATTCCCTGCAGATTCCAACACCTGCAGATGGTCATCCATTGTATAAACAGGTACAGGGTGTGTATGTAGTACCTGTATTACCTCCTGTGCCCTTTGGGTCACCTCTAGGTTACAATGCTTAAAATAGTACACATACAATGAACCTAGTTGTCATAATTCACTGCTTAGAGGATTATGACAAGAAAAACCACATTTGTATGTAATAAGATTTTTTTCCTCAGACAAGTTTCTATTCTCCCAAATAATTTTAGTCAACAGTTGGCAGAAGCTTTAGATCTGGAACTTGATGATAAAGAGATCTGAATGTTCTAGAATGTTTACTGCTCTAGGGGTTGTGGGAACTAGGAGAATGGGGTCACTTGCATTAATAAATATTACTTATCTTGGTGACTGAATAGTTTGGTGACAGGGCAGGCTGCATGTGTCAGGCAAGCCAGTATGTGTCAGGCAGACCAAGTGGCAAAAACATGTTTGTCTTGTCTATAGAGGTATATAAACCAGTAACAATACCTAGTTGTGATGAAAAATCTGAAGGAAACTCACTCTTACCTCATTCACTTGATCAGGCAGGAAAACCCATTCCCAGAACGATTCCTAGTTTTTGATGAACTTGAAGTCACAAGGCTCTTATATTGGTTTGTTGGAGTTTTCTCATAAGCTCTTCAGATCCTTGCACAATTCTTGAACCATGTTCAAACACTAGACTTTCAATAACTGTTGGATCTCCATGCTCTTGTGTTATCTATTCCTAAACCTGAATTTATATAGAATCAACTAAACACATCGAATAAAAATTCCATGTAACTTTTAGGAAAACAATCCAGGCTGGAACTTCTATGAGTCAAGGGAAGTAAAGGAGAGATTTTTCTCAGTGGCAAGTACCGGAAGTCACCAAACTATGCAGTCACCAAGATAAGTGATATTTATTAATGCAAACAACTTCTGAAGAACAAGAAATCAAAAGTTCTGATAAAGACAGGATCAGAGCTGGACATGGTGGTTCCAGGGGATCCTTTGTCCTCATCTGGCTTCCTCAGGCACCTGGGCATGGGTGATGCTGAGAAGTTCAAGCACGCACACACACACACACACACACACACACACACACACAAACCAAGTAAACAAAAAAATTGGAAAAGTCAGATTGCCACGCTAGCTGAACTGTGACGGTATACAGTGGAGTGGAAATCAGAGCTCATTGTTTCTCTTTATTCTTTTTTTAAAATTTTTATTAGCTATTTTCTTTATTTACATTTCACATGTTATCCCCTTTCCATGTTTCTCCTCCGAAAAGCCCCCATCCCATCCTCCCTCCCCCTTCTCACGAATCTACCCACTCCTGCTTCCCTGACCTGGTACTTCCCCTACACTGGGGCAACACGCCTTCACAGGTCCAAGGGCCTCTCCTCTCATTGAGGTCCAACAAGGCCATCCTCTGCTACATATGTGGCTAGAGCCATAGGTCTCTCCATGTATATTCTTTGGTTGGTGGTTTAGTCCCTGGGAGCCCTGGGGGTACTGGATGGTTCATATTGTTGTTCCTCCTATGGGGCTGCAAACCCCTTTAGCTCCTTGGCTCCTTTCTCTAGCTCCTCCATTAGGCACCCTGTGCTCAGTCCAGTAGTTGGCTGAGAGCATCCCCCTCTGTATTTGGCAGAGCCTCTCAGGAGAAAGCTATATTAGGCTTCTGTCAGCAAGCACTTGTTAGCATCCCTAACAGTGTCTGGGTTTGGTAACTGCTATGTAGGATGGATTCCCAGGTGGGGCAGTCTCTGTATGCCCTTTCCTTCAATCTCTGCTCTACACTTTGTCTCTGCATCTCTTCCCATGGGTATTTTGATTCCCCTTCTAAGAAGGACCAAAGTATCCACACTTTGGTCTTCCTTCTTTTTGAGTTTCATGTGGTCTGTGAATTACATATTCTGAGCTTTTGGGCTAATATCCACTTACCAGCAAGTACATACCATATGTGTTCTTTTGTGATTGGGTTATCTCACTCAGGATATTTTGTAGCTCCATGAATTTGCCTAAGAATTTCATGAATTCATTGTTTTTAATAGCTGAGTAGTACTCCATTGTGTAAATGTACCACATTTTCTGTATTCGTTCCTCTGTTGAAGGACATCTGGTTTTTTTCTAGCTTCTGGCTATTGCAAATAAGGCTGCTATGAACATAGTGTAGCATGTGTCCTTATTACATGTAGGAGCATCTTCTGAGTATATGCCTAGCAGTGGTATAGCTGGGTCTTCAGGTAGTACTATGTCCAATTTTCTGAGGAACCGCCAAACTGATTTCCAGAGTGGTTGTACCAGCTTGCAATCCCACCAGCAATGGAGGAGTGTTCCTTTTTCTCCACATTTTTGCCAGCATCTGCTGTCACCTGTGTTTCTGGTTTTCATTCCTTGTTACTTACATTTCGTTAAACTTTGACTTTTAACATTAAATTTTATTTCTAGGAAGATTATATTAAGGTATATATTAGCTCGTGAATTTTGTGATTTTTTTTTTTACATTTTAAATTTGCAGCCAGTAGTAGTAGTAGTTTGCAGTAGTAGGCCAGAGGAGTCAGGTCTAATTACCAGCATTACAAAGAACAACACCACCCTAGTACTTTGCATTTTATTTTAAAGAGACCCTCCCTTATTTGCCTCACTCCTTCAATTCTAATGCTAGTTCTTAGAAGGACAATATACTGATAATTGAAGTAAAAATCTATTCTTCCATGGCTGAAATTCCAATCATGTGCACAGTACCTTTCAGCTCTCCCTTTTGTTGTTTTTTCTATAACATTTTATAATTTTTTTCCCCATGAAGAGTCTTGTACACTATAAAAACTGTTTCTAGTGACTTTGATATTCTTTGAGTGGATTTTATTTTTGTTGTATTTGTAAATGGATATTTTTACAGCTTATCCCGTGCATTCCCTGTTCTTTCATTCCACAGATATGACTTGCCTGTGTCACACATAGTTCTAAACACTTTGATATAGCAATAAACCAAAGCACTCAGGGAAAACTAAGAGCAATCAAATATGTAAATAAAAAGAGGAAGATAATTATTATGAAACAGGTAAACAGGTCAGATTGATTAGAATGTGACCCTGGGTGGGGCTGTCCAAGTTAAATATCAGGTGACTTGAGACTGCAAGGAAGAAGGCACGTGTCCGAAGGTCTAAGAAACAAGAATTCAGCTGTAGTGGATAACTTAGTGATCTCAGGATTGAAGACAGGCATCTCTCACATTTACTCCCTGTGATGGCTCTTTTTATGCCAACTTGACACAAGCTAAAGTCATCTGGGAGCAGGGAACTATAATGAAGACAATGTCTTTGTAAGATTGGGCTGTAAGCAAGCCTGCAGGGCATTCTTCTAATTAGCAATTAATGAGGGAGGGCCCAGACTCTTGTGGGTGGTGCCATCTTTGGGCTAGTGGTACTGTGTTCAATAAGAAATCAGGCCGAGCAAGTCATGAGGAGCAAGTCAGTACATCCTTCCATGGCCTCTGCATCAGCTCCTGCCTTCTGGTTCCTGCCCTGCTTGAGTTCCTGCCCTCACTACTTTTGATGATGAACCCGTATATGGAACTGCAAATGAAATAAATCGTCTCCTCTCCAAGCTGCTGTGGCCATGGTGTTTCATTGCAGTAGTGACCCTGACTAGAACACTTTCTTAGGTTTACTTCTTTCTCCAGGACTGAAGTTATTCTAATGTTTTGTTTTTCTCTCATTTTCTAACCTATTCGCTCAATCAAAAATATTTATCAATAGTTCTCTATGTGCCCTTTCCATTATAAGCACTGAAATACCTCTGAACACTAAATTATTGATATGCTAGCAATTATTAATTGAGTGTTAAAAGTTAATAAATACCACACTGTGAGGATACCAAGAAAATAAAAATACATATAAATCTTAGAAAATATGCTTGTGAACTGTTTATTGAGAACAAGGATATTGATGAAATAAATCAAAGAAGGCTTAAATGAATGGGACACACTATATTCAATATGTCAGTAGACTCGATTTATTTCAGATCATAATTCCTCTCAAGCTTATCTCTAGGGTTAATATGATGCAATTGATGTTTTATTGAAATGAACAAGATGATCTTGTGTTTTATATGGCATTATAACAGAGAAGTAATTTGCAAAAAGAACATAGTTAGAAAACATGAAAAGAGAGTGCACATGAGAACTTTCAACCCTAAACAGGATAGCTGTACACACCTCCCCCTTGCCTCATTTTGGAAGAGCAGGCAAAAATGGCTTTCAGAGCCAGAGGTTGGGGTGTCCTGGAGTAAAACAGTGTTGACCTAGGCAGGGTCACTATGGCTGTGATGAAGCAAGGCAGGTTGGGGAGAAAAGAGGTAAATACCAGTCATTGAGGGAAGCCATGGCAGGACCTCATACTGGGTGGAAACCTGGAGTCAGCAGTGGATGCTACAAACTTTGTTTATTTGTGTTTTGAGAAGGAAAGAATGCTTATTGGGTGGGAAGGAGTGGGAGCATTTGGGAATAGTCTGAGAAGATAGAATATGATCAAAATATATTGTATAAGAGACAAAAAATAAATATTAAAAAATGACTCTTCACATGAGGTAGGGGGAGTGAAATACAGATGTATCTCTAAGGAGATCTCATTACTTGCAGTTTAGATTGGCAAGGATTGAAAACAATGTGTCGTCTTTGTGAGGAAATAGAGCAATTGTCTGGCAGTGGTGATGGAAATGAACAATGCAGCCGCCATTTTAAAAGTGATGGGTAGCACATGCTTAGCATCCTGTCCAGCCATCCAATTCTAGGGACATGCACAAAACCTTGAATGTTTATAACAGCTCTTTTTTTTTTTTAAAGTACTAATACATTAAGTGTTTTTATATTTAGTTTTTTTTTTAGTTAGCATACAAAGTAATGTTTTTTTAAAAGAAATTATGTAATTTCATTTTATGTGTTTGCCTGCATGTGTGTCTGTGTGAGCGTGTCAGATCCTCTGGAATTGGAGTTACAGACAGTTGTGAGGCACTGTGTGGATTCTGGTAACTTAACCCATGTTCTGGCAGTGCACTAACTACATTCTCTCTCTTTCTCCTCTCTCTTCTCTCCTCTCTCCTCTCTCCTCTCTCTTCTCTCTTCTCTTTTCTCTCCTCTCTCCTCTCTCTTATCTCCTCTCTCTTCTTTCCTCTCCCCTCTTTCCTCCTCTCCCCTCTCCCCTTCTCTCCTCTCTCTTCTCTCTCCTCTCTCTCCTCTTCCCTCTCCCCCTCTCTTCATGTCTTCTGTGTTTTCATTTTATTTACATATCCCAACCACAGTTCTCTTCCCTCCTCTCCTCTCAGACCTTCTCTTCTACCTCCTGCATCTGCTCCTGTCTTCCTTTTTAGAAAAGAGCTAGCCTCAATTGATATCAACTAGTCAAATTTCAGTAAGACAAGACACCTCCTCTTCTATTCAGGCTATACAAGGAAACCCAGTAGGGGGAAAGTGTTCCAAAGGCAGGCAACAGAGTCAGAGACAGTTCCTGCTGTTAGGAGTCCCACAAGAAGACCAAGCTACACAATTATAACATATACAGAGGACCTAGGCCAGTTGCGTGTAGGCTCTCTGGTTGGCAGTTCAGTCTCTGTGAGCCCATTTGGGCTCAGATTAGTTGATTCTGTGAGTTTTCTTGTGTCCTTGACCCCTGTGGCTCCTACAATTCTCTGGAAGATCTGGCAGTATTCTTAACTTGTTTTCTTAAGAGTTAATGACACTGATCATTTCCCCAAATACTTAACTATTTGTATTTATTTACAAAGGTTTAGAAATATTCAAAAGTGAAGGTAACCCAAATGTTCCTTGACTAGAGAATAATTTAATAGATTATTCTGTGTCTATAAATAGGCTATCCTTTAACATTAAAAAGCAACAAACTACACAATGCAAAGTAAATGAATTTGGCACACTGATAAGTGAAAGAGAGCAAATTCAAATGGCCATGTATTGTGCCTCCATTTATGTGATACTGTGAAAAATGAAACAATCAAAATAGAGAAAAATTATGGTTGTTGAGATGCAGCAATCAAGGCGGATCTTTATTATTTTTCTGTTTTTTTTTGAGTGAAGCATGAAAATATTTTTTGGAATGAAAGAACTATTCTATATTTTGATTATGGTAATGGCTACGTGACTATATAAGCTTGTTAAGCTTTAGAATCTGTTTTACTATGTGTAAATTATAACTCGACTTTAAAAAAATGGAAAGAAATAAATTACAGAGATAGGAATATCCAGTTACATAGATAAATGATCTTTTTTGCTTGTTTTAAAACTTTACAGTGGGTATAGCAAGTGATCATAATAAGATTTGGCAATCCGTCAGAGCTGAATGAAAATAATTACTGTTTGGGCCGAAGACGTGGCTTACTAGTCAAGAACATGTCTTGCTCTTCTGGTAGATCCAAGTTCAGTTCATTGCACATCTATCAGGCTGACTATAACTGCCTGTAACTTCAGTTTCAGGTCATCTGATGTCCTCTTCTGGCATCTGTGGGTATTTGTACATATGTGGCATTTGTTCGCACAGACACATAATACAAATTCATAAAAAATAAAATAATAAAAATAAATCTCTTGAAAAATTACTATCTGGGGCTAGAGATGTGGTTCAGCAGTTTCAGAACAGTTATTAAGGACCCAGGTTTGATTCTTAACTCAGACATGGTGATTCACAACCATCTGCAATTCCAATTCCAGGAGATGCCTCTTCTGACATCTACTGGCCTCATGTGTGCCAAAGTGCACAGACTCATATCTAGGCAACACACACACACACACACATACACACACACACACACACACCACATACTACTGCCTGAAAGACAAAGTTCTGGTGCTCATTGGTTTAGGATGGCACTACTCTAAAATCTGTTTTATTAATAATATATGTGTTGGCTGGGAGCTGCATGGGAATGCAGATTCCAGGGCTCCATTCACTGGTTGAGGAATGTTTGTGGATAGGGCTACCCAATGTGATCTAATTTGTCAGCCAGGTGTTTCAGAGCCTCAGGTAATGTCTGAGCCAATACCTTGGTTCCTTTGCTCATATTTGTGGGGGCTTAAGAGAAACAAAGATGTTCCTTTTTTTTTTTTAACATTTTTTATTTATTTTCTATTTTTTACTGTATTTCTTTAATTTTAAATATTTTCTCTTTTAATTTTTTAAAATTTATTTTCTATATTCTTTGTTTACATTCTAAAAGCCTTCCCCTTTCTCAGTCCATCCCCCCCCCCATATGTTCCATAAGTCCTCTTCTCTCTATCCATTCTCCTGTCTTTCCCCCTCCCTTTTCTCTGACCTGGTACTACCCTACAATGCTGGATCAAGCCTTTCCAGGATTAGGGCCCTCTTCTTTCTTCTTCATGGGAACCATTTGATATGCTAATTGTATCTTCAGTGTTCAGAGATTCAGGTCTAATTAATATCCATTTATCAATGATTGCATTCCATGTGTATTCTTTTGTGATTGCGTTACCTCGCTTAGGATGATATTTTCCAGTTCCATCCATTTGCCTAAAAAATTCATGAATTCATTGCTTTTAATTGCTGAATAGTACTCCATTGTGTATATATACCACATTTTCTGTATCCATTCCTCCATTGAGGGATATGTGGGTTCTTTCCAGCTTCTGGCAATTATAAATAAGGCTGCTACGAACATAGTGGAGCATGTGTCCTTATTGCATGCTGGGGAATCCTCTGGGTATATGCCCAGGAGAGGTATAACAGGGTCCTCTGGAAGTGTCATGCTCAGTTTTCTTAGGAACTGCCAGACTGATTTCCATAGTGGATGTACCATCTTACAATCCCACCAGCAGTGGAGGAGTGTTCCTTTCTCCATATCCTTGCCAACACCTGCTGTCTCCTGAGTTTTTAACCTTAGCCATTCTTATTGGTGTGAGGTGAAATCTCAGGGTTGTTTTGATCTTTATTTCCCTAATGGCTAATGATGTTCAGCATTTCATAAGGTGCTTCTTGGCCATCCGAATTTCTTCAGGTGAAAATTCTTTGTTTAGGTCTCTACCCCATTTTTTAATAGGGTTATTTGGTTCCCTGGGATCTAACTTCTTGATTTCTTTGTATATATTGGATATTAGCCCTCTATCTGATGTAGGGTTGATGAAGATCTTTTCCCAATTTTTTGATTGCCATTTTGTCCTTTTGACAGTGTCCTTTGCCTTACAGAAACTTTGTAATTTTATGAGGCCTCATTTGTCAATTCTTGATCTTAGAGCATAAGCTATTGGTGTTTTGTTCAGAAACGTTTCCCATGTGCCTAGGTCCTCAAGGGTTTTCCCCAGTTTCTTTTCTATTAGTTTCAATGTGCTTGGTTTTATGTGGAGGTCCTTGATCCACTTGGAGTTGAGCTTAGTACAAGGAGATAAGAATGAATCAATTAGCATTCTCCTGCATGCTGACCTCCAGTTGATCCAGGACCATATGTTGAAAAGGCTATCTTTTTTCCACTGGATGTTTTCAGCTCCTTTGTCAAAGATCAAGTGACCATAGGTGTGTGGATTCATTTCTGGGTCTTCAATTCTATTCCATTGGTCCACTTGCCTGTCCCTGTGCCAATACCATGCAGTTTTTAACACTATTGCTCTGTAGTATTGATTTATGTCTGGGATACTAATACCCCCAGAAGTTCTTTAACTGTTAAGAATAGTTTTAGCTATCCTGGGTTTTTTGTTATTCCAGATAAATTTGAGAATTGCTTTTTCTAACTCTGTGAAGAACTGAGTTGGGATTTTGATGGGGATTGCATTGAATCTGTATATTGCTTTTGGCCAGATGGCCATTTTAACTATATTAATCCTGCCAATCCACAAACATGGCAGATTTTTCCATTTTCTGAGGTCTTCGATTTCCTTCTTCAGAGACTTGAAGTTCTTGTTGTAAAGATCTTTCACTTGTTTGGTTAGAGTCACACCAAGATACTTTATATTGTTTGTGGTCATTGTGAAGGGTGTCATTTCCCTAACTTCTTTCTCAGCCTGCTTATCCTTTGAGTATAGGAAGACAAGTGATTTGCTTGAGTTGGTTTTATAACCTGCCACTTTGCTGATGTTCTCTGGTGGAGTTTTTTGGGTCACTTAAGTATACTATCATGTTGTCTGCAAATAGTGATAATTTGACTTCTTCCTTTCCAATTTGTATCCCCTTGACCTCCTTATGTTGTCTAATTGCTCTAGCTAGAACTTCAAGTACTATATTGAAAAGATATGGAGAGAGAGGGCAGCCTTGTCTAGTCACTGATTTTAGTGGGATTGCTTCAAGTTTCTCTCCATTTAGTTTGATGTTGGCTACTGGTTTATTGTATATCGCTTTAACGATGTTTAGGTATGGGCCTTGAATTCCTGTCCTTTCCAAGACTTTTAGCATGAAAGGATGCTAAATTTTGTCAAATGCTTTTTCAGCATCTAATGAAGTGATCATATGGTTTTTTTCTTTGAGTTTGTTTATGTAGTGGATTGCATTGATGGATTTCCTTATATTGAACCATCCCTGCATGCCTGGGATGAAGCCCACTTGATCGTGGTGGATGATCATTTTAAGGTGTTCTTGGATTCGGTTGGCAAGAATTTTATTGAGTATTTTTGCATCGATATTCATAAGGGAAACTGGCCTGAAGTTCTATTTCTTTGTTGGATCTTTGTGTGGTTTTGGTATCAGTGTAATTGTGGCTTCATAGAACGAGTTGGGTAGTGTTCCTTCTGTTTCTATTTTGTGGAACAGTTTGAAGAGTATTGGTGTTAGGTCTTCTTTGAAGGTCTGATAGAATTCTGCACTGAAGCCATCTGGTCCTGTACTTTTTTTGGTTGGGAGACTTTCTATGACCCTTTTATTTCTTTAGGGGTTATGGGACTGTTTAGATGATATATTTGATCCTGATTTAATTTTGGTGTTTAGTATCTGTCTAGTAAATTGTCCGTTTCCTCCAGATTCTACAGTTGTGTTGATTATAGGCTTTGGTAGTAAGATCTGATGATTTTTTGAATTTCCTCGGTTTCTGCTGTAATATCTCCCTTTTCATTTCTAATTTTGTTAATCTGGATACTGTCTCTGTGCCCTTTGGTTAGTCTAGCTAAGGGTTTATCTATCTTGTTGATTTTCTCAAAGAACCAGTTCTTGGTTTTGTTGATTCTTTGTATGGTTCTCTTAGTTTCTACTTGATTGATTTTGGCCCTGAGTTTGATGATTTCCTGCCTTCTACTCCTCCTCGGTGAAATAGTTTCTTTTTGCTCCAGGGCTTTCAGGTGTGTCATTAAGTATGCTCTCTCCATTTTCTTTTTGGAGGCACTCAGGGCTTTGAGTTTTCCTCTTAGCACTGCTTTCATTGTGTCCCATAGATTTGGGTATGTTGTGTCTTAATTTTCATTAAATTCTAAAAAGTTTGATTTTTTTTCTTTTTTTCTTCCTTGACCAAGGTATCATTGAGTAGAGTATTGTTCAGTTTCCATGTGTATGTGGGCTTTCTGTTGTTTTTGTTGCTATTGAAGACCACACTTAATCCACAGTGATCTGATAGGAGGCATGGGATTATTTCCATCTTCTTTTATTTGTTGAGATCTGTCTTGTGACCAATTATATGGTCAGTTTTGGAGAAGGTACCATGAGGTGCTGAGAAAAAGGTATATTCTTTTGCTTTAGGGTGAAATGTTCTCTCTATATATCTGTTAAATCTAATTGGTCCAAAGCTTCAATTAGTTTCACTGTGTCCCTGTTTAGTTTCTGTTTTCCTGATCAGTCCATTGAGGAAAGTGCAGTGTTGAAGTCACCCACAATTATTGTGTTAGGTGCAATGTGTGCTTTGAGCTTTAGTAAAGTTTCTTTTATGAATGAGGGTGCCTTTGCATTTGGAGCATAGATGTTCAGGATTGAGAGTTCTTCTTGGTGTGTTTTTCCTTTGACTAGCAAAAGTGTCCCTCATTGTCTTTTTTGATGACTTTAGGTTGAAAGTCAATTTTATCTGATATTAGAATGGCTACTCCAGCTTGTTTCCTGAGACCATTTGCTTGTAAAATTGTCTTCTAGTCTTTTACTCTAAGGTAGTGTTTGTGTTTGACACTGAGGTGTGTTTCCTGTATGCAGCAAAATGTAGGATTCTGTTTACGTATCCAGTCTCTCTTTTTTTTTATTTCTTAATTATATGTAAGTACACTGTAGCTGTCTTCAGACACCCCAGAAGAGGGCCTCAGATCTTGTTAGAGATGGCTGTGAGCCACCATATGGTTGCTGGGATTTGAACTCATGACCTTTGGAAGAGCAGTCGGTGCCCTTAACCACTGAGCCATCTCTCCAGCCCACGTATCCAGTCTCTTAATTTATGTCTTTTTATTGGGGAATTGAGTCCATTGATGTTAAGAGATATTAAGGAATAATGATTATTACTTCCTGTCATTTTTGATGTTTTTATATTTGTTTGGTTATCTTTTTTTGGGTTTGATGAAAGAAGGTGACTATCTTGCATTTTCCAGGGTGAAGTTTCCCTCCTTTTATTGGTGTTTTCCTTCTATTATCCTTTGTAGGGCTGAGTTTGTGGTAAGATATTGGCTGAACTTGGTTTTGTCATGGAATATCTTGGTTTCTCCATCTATGGTGATTGAGAGTTTTGCTGGGTATAGTAGTTTTGGCTGTCATTTATGTTCTCTTAGAGTCTGCATGAGATCTTCCCAGGATCTTCTATCTTTCATAGTCTCTGGTGAGAAGTCTGGTGTGATTCTGATAGGTCTTCCTTTATATGTTACTTGGCCTCTTTCTCTTACTGCCTTTAATATTCTTTCTTTGTTTAGTACATTTGGGGTTTTGATAATTATGTGACAGGATGTATTTCTGTTCTGGTCCAGTCTGTTTGGAGTTCTGTAGGCTTCTTGTATGTTCATGGGCATCTCTCTCTTTAGATTAGGGAAGTTTTCTTCCATAATTTTATTGAAGATATTTGCTGGCCCTTTAAGTTGTAAATCTTCACTCTCATCTATGCCTATAATCCTTAGGTTTGGCCTTCTTAATGTGTCCTGGATTTCCTGGATGTTTTGGGTTACAAACTTTTTGCATTTTGCATTTTCTTTGACTGTTGAGTCCATGGTTTCTATGCTATCTTCTGCATCTGAGATTCTTTCTTCTATCTCTTGTATTCTGTTTTTGATATTTGCATTTATGGTCCCTGATTTCTTCCCAAGGTTTTCTATCTCCAAGGTTGTCTCCCTTTGTGATTTCTTAGTTGTTTCTACTTCTGTTTTTTAGCTCCTGGATGTTTTTGCTCAGTTCCTTCACTTGCTTGTTTGTGTTTTCCTGTAATTCTTTGAGAGATTTTTGTGTTTCTTCTTTCATGACTTCTGCCTGTTGATCAAAGTTCTCCTGTATTTTTTTAAGTGATTTTTGCATTTCCTCCTTATTGGCTACTATCGTTTGACCCATATTCTCCTGAATTTCTTTAAGTGATTTTTGTGTTTCCCTTGTAAGGGCTTCTATCTTTTGATCATTTTTTCTCCTTAATTTCTTTAAGAGATTTTTTTTATGTCCTTCATGTGTTCTTGTAACAGCATCACGACCAGTGATTTTACATCCAAATCTTGCTTTTCTGGTGTGTTGGGGTATCCAGGTCTTGCAATTAATGGAGAATTGGGTTCAGATACTGACATATTGCCTTGATTTCTGTTAGTAATGCTCCTACATTTTCCTTTTGCCATCTAGATCTCACTGGTGTTAGTTGGTCTTGTTGTCAATGCAGGACTCACCCTTGCAAGATGCCTCCCTGCAGCCGGCCTCCAGATGCACTGCTGGCCCTCTGCACTGCTTGGGGACTGGGCACATGGCCCAGGCTGCTTCTGATGTAGAGGTGGTGATCGGAAGGCTCCTGCCAGTGGCCTCTGGATGGATCCTCTGCTTTTCCAGGTCAGAGGGATTCACCTGAGCAAGCTGCCTCCCTGTGGCTGGCCTCCAGATGCACTGCTGGCCCTCTGTACTGCTTGGGGATGGGGCACGTGGCCCAGGCTGCTCCTGATCCAGAGGTGAGGACTGGAAGGCTCCTGTCAGAGGCCTCCAGATGGATCCTCTGCTTTGCCGGGTCAGACGGACTCACCCGAGCAAGGTGCCTCCCTCTGGCTGGCCTCCAGATGCACCGCTGACCCTCTGCCCTGCTTCCAAAGATGTTCTTGAATTCTGGATCTGCATTTACTCTTTTAAGGTTTGGTTTTCCTCATCTGTACAAATGAGGAGTTTAATATCTACCTTCTAATGTTGTTCTTCAGGTGCAGCTGAAAGAAGTGCTTAGCACAATATGAAGTGCTTTAAGTATCCAGTGACAGGTAATTAATTAGTTTTAAATGTTATGGTATTGCACTATTTTTTTAATGTATGCATAATCAAATTTATCATAGGCAGAGGTTTCAGACTGGTGTCTGACTATCACCTCAGTACCCACATAAGCAAAGAGCTCAAAATTCATGATAAGTTTTCCTTTTCCCATGAGCTTCTTATGTTTGTTTTGTGTTTTCTTCAACAAAATACTATTTGAGGGGAGACACTGTGGATGTTGTTTCAAGACAGGATACATTTTTTTGGATATTTTCTTTATTTGCATTTCAATTGTTATCCCCTTTCCTGGTTCCCTCCCCCACCCAGAAACTCCTATCCCATCCTCCTTCCCCCTGTTTCTATGAGGGTGTTCTTCTACCCACCCCAATCCTTCCTCTCTACCCTCGATTCCCCTACACTGGGGCATCTATCAAACCTTCACAGGACCAAAGACCTCACGTCTCATTGATGCCTGACAAGGCCATCCTCTGCTATGTATGTGGCTAGAGCCATGGGTCCCTCCATGTGTATTCCTTGCTTGCTGGCTTAGTCCCTGAGAGCTCTGGGGGGGTTGGTTGGTTGATATTGTTGTTCTTCCTATGAGATTGCAAAGCCCTTCAGCTGACAGGATACATTCTATTTGGTAGGAAAAGTGCTTTTGTTTGTTTGTAATTTAATCATTACTTGACATTTGTAAGAATCGAATTAAAATCAATTTAATTATAAACAGTTGACTAACCTGAGGCAGAATATTTGGAAGCAAATACGAATGTGGAGCTTTTTGCTTGATTCACAATCTGTTTAAAAACTCATATTACATGTACATGTGAATGTGTGCATGCTTGTGTGCCTGCGTGTGTGCCTTTGTGGCGTGCCTCTGTGCCTCTGTGTGTGTGTGTGTGTGTGTAAAAGAGGAAAAGAGTTGATTATTTTGTTTTAAGATAATTTTTGTAATTATATGTATGTACAGAAAACTTAGTGTTCATTTAACCCAATTTAGTGGCGAGTTCTTTAGCCTTTGCCTTTTCCAACTTTGCAGTGCGAGCCACAGACTTAGGACCCAGGATGTTGCCTCCCCAGTGGCTGCAGATATCGTCATATCTGTCATTATAATTGGTTCTAGTAGCTTCCACCAGCTTAGCCAGAGCACCCTTGTCTTCCGAGTTAACCTGTGTGAAGGCAACAATGGTGCGTGTCTTCCTGTGGACCAGGCACCTCAACCTGGCCTTTCCCTTGATGATGCAGCAGGGCACCCCATCTTTTGCACAGGGCAGGCAAGGAAACCACCAGCTCAGTGGGGTCTACATCATGGGCAATTACCACCAGCTGAGCCTTCTTATTCTCCACCAAGGTGGTGACTGTATTGAGTTTTGCTTGGGGGATGGGGTGGATTGTCGCGACCACCCTTGCCAGCAAGGAATGACACATCGCAGGAAGATCTTCTTCAAGCAGTTTATTCCCAGGGGGATTAAAAAACACCTGGACACAGGTCATTCTGCAAGGAGAATGCACCCCCCCCCAAACCTTACTGAGAGACCAGCAATATATATACTAGAGACCAGGGAAGGGAACAGGAAAAATTAGTTATAGTCATAGGTCAGGTACCTGGGAAGTCCGTACCACACCGGGCAGGAAGGCAGGAATCAAGCTAAGCCACGGGATGTTTTGCTCTCAAGAAACCTGTGCAAACAGCTCAGCTGGGGGTGTTGAGCCAAGCTCTCTGGCTCCCAGCAGTGGATAGGTGGTCTCTTAGTTGGGACGTCCCCTTTGCCAGAAGCTCTCTTCTCAGCAAGGGCCAGTAGCCTTTGCTCCTTCTCTTTCGTTGTCTCTGGCCTGTACCTGTGGGCAAACTTAAGCAGCTGAGTAGCTGTTTGCCTATCCAGGGCCTGGGTGGACTGGTTAATGGCAGGAGGGACTTTGAGCTGCTCACAGAGGATGGCTCTTTGCCACTGCAGCCTGATATAGGGTGACCATTTGATGAAGCATGTTAGGTGTCTTTTGGGCTGGATGTCCTGCCCAATGCTGAAGTTCTTGGGCCTTTTCTCAAACAAAGGATTCACCACCGTTTTGGCCTCTTGTTTCTTGACGATGGTGGGGGGCTGGGGCCACCTTCTTCCCCTTGGCCTTCTTTCCTTTGGGCATCTTGCTCTGCTGGGGGAAATATCAAGAGTTGATTATTAAAAAAGAGAAGACATGGGGAAAAGAAAGTATAAGCATCAAAAATGAAAAATTTTTTGAAGTGCCCTTTCAATTTAGGAAATATAAGAAATTAATAGTTTTGTGTCCGTTTTCCAAGTTGAAAGCCATGACTCCTAGTGAAAATAACTTTTTTCCTTTTGTAGAGTGAGAGGATAGGTTCTTGATAATATTCTTTGTTTTCCATTTCCTGTGGATGGCAAGTACTTGATTAATTATTCATATGACTTGATAATGCAAGCACCTCTTAAAGAGGAAGCTCTTCTGAGGTATTTCACCTCTCTTTATTCAGCATTCAGGAGATGTATTACTTCTCCCATGATTAGTAGAGAAGAGGAAGATGTATTTCCTGTTTTTGAATTTGTCTATCTCCATTTCAAATTCAACTGAAGCTGAGAACGCTAGAATCTTTTGCATTGATGACTAAGTCTAGATTCTACGTGACTGCTTCTCTCTGCCTGGCAGTGTAGTGCAAGGTAAGTGTTAGCGCACCCCAAAATACTAGACAGGAGCTGATCTGATCTGATGCAATCACACCAGGGCCTTTATTGAGCTAGCTCGGGCCCCTCAGTCCACCACGGACAAGTAGGATAGTTTTGTTGGAGAGGAGGCCTGAATATCTATCTGGGTAAGATTTTACGGAAAGCTTTAAGTGGGTGGGTGGATGGTGTATGTGTTTCTAGCCTGGGAAGCATCTAATTGGAGAGCTACTATGGCCTTTAGCATGATTGGCTGCTGCTAGGAGTCAAACCATAAACTTCACTTTTACATCCCTCTGCATTGGTGGGCGTTAGGCAGGGGGTGGGTTTATTGGGGATTAACGTGGAAACACTGGATTTGTTGGGGGAGATTAACCTGAAAAACCTGTGGTTTTGTTGGGGATAGCCTAGAAACTGGAGCTAGGCTCTTGGGTTTTGTTGGTGGTAACTTGGAAACTAATGCTAGGTACCAGCCTGTTAGTTTACTTGAGTTCTAACTTAGGTAAAGTTCTCTAAAATGGAGCCTGAATGTAAATGATTTGGTCTCTCAGCAGCTGCTATGTTTAAAGGTGATCTTGTGTAGGCTTTCCTATTAGAGAAAACATTGGCAAAATGTAAGATCTTAAGTAAAGTTTGTATTCTTTGAGAGAGCAGTTGAATTTGTCTTTCATACCAGTAGAAGGAATCTATTTTTTTTTTTTTTTTGCAGAAATTTCTGTGTCTTGTGTGAGGTTGTTCTTTGTTTCTTTTTCCTTCTTTCTGCCTTTTTCTTTGTTTCTCCTCCTCCTCCTTCTCTCCTTCTCCTCCTCCTTCTCCTTCTCCTTCTTCTTCTTCATCTCCTTTTCCTCCTTCTCCTCCTTCCTTCCTCCTCCTCCTCCTCATTCTCCTCATCCTCCTTCTTCTCCTTCTTCTTTAAGGAAACACAGACAGAGAGAAAATGAATATTTTTCCAACTTTTCTGTCTTGGTTAGATTTGATTGTCAATTTGATACAAATTATAGTCACCTGGGAAGAAGGAACCTAAGTGAAGAAGTGCTTAGGTCAGATTGGCTTGTGGCTATTTCTGTGAAAAATTGTCTTGATTGAAAGGACAAAGCTCACCATGGGCAGCACCATCCTTAGGCTGGTGGGCCTGAGCTGTCTGAGAAAGCTAGCTGAGTATGAGCCAGAGAACAGGCCAGGCCTGCTTGGTTTAGCATAGAGCCTGCTTGATCTCCTTCTCTGGCTTACCGCAATAGTAGATCATGACCTGGAATATAAGTTGAAATGAAATGTCCTTTTCTCCCAATGCTGCTTTTGTTCAGCAACAAGAATCAATCTAGAACACCTGACCAACATATGGAGTAAGTTGTATAATTGGTATCTTCAATGTCTTTGCTTATTTCTATTTCTATTTCATTGAGACGTGCAATATCATGACCTTGTGAGTACTCCAACCAACTAGAACAATTATGGAAACTCTATTTAGAAGCATTATGAGAACACTTGGCTGGAAAAACATCTCAGTGGGTAAAGTGGTTACCTAGAAAGCGTGAGGACCTGAGCTGGGGTTCCCAATACCCATGTAAAAGGCAGAGAAATGAAGCTGATACTGACCTAGATTCATCACTAGTGGCTAGTCCTTCCTTCCTTCCTTCCTTCCTTCCTTCCTTCCTTCCTTCCTTCCTTCCTTCCTTCCTTCCTCCCTCCCTCCCTCCCTCCCTCTTTCCCTCCCTCCCTCTTTCCCTCCCTCGCTTGCTTGCTTTCTTTCTTTCTTTCTTTCTTTCTTTCTTTCTTTCTTTCTTTCTTTCTTTCTTTCTTTCTTTCTTCTTTCTTTCTTTCTTTTTCCTTCCTTCCTTGCTTTTTTCCTTCCTTTGTTTCTGTCTCTTCCTCTCTCCTTCTCTCTCTGTCCCTCTCTGTCTCTCTGTCTCTGTCTCTCTCTGTCTCTGTCTCTCTGTTTCTCTGTCTCTCTGTCTCTCTGTCTCTCTCTCTCTGTGTGTTTGTGTGCATGATGCTTGTATGCCCCGTTCCCATGGAGGCCTGAAGAAGGCATCACAACCCTTGGAGTTGGAGTTACAGGTGTTTTGAAGCACCTATTTTGGGTGCTTCGACTTGAACTTGGGTCCCCTGGAGGAAGAGTACTATGTGCCCTTAACTGCTAAGCTATCTCTTCTGATGTAGGTTGTCCTGTTAACCTGTAGTCTGCTACCTTCTTGCTGCTTCTTCACTTTACCCTTCTTGGTCATATGTGTAAAGAGAGGAAAAAGGGAAAGATCATTCTTGTTGCTTCTTTGCAAAGCATGACGTCATTCTCCTCAGGATCTCTTTCATTCCAAAAGGCTCCCATATATAAAATTTAATAGGACACAATTCAGCCCAATGCAGATTTTTCCCCATTTAAAGCTACTACAAATAAGACAACCTTGAATAGCTGCATATAAGTCATTGTTAGAACATAATTTACTTTCTTTTGTATAAACACCCAGAACTAAGCTGGATAATCCTTCTGATAAATACATGTTTAAAAACATGAAGACTACTGAACAGATTTTGAAGTATTCTATTTGTATCATGAGTATACATTTTAGTTTTGAGATATCCTTGGGAATGTTTGATATGGTAAGCTTTTAAAATGATAATATATTGCGGGTTTAATTTGTATTTCCCTAATGACTAGATGCACACTTATCCATTGATGTTCCATTGTGTATTTCCACTGGTAAATACTTGTTCAAATATTTGTTCATTTAAAACATCTGGTTCCTTTTTTTCTTATGGTTGTAATTTAAAAGTGCTTCACATATGTCCCTGAATGTATGCTTATTTTTCCTGGTATTAAAAACTTTTTAATCAAATGTGTGACTTCCAAGTATTTTTCCCTATTGTTTAGCTTGGACTTAATTCTTTTACTAGTGTCTTCCATTTTTTTTTTAAATTTATATTAAGTTTATTTTTTATTTATTGAAAAGGGAAGTAAAAGTACTTTATGAAACCAGGCGATAGTGGCACACACCTGTAATCCCAGCACTCTGGGAGGCAGAGGCACGCGGATTTCTTAGTTCGAGGTCAGACTGGTCTATAGAGCGAGTTTCAGGATAGCCAGGGCTATACAGAGAAACCCTGTCTTGAAAAAACCAAATCCAAAAACCAAAACCAAAACCCAAACCAAAACCAAAAGAACAAAAAACAAAAAACAAAAACAAAAAAACACAAAAAAACCAAAAACACTTTATGACAAAAATAAACATTTACATGGAAAATATTTCAGATAAACATGTTAAAATTGGCAATTTTCATGGAAAATTAAAGAGTAAAGTGGTAGACATTTAAAACATTGCTAAATTAATTGAAATATGGGATAGAAACATTTTATGATAGAATGAAGATTTACATGGAAGATATTTTTGATAAGATTGTAGAAAATGTAGAAAAACATGTTAGAATTGAAGATTATCATGGAAAATTTTATATAAATATAGTAATAATGATAGGCATAAAAGTATTCCTAAGTGTATTGAAAGTGGAATTATAAACATTTTCTGATAAACTTGAAGGTTTACATGAAAAATGTTTCTGATAAAATTGAAGAAATATATAGAAATTAAAGATTATCATGGAAATTATATAGATAAAATGATAGGCATAAAGATAATTCTAAGTTGATTGAAAGTGGAATTATAAACATTTTCAGATACAACTGAAGATTTACATGGAAAATATTTCTGGTAAAATTCAAGAACTAGACACACACATTAAAATTGACTATTTCATGGAAAATTTTACATATAAAATGGTAGATATAAAACCTTTTTCTAAATTAATTGAAGGTGGAATCAGAAACATTTGTGATAAAATCAAATATTTACATTGAAACATTTCTGGGAGGCCCTGCTGCCCTCCTTTCTTCCAGAAGGGCAGGACAGGCAGCTCTAGGTACAGAGATATCCTGAGCTTAACATCACTTGGGATTCAGACCACCAGGCTTCTGCCTGCACCCAAGACTTGGGCAGCTCTGTGGTTTGTCTGTGTGCCAGCCTGTCATGGATCATTTGCCCTGCGGAGTAAACGGCACTTGGAGGGGCTCCCTGCCACTATCTCTGCTCCTACTTGGACAGGATAGGCAGCTCCAGATACACAGAGACAACCCCGAGTATAACATTGCTTGGGGCAAGGCACACAAGGGCTCCAATGGCACCCAAGAGTAGGGCAGCCCATCATCAATCTGTGCCAGGGGAAACCCAGTCATCCAGAGGAGCAGAAATAGCCTTACAGGCTTACAGAAGGTTCAAGCACCAGACAGTGACAATAGGACCAACTAATGCCAGAGATAACCAGATGGCAAAAGGCAAATGTAGGAATGTTACTAACAGAAATCAAGGTCATATGGCAGGATCTGAACCCAATTCTCTGACAACAGCAAGTCCTGGATACCCTAACACACCAGAAAAGCAAGAGTTGGATTTAAAATCACTGGTCATGATGCTGTTAGAGGAACACAAGAAGGACACAAATAAATCTCTTAAAGAAATACAGGAGAAAATGGATCAAAAGGTAGAAGCCCTTACAAGGGAAACACAAAAATCATTTAAAGAAATTCAGGAGAATATGGGTCAATAGATCGAAGCTAATAAAGAGGAAATGCAAAAATCACTTAAAGAAATACAGGAGAACTTGGGTCAACAGGCAGAAATCATAAAAGAGGAAACACAAAAATCTCTTAAAGAATTATAGGAAAACACAAACAAACAAATGAAAGAACTGAGCAAAGCCATCCACGATCTAAAAACAGAAGCAGAAACAACTAAAGCGAGACAACTTTGGAGATAGAAAACCTTGGGAAGTAATCAGGGGTCATAGATACAAATATCAACAACAGAATACAAGAGATAGAAGAAAGAATCTCAGATGCTGAAGATACCATAGAAAGCATTGACTCAATAGTCAAAGAAAATGCAAAATGCAAAAAGCTTGTAACCCAAAACTTCCAGGAAATCCAAGACACAATGAGAAGACCAAACCTAAGGATTATAGGCATAGATGAGAGTGAAGATTTACAACTTAAAGGGCCAGAAAATGTCTTCAACAAAATTCTGGAAGAAAACATCCCTAAGCTAAAGAGAGAGATGCCCATGAACATACAAGAAGCCTACAGAACTCTAAACAGACTGGACCAGAACAGAAACTCCTCCTGTCAGATAATAATCAAAACCCCAAATGTACTAAACAAAGAAAGAATATTAAAGACAGTAAGAGAAAAAGGCCAAGTAACATATAAAGGAAGACCTATCAGAATTACACCAGACTTCTCACCTGAGACCATGAAAGCTAGAAGATCCTGGGCAGATCTCATGCAGACTCTAAGAGAACACAAATGCCAGCCAAGACTACTATAACCAACAAAACTCTCAATCACCATAGATGGAGAATCCAAGTTATTCCATGATAAAACCAAATTTATACAATATCTTTCCACAAACCCAGCCTTACAAAGGATAATAGATGGAAAACGCCAATAAAAGGAGGGAAACTACACCCTGGAAAAACCAAGAAAGTAACCTTCTTTCATCAAACCCAAAAGCAATCCCACTAAATTCAGGGACTAGACAGGGCTGCCCCCTTTCTCCTTATCTTTTCAATATTGTACTTGAGGTACTAGCTCGGGCAATTCGACAACATAAGGAGGTCAAAGGGATACAAATTGGAAAGGAAGAAGTCAAACTATCATTATTTGCAGACAACATGATAGTCTACCTAAGTGACCCAAAAAGCTCCACTAGAGAGCTCCTACAGCTGATAAACAACTTCAGCAAAGTGGCAGGTTATAAAATCAACTCAAGCAAATCAGTGGCCTTCCTATACTCAAAGGATAAGCAGGCTGAGAAAGAAATTAGGGAACTGACACCCTTCACAATAGCCACAAACAGTATAAAGTATCTTGGGGTGACTCTTACCAAACATGTGAAAGACCTGCATGACAAGAACTTCAAGACTCTGAAGAAGGAAATAAAAGAAGACCTCAAAAAATGGGAAAACCTCCCATGCTCATGGATCAGTAGAAACAATATAGTTAAAATGGCCATTTTGCCAAAAGCAATATACAGATTCAATGCAATACCCATCAAAATCCCAACTCAATTCTTCACAGAGTTAGAAAGAGCAATTATCAAATTCATCTGGAACAATAAAAAACCCAGGATAGCTAAAACTATTCTCAGCAACAAAAGAAATTCTGGGGGAATCAGTATCCCTGACCTCAAGCAATACTACAGAGCAATAGTGTTAAAAACTGCATGGTATTGGTACAGTGACAGGCAGGAGGATCAATGGAACAGGATTGAAGATCCAGAAATGAACCCACATACCTATGGCCACTTGATCCTCGACAAAGAGGCTGAAAACATCCAATGGAAAAAAGATAGCCTTTTCAACAAATGGTGCTGGTTCAACTAGAGGTCAGCATGCAGAAGAATGCGAATTGATCCATCCTTGTCTCCTTGTACTAAGCTCAAATCCAAATGGATCAAGGACCTCCACATAAAGCCAGACACTCTGAAGCTAATAGAAAAGAAACTGGGGAAGACCCTTGAGGACAACGGTACAGGGAGAAAGTTTCTGAACAGAACACCAATAGCGTATGCTCTAAGAGCAAGAATTGACAAATGGGACCTCATAAAATTACAAAGTTTCTGTAAGGCAAAGGACACCATCAAGAGGACAAATCGGCAACCAACAAATTGGGAAAAGATCTTCACCAATCCTTCATCAGATAGAGGGCTAATATCCAATATATATAAAGAACTCAAGAAGTTAGACTCCAGAAAACCAAACAACCCTATTAAAAAATGGGGTACAAAGTTAAACAAAGAATTCTCACCTGAAGAACTTCGGATGGCGGAGAAGCATCTTAAAAAATGCTCAACTTCATTAGTCATTAGGGAAATGCAAATCAAAACAACCCTAAGATTTCATCTTACACCAGTCAGAATGGCTAAGATTAAAAATTCAGGAGACAGCAGGTGTTGGAGAGGGTGTGGAGAAAGAGGAACACTCCTCCACTGCTGGTGGGGTTGCAAATTGGTACAACCACTCTGGAAAGCAGTCTGGCGGTTCCTCCAAAAACTGGGCACCTCACTTCCAGAAGATCCTGCGATACCACTCCTGGGCATATACCCAGAAGACTCCCCACCATGTAATAAGGATACATGCTCTACTATGTTCATAGCAGCCCTATTTATAATTGCCAGATGCTGGAAAGAACCCAGGTATCCCTCAACAGAAGAGTGGATGCAAAAAATGTGGTATATCTACACAATGGAATACTATTCAGCCATTAGAAACAATGAATTCATGAAATTCTTAGGCAAATGGATGGAGCTAGAGAATATCATACTAAGTGAGGTAACCCAGACTCAAAAGGTGAATCATGGTATGCACTCACTACTTAGTGGTTATTAACCTAGAAAACTGGAATACCCAAAACATAATCCACACATCAAATGAGGTACAAGAAGAAAGGAGGAGTGGCCCCTGGTTCTGGAAAGACTCAGTGAAACAGTATTCGGCAAAACCAGAACGGGGAAGTGGGAAGGGGTGGGTGGGAGGACAGGGGAAGAGAAGGGGGCTTATGGGACTTTCGGGTAGTGGGGGGGCTAGAAAAGGGAAATCATTTGAAATGTAAATAAATTATATCGAATAAAAAAATTAAAAAAAAAAAGGACCTTGGCTGGCATTAGGAAAAGATTCACCCAGCCCTGAAGAGACTTTATGTCCCAGGAATATCCAGGGAGGCCTCCACGCTCCCAGAGGTTAAAGGGGATAAAGGGGGTAGGGGAAATGGGAGAAGGGATAGCAATTGGGATGAAAGGTGAATAAATTTAAAAAAAAAAAAAAAGGAGGGAAACTACACCCTGGAAAAACCAAGAAAGTAACCTTCTTTCATCAAACCCAAAAGAAGACAACCACTGAAACATAAAAATAACTTTGAAAATAACAGGAAGTAAAAATCAAAATTCCTTAATATCTCTTAACATCAATGGACTCAATTCTCCAATAAAAAGACATAGACTAACAGACTGGATAAGGAAACAGGACCCTACATTTTGCTGCATATAGGAAACACACCTCAGTGTCAAAGATAAACACTACTTCAGAGTGAAAGGCTGGAAAACAATTTTGCAAGCAAGTGGTCTCAGGAAATAAGGCAGAGTAGCCATTCTAATACCAGATAAAATTGACTTTCAACCTAAAGTCATCAAAAGGGACACAGAAGGACACTTCTTACTGGTCAAAGGAAAAATCCACTAGGAAGAACATCTCTATTCTGAACATCTATGCTCAAATGCAAGGGCACCTTCATTCATATAAGAAACTTTACTAAAGCTCAAAACACACATTGCACCTACACATTGATGACTTCAACACTCCACTTTCCTCAATGAACCAATCAGGAAAACAGAAATTAAACAGGAACACACTGAAACTAATTGAAACTTTGGACCAATTGGATTTAACAGATATATATAGAACATTTCATCCTAAAGCAAAAGACTATATATACCTTTTCCTCAGCACCTCCTGGTACCTGCTCCAAAATCGACCATATAATTGGACACAAGACAGACGTCAACAGATATAAGAAGATTGAAGTAATACCATGCCTCCTATCAGATCACTATGGATTAAGAGTGGTCTTCAATAGCAACACAAACAACAGAAAGCCCAAATACACATGGAAGTTGAACAATACTGAATGATACCTTGGTTAAGGAAGAAATAAAGAAAGAAATCAAAGACTTTCTAGAATTCAATGAAAATGAAGGTACAACATATCTAAATTTATGGGACACAATGAAAGCAGTGCTAAGAGGAAAACTCACAGCCCTGAGTGCCTCCAAAAAGAAACTGGAGAGAGCATACACTAGTAGGGCACACCTTAAAGCCCTGCAACAAAAAGAATCTAATTCACCCAGGAGGAGTAGAAGACAGGAAATCATCAACCTCAGGGCTGAAATCAATGAAGTAGAAACCAAGAGAACTATACAAAGAATCAACAAAACCAGGAGGTGGTTCTTTGAGAAAATCAACAAGACAGATTAACCCTTAGCCAGACTAATCAGAGGGCACAGAGACAGTATCAAAATTAACAAAATTAGAAATGAAATGGCAGCTATAACAACAGAAACTGAGGAAATTAAAAAAAAATCATCAGATCCTACTATAAAAACCTATACTCAACACAAGTGGAGAATCTGGAGGAAATGGACAACTTCCTAGACAGATCCCAAATACCAAAATTAAATCAGGATCAAATAGATCATCTAAACAGTCCCATAACCCCTAAAGAAATAGAAGTGGTCATTGAAAGTCTTCCAACCATAAAAAGCACAGCACCAGATGGTTTTAGTGAGGAATTCTATCAGACTTTCAAAGAAGACCTAACACCAATACTCTTCAAACTATTCCACAAAATAGAAACAGAAGGAACACTACCCAACTCGTTTTATGAAGCCAAAATTACAATGATACCAAAACCACACAAAGATCCAACATAGAACGAGAACTTCAGGCCAATTTCCCTTATGGATATCTATGCAAAAATACTCAGTAAAATTCTTGCCAATTGAATCCAAGAATATATCAAAACGATCATCCACCATGATCAAGTAGGCTTCATCCCAGGGATGCAGGGATGGTTCAATATAAGGAAATCCATCAATACAATTCACTACATAAATAAACTCAAAGAAATAAACCACATGGTCATTTCATTAGATGCTGAAAAGGCTTTTGACAAAATTCAGCATCCTTTCATGCTAAAATTCTTGGAAAGAACAGGAATTCAAGGCCCATACCTAAACATAGTAAAAGCAATATACAGCAAACCAATAGCCAACATCAAACTAAATGGAGAGAAGCTTGAAGCAATCCCACTAAAATCAGGGACTAGACAAGGCTGCGCCATCTCTCCATATCTTTTCAATATAGGACTTGAAGTTCTAGCTCGAGCAATTCGACAGCATAAGGGGGTCAAAGGGATACAAATTGGAAAGGAAGAAGTCAAACTATCACTATTTACAGATGATATGATAGTCTACTTACATGACTCAAAAAACTCCACCATAGAACTCCTACAGCTGATAAATAACCTCAGCAAAATGGCAGGTTATAAAATCAACTCAAGCAAATCAGTAGCCTTCCTATACTCAAAGGATAAGCAGACTGAGAAAGAAATTAGAGAAATAACACCTTTCACAATATCCACAAACAATATAAAGTGTCTTGGTGGGACTCTAACCAAACAAGTGAAAGATCTGTATGATAAAAACTTCAGGTCTCTGAAGAAGGAAATTGACGAAGACCTCAGAAAATGGAAAAATCTTCCATGCTGTGGATAGGCAGGGTTAATATAGTAAAATGGCCATCTTGCCAAAAGCAATATACGGATTCAATGCAAATCCCATCAAAAACCCAACTCATTTCTTTATAGAGTTAGAAAGAGCAATTCTCAAATTCATCTGGAATAATAAAAACTCAGGATAGCTTAACATATTCTCAACAGTAAAAGAATTTCTTTGGGAATCAGTTTCCTGGACTTCAAGCAGTACTACAGAGCAATAATGTGAAAAAGTGCATGGTATTGGTACAGTGACAGGCAGGTAGATCAATGGAATAGAACTGAACACCCAGAAATGAACCTACATACCTATGGCCACTTGATCTTCAACAAAGTAGCTGAAAACATCCAGTGGAAAAAAGATAGCCTTTTCAACAAATCATGCTGGCTCAAATGGAGGTCAGCATACAGAAGAATGCAAATAGATCCATTCTTATCTCCTTGTACTAAGCTCAATTCCAAGTGGATCAAGAACCTCCCCATAAAACCAGACACACTGAAACTAATTGAAAAGAAACTGGGGAGTACCCTTGAGGATATGGCCACAGGGGAAAAGTTCCTGAACAGAATACTAATAGCTTATGCTCTAAGATCAAGAATTGACAAATGGGACCTCATAAAATTACAAAGTTTCTGTACGGCAAAGGACACTGTCAAAAGGACAAAATGGCCACCAACATATTGGGAAAAGATCTTCACCAACTCTACATCTGACAGAGTACTAATATCCAATATATATAAAGAACTCAAGAAGTTAGACCCCAGGGAGCCAAATAACCATATTAAAAAAGGGGTACAGAGCTAAACAAATAATTTTCACTTGAAGAACTTAGAATGGCTGAGAAACACATTAAGAAATGCTCAACATCATTAATCATTAGGGAAATGCAAATCAAAACAACCCTGAGATTTTATGTCATACTAGTTAGAATGGATAAGATTCAAAACTCAGGAGGCAGCAGGTGTTGCTGAGGATGTGGAGAAAGAGGAACACTTCTCCACTGCTGGTGAGATTGAAGGCTGGTACAATTACTCTGGAAATCACTCTGTCAGTTCCTCAGAAAACTGGGAATGAATCTTCCGGAGGACCCTGCTATACCACTCCTGGGCATATATCCAGAGGATTCCCCAGCATGCAATAAGGACACATGCTCCACTATGTTCATAGCAGCCTTATTTATAATAGCCAGAAGCTGGAAAGAACCCAGATGTCCCTCAATGGAGGAATGGATACAGAAAATGTGGTATACATTGGATTCCATACACAATGGAATACTACTCAGCAATTAAAAACAATGAATTCGTGAATTTTTTAGGCAAATGGTTGGAACTGGAAAATCATCCTAAGTGAGGTAACCCAATCCCAAAAGAACACACGTGGAATGCAGTCACTGATAAGTGGATATAATAAGCCCAGAAGTTCTGAATACTCAAGACACAATTAACATATCACATTATTCCCAAGAAGAAGAAAGGAGGGGGCCCTGGTCCTGGAAAGGATTGATGCAGCAATGTAGGGGATTACCAGGGCAGAGAAGTGGAAGTGGGTTGATTGGGCTTATGGGACTTACGGAGAAGGGGGAACCAGGAAAGGCAAAAGCATTTAGAATGTAGAAAATAAAAATAAATAAATAAATAAATAAAAATACAAAAAAGAAAAAAGAAAACATTTCTGATAAAATAGAAGTATATAGAAAGAGATATTAAAGTTGAAGATTATCATGAAAAATAAGGCAGATAAAACGGTAGACAAAAAACCACATTACTAAATTAATTAAAAGGGGAATTACAAACATTTTCTGATAAAATTAAAGATTTACATGAGAAATATTTCATTAGTCTATGTCTTTTTATTGGGGAGTTGAGTCTGGTGTTGTTGAGAGATATTAAGGAATAGTGATTGTTGCTTCCTGTTAATTTTGATGTTATTTTTATGTTTGTGTGAGTATCCACTCTTGGGTTTGTTGGAAGATGACTTTCTTGCTTTTTCTAGGGTGTAGTTTCCCTCCTTGTGTTGGCATTTTCCATCAGTTATCCTTTGTAGGGCTGGATTTATGGGCAGATATTGTGTAAATTTGGTTTTATCATGGAATATCTTGGTTTCTCTATCTATGATGATTGAGGGCTTTGCTGGGTATAGTAGCCTGGGCTGGCATTTGTGTTCTCTTAGGGTCTGTATGAGGTCTGCCCAGGATCTTCTAGCTTTCATCATCTCTGATGAGAAGTTTGGTGTGATTCCGATAGGTTTGCCATTATAAGTTACTTGTCTTTTCCCCCTTACTGCTTTTAATATTCTTTATTTGCTTAGTGAATTTGGTGTTTTGATTATTATGTGCCCAGAGGAATTTCTGTTCTGGTCCAGTCTGTTTGGAGTTCTGAAGGCTTCTTGTATGTTCATGGGCATCTCTTTCTCTAGGTTAGGGACGTTTTTGTCTACAATTTTGTTGAAGATATTTACTGGACCTTTAAGATGTAAATCGTCTCTGTTGTCTATACCTATTATCTTTAGGTTTGGTCTTCTCATTGTGTCCTGGAGTTCCGGGATGTTTTGAGTTACCCAGATTTATGCATTTTGCATTTTCTTTGACTGTTGAGTCAATGTTTTCTATGGTATCTTCAGCACCCGAGGTTCTTTCTTCTATCTCTTGTATTCTGTTGTTGATGCTTGCATCTATGGCTCCTAAATTCTTTCCAAGATTTTCTATTTTCAGAGATGTCTCGCCTTGTAATTTCTTGATTATTTCTACTTCCACTTTTTGATCCTAGGTGGTTTTGTTCAGTTCCTTCACTTGATTGTTTGTGTTTTCCTGTAATTCTTTAAGGGATTTTTGTGTTTTTTCTTTAAGGGCTTCTGCCTGTTGACCCATGATCTCCTGTAATTCTTTAAGGGATTTTTTGTGTTTCTTCTTTAAGGGCTTCTGCCTGTTGACCCATGATCTCCTGTATTTCTTTAAGGGATTTTTGTGTTTCTTCTTTAAGGGCTTTTACTTGTTGGCCGATGCTCTCCTGTATTTCTTTAAGGGAGTTATTTAAGTCTTTCTTGACGCCCTCTATCAGCATCATGAGATATGAGTTTAAATCCAACTTTTGCTTTTCCGGTGTGTTGGGGTATCCAGGATTTGCTGTGGTGGGAGAACTGGGTTCTCACGTTACCATGTGGCCTTGGTTTCTGTTGGTAGGGTTCTTCTGCTTGCCTTTCACGAGCTTTTACTAGTTGGTATTCTTGTCTCTGGCTGGAGTTTGTCCCTCATGTGGGCCTATAAGCCTGTGTCCTTACTCCTCTGAGATCAAAAGTGAAAGCACTGCCAAGAGATCTCTCTCTCCTGGGGTGCTATGCACAGATGGCTGTGGAGTCTCTTGGCTCCCTGGTGCCAATGGTAGCAGGAAAACTTCTGTCCCAGCTGCTCTACTGATCATAGGCCCTGTGTACTCCTAGCTGGTCCCCTCCAGAGAGAAGGTTGTGTCTTTAAAAATTTAAGGTCATCCAGCTTATTGGGTTTTTTTTTTTGTTGTTGTTGTTATTTATTTGCTTTTTGAGATAGAGTCTCACTATGTTGCAGCCCTGGCTGTCCTGCAACTTCTCTGTTCTCCAAGCTGGCCTTGAACTTACAGAGATCCACCTACCTCTGCCTCCCAAGTATGGGAAGTAAAGTTGTGTGCACCACCACTGCTTGGCTATCATTTATTGTTTTTAAATAGATAATAGTTTTCATTATTAGAGCTAAAAACTTTTGCTATTGGGGACTCACCAGGAGTTCTCCTTATGTTGCTTTCTGTAAAGTTTCTTTCTTTCTTTCTTTATTTTACAATTTTATGTTTTGTAATTATGCATCTGAGCCATTTTTTTTCCAGACTGGATTTTTTTTGTTATTTTTTTTATTCGATATATTTTTTATTTACATTTCAAATGATTTCCCTTTTCTAGGCTCCCACTCCCCGAAAGTCCCGTAAGCCCCCTTCTCTCCCCCTGTCCTCCCACCCATCCCTTCCCACTTCCCCGTTCTGGTTTTGCCGAATACTGTTTCACTGAGTCTTTCCAGAACAAGGAGCCACTCCTCCTTTCTTCTTGTACCTCATTTGATGTGTGGATTATGTTTTGGGTATTCCAGTTCTCTAGGTTAATAACCACTAAGTAGTGAGTGCATACCATGATTCACCTTTTGAGTCTGGGTTACCTCACTTAGTATGATGTTCTCTAGCTCCATCCATTTGCCTAAGAATTTCATGAATTCATTGTTTCTAATGGCTGAATAGTACTCCATTGTGTAGATATACCACATTTTTTGCATCCACTCTTCTGTTGAGGGATACCTGGGTTCTTTCCAGCATCTGGCAATTATAAATAGGGCTGCTATGAACATAGTAGAGATGTATCCTTATTATATGGTAGGGAATCCTCTGGGTATATATGCTCAGGAGTGGTATATCAGGATCTTCTGGAAGTGAGGTGCCCATTTTTCGGAGGAACCGCCAGACTGATTTCCAGAGTGGTTGTATCAATTTGCAACCCCACCAGCAGTGGAGGAGTGTTCCTCTTTCTCCATACCCTCTCCAATACCTGCTGTCTCCTGAATTTTTAATCTTAGCCATTCTGACTGGTGTAAGGTGAAATCTCAGGGTTGTTTTCATTTGCATTTCCCTAATGACTAATGAAGTTGAGCATTTTTTAAGATGCTTCTCCGCCATCTGAAGTTCTTCAGGTGAGAATTCTTTGTTTAACTCTGTACCCCATTTTTTAATAGGGTTGTTTGGTTTTCTGGAGTCTAACTTCTTGAGTTCTTTATATATATTGGATATTAGCCCTCTATCTGATGTAGGATTGGTGAAGATCTTTTCCCAATTTGTTGGTTGCCGATTTGTCCTCTTGATGGTGTCCTTTGCCTTACAGAAACTTTGTAATTTTATGAGGTCCCATTTGTCAATTCTTGATCTTAGCAAAATGGCCATTTTAACTATATTGATTCTACCGATCCAAGAGCATGGGAGGTTTTCCCATTTTATGAGGTCTTCTTCCATTTCCTTCTTCAGAGTCTTGAAGTTCTTGTCATATAGATCTTTCACATGTTTGGTAAGAGTCACCCCAAGATACTTTATACTGTTTGTGGCTATTGTGAAGGGGGTCATTTCCCTAATTTCTTTCTCAGCCTGCTTATCCTTTGAGTATAGGAAGGCAACTGATTTGCTTGAGTTGATCTTATATTCTGCCACTTTGCTGAAGTTGTTTATCAGCTGTAGGAGTTCTCTGGTGGAGGTTTTCGGGTCATTTAAGTAGACTATCATGTCATCTGCAAATAATGATAGTTTGACTTCTTCCTTTCCAATTTGTATCCCTTTGACCTCCTTATGCTGTCGAATTGCTCAAGCTCGTACCTCAAGTACAATATTGAAAAGATAAGGAGAAAGGGGGCAGCCCTGTCTAGTCCCTGAATTTAGTGGGATTGCTTCAAGTTTCTTTCCATTTAGTTTGATGCTGGCTACCGGTTTGCTGTATATTGCTTTTACTGTGTTTAGGTATGGGCCTTGAATTCCTGTTCTTTCCAAGAATTTTAGCATGAAAGGATGCTGAATTTTGTCAAAAGCCCTTTCAGCATCCAATGAAATGATCATTTGGTTTTTTTCTTTGAGTTTGTTTATGTAGTGGAGTGCATTGATGGATTTCCGTATATTGAACCAACCCTGAATTCCCGGGATAAAGCCTACTTGATCATGGTGGATGATTGTTTTGATGTGTTCTTGGATTCGGTTGGCAAGAATTTTATTGAGTATTTTTGCATCGATGTTCATAAGGGAAATTGGTCTGAAGTTCTCTTTCTTTATTGGATCTTTGTGTGGTTTTGGTATCAGCGTATTTGTGGCTTTGTAGAAGGAATTGGGTAGGGTTCCTTCTGTTTCTATTTTGTGGAATAGTTTGAAGAGTATTGGTGTTAAGTCTTCTTTGAAGGTCTGATAGAATTCTGCACTGAAACCATCTGGTCCTGTGCTTTTTTTGGTTGGAAGACTTTCTATGACTCCTTCTATTTCTTTGGGCGTTATGGGACTGTTTAGATGATCTGTTTGGTCCTAATTTAATTTTGGTATTTGGTATCTGTCAAGGAAATTATCCATTTCCTCCAGATTCTCCAGTTGTGTTGAGTACAGGCTCTTGTATTAGGATCTGATGATTTTTTGGATTTCCTCAGTTTCCGTTGTTATATCTCCCTTTTCATTTCTAAGTTTGTTAATTTGGATACTTTCTCTGTGCCCTTTGGTCAGTCTGACTAAGGGTTTATCTATCTTGCTGATTTTCTCAAAGAACCAGCTCCTGGTTTTGTTGATTCTTTGTATGGTTCTCTTTGTTTCTACATGATTGATTTCGGCCCTGAGTTCGATGATTTTCTGTCTTCTACTCCTCCTGGGTGAAATAGCTTTTTTTTTCTTCCAGGGCTTTCAGGTGTGTCATTAAGCTGGTAATGTATGCTCTCTCCATTTTCTTTTTGGAGGCACTCAGGGCTATGAGTTTTCCTCTTAGCACTGCTTTCATTATGTCCCATAGGTTTGGGTATGTTGTGTCTTCATTTTCATTGTGTTCTAAAATGTCTTTAATTTCTTTCTTTATTTCTTCCTTGACCAAGGTATCATTGAGTAGAATATTGTTCAATTTCCACGTGTATGTGGGTTTTCTGTTGTTTCTGTTGCTATTGAAGACCACTTTTACTCCATAGTGATCTGATAGGAGGCATGGGATTAGTTCGATCTTCTTATATTTGTTGAGGTCTATTTTGTGACCAATTATATGGTCGATTTTGGAGAAGGTACCATGAGGTGCTGAGAAAAAGGTATATTCTTTTGCTTTAGGATAGAATGTTCTATATATATGTTAAATCTAATTGGTCCAAAGCTTCAATTAGTTTCATTGTGTCCCTGTTTCGTTTCTGTTTTCCTGATCGGTCCATTGAGGAAAGTGCAGTGTTGAAGTCACCCACAATTATTGTGTTAGGTGCAATGTGTGCTTTGAGTTTTAATAAAGTTTCTTTTACGAAAGAGGGTGCCCTTGCATTTGGAGCATAGATGTTCAGGATTGAGAGTTCTTCTTTTGTATTTTTTCTTTGACCAGCAAGAAGTGTCCCTCAGGGTCTCTTTCGATGACTTTGGGTTGAAAGTCAATTTTATCTGATATTAAAATGGCTACTCCAGTTTGTTTCCTGAGACCATTTGCTTGTAAAATTGTCTTCCAGCCTTTTACTCTAAGGTGTTGTTTGTCTTTGACGCTGAGGTGTGTTTCCTGTAAGCAGCAAAATGTAGGGTCCTGTTTCCGTATCCAGTCAGTTAGTCTATGTCTTTTTATTGGGGCATTGAGTCCATTGATGTTAAGAGATATTAAGGAATAGTGATTGTTACTTCCTGTCATTTTTTGACATTATTATTTTTTTTTTCGTTTTTTTTGAGACAGGGTTTCTCTGTGTAGTCCTGGCTGTCCTGGAATTCACTCTGTAGACCAGGCTGGCCTTGAACTCAGAAATCCACCTCCCTCTGCCTCCCAATTGCTGGGATTACAGGTGTGTGCCACCACACCCGGCTTGACATTATTTTTTAAATTTGATTGGTTAACTTCTTTTGGGTTTGATGAGAGGTTGCTATCTTGCTTTTTCCAGGGTGAAGTTTCCCTCCTTGTATTGGTGTTTTCCTCCTATTATCCTTTGTAGGGCTGGTTTTGTGGATAGATATTGGGTAAACTTGGTTTTGTCATGGAATATCTTAGTTTCTCCATGTACGGTGATTGAGAGTTTTGCTGGATATAGTAGTTTCGGCTGGCATTTGTGTTCTCTTAGAGTCTGCATGAGATCTGCCCAGGATCTTCTAGCCTTCATAGTCTCAGGTGAAAAGTCTGCTGTGATTCTGATAGGTCTTCCTTTATATGTTACTTGGCCTTTTTCTCTTACTGCCTTTAATATTCTTTCTTTGTTTAGTACATGTGGTGTTTTGATTATTATGTAACGGGAAGTATTTCTGCTCTGGTCCAGTCTGTTTGGAGTTCTGTAGGCTTCTTGTATATTCATGGGCATCTCTCTCTTTAGGTTAGGGAAGTTTTCTTCCATAATTTTATTGAAGATATTTGCTGGCCCTTTAAGTTGTAAATCTTCACTCTCATCTATGTCTATAATCCTTAGGTTTGGTCTTCTCATTGTGTCCTGGATTTCCTGGATATTTTGGGTTACAAGCTTTTTGCATTTTGCATTTTCTTTAACTGTTGAGTCCATGGTTTCTATGGAATCTTCAGCATCTGAGATTCTTTCTTCTATCTCTTGTATTCTGTTGTTGATATTTGCATCTATGTCCCCTGATTTCTTCCCAAGGCTTTCTAACTCCAAAGTTGTCTCCCTTTGAGTTTTCTTAGTTGTTTCTACTTCTGATTTTAGATCCTGGATGGTTTTGCTTAGCTGCTTCACTTGCTTGTTTGTGCTTTCTTATAATTCTTTAAGAGATTTTTGTGTTTCCTCTTTCATGACCTCAACCTGTTGACCAAAGTTCTCCTATATTTCTTTAAGTGTTTTTTGTGTTTCCTCATTATTGGCTTTTGTATTCTCCTGGATTTCTTTCAGTGATTTTTGTGTTTCCCTTGCAAGGGCTTCTAACTTTTGATCCATTTTCTCCTGAATTTCTTTAAGTATGTCCTTCATGTGCTCCTGTACCAGCATCATGACCAGTGATTTTAAATCCAAATCTTGTTTTACTGGTGTGATGGGGTATCCAGGACATGCTGGTAAAGGAGAATTGGGTTCAGATGTTGCCACATTGCCTTGATTTCTGTTAGTGACGTTCCTGCGTTTGCCTTTTGCCATCTAGTTCTCACTGGTGTTAGCTGGTCTTGTCAATGCTGGACTTACCAGTGCAAGCTGCCCCTTCCCAGGTGGCCTCTGGTGCACAGGTTACCTCCTGCACTGCCTGGAGACAGGGTGCTGTTGCCCAGGCTGTTCAGATCCCGAAGCAGACACCTGAAGGCTCCCGCTGGGGCCTGCTGGATTCACCGGAGCACACTGACTTCTCCCAGCTGGCCGCCCGGAAGCCCCTCTTGCCTCTTGCAGGATCTGGAGATGTGGTGCTGCCACCCAGCCTGATCTGGATCGGGAAGCGGAGAGATATGAGGGCTTCTGCCAGAGGCCTCAGGACTGGAACCTAAGCTCTGTGCCATAGGAGCAAGCTGTGCTGTGAGCTCCTAGACTGCCTCTGGGTGCACACCAGGTCTCCCGCACTTCCTGGAGACCGAGTGCTGTGGCCCAGGCTGTTCAGATCCCAAAGCAGGCACCTGAAGGCTCCTGCTGGGGCCCGCTGGATCACCGGAGCACACTGACTTCTCCCCGCTGGCCGCCCAGAAGCCCCTCTTGCCTCTTGCAGGACCTGGAGATCAGTCGCCCGTGCTGATCTGGATCCGGAAGCGGAGAGATCTGAGAGCTTCCGCCAGAGGCCTCAGGACTGGAACCTAAGCTCCGTGCCACAGGATCAAGCTGTGCTGTGAGTTCCCAGACTGCCTCTGGGTGCACACCAGGTCTCCCGCACTTCCTGGAGACCGAGTGCCGTGGCCCAGGCTGTTCAGATCCCAAAGCAGGCACCTGAAAGCTCCGCTGGATTCACCGGAGCACACTGACTTCTCCCTGCTGGCCACCCAGAAGCCCCGCCAGTTTTTAAAGTCTTTCTTTCTTTCTTTCTTTCTTTCTTTCTTTCTTTCTTTCTTTCTTTCTTTCTTTCTTTCTTTCTTTCTTTCTTCTTTCTTTCTTTCTTTTTTTTTTTTTTTTGGTTTTTTTTTTGGTTTTTTTTTTTTTTGGATTTGGTTTTTTTAAGACAGGATTTCTCTGTATAGCACTGGCTGTCCTGGAACTCACCTGGTAGATCAGATTGGCCTCGAACTCAGAGATCTGCCTGCCTCTGCCTCCTGAGTGCTGGGATTACATGCGTGCACCACCACCACACCCAACTTTGCTTTCTTTTTCTATGGATGTCCAATAGGCAGTTCTGCTACTCTTTGATGAGAAGCTTGTTTGTCTCCATTAGGTTGTCATCTCTAAGTTTCTGCCTGTAACACACAGTCTGTATTACTGAAGTTTTATGAAACTGAAACTTTTTAGCCCTCTGCTTCTCTTTGTCAAAGTTTTCTTGGCTTAGAGCAATGACTTTAAAGGTAAATGGAAAAGAAAACATTTAGCTTACTGCATTTGCTGACAGGACATATTTTATATCCAACTAAAATGGCATTTGGGGGGGTGGTCAGAGAACTTTACCTAGGTCTTTGTTATGTAATTATTGAACAGAGTGCTTTATTAAAGTGGTATATGTGATAGGAGCAAGTTCCATTCTGGCTACTAGCCCATTCAAGGCTTGTTAAGAGAATACACAGACACAGTCAAGGCTCACTTAACATCTTCTCTAAACCTCGCTTTCCTGAAATACTTCTTGCTTCATGGTAGAGTGATGTGATACTCACAGGCACTGCTTGCTGTGACCTCTGGCACTTTCACAGAAGACAGCACCAAGTCCTCCATATCTGTGCCTGTGTTGTGGGGGACCACACACTCATAACTCTGCCATCAAGGTCATATTACTGCAAGCAAAGAAATTCAAACCCAGCCAGTTCCGAGGCCAAGAATGAAGGACATAGAATCTTTCCAGAGCTTACATAGTAAAGGTTTCGATTCCTGCTGTGAGTCTGAGAAGTATCCAGAGGGTTTTAAGGATTCCTTTAACATCTATCAAGAGGGAGGTGGTCTGGCTAGGAAAAGCAGTTCCAGCCTTCAGATTACTAGAAAAATGTGCTTAAGTGTGCTTCCTTTTGTCATTTATAAAGAATTCTCAGGGATCATTTTCAATGTTGGGTCCTAAAATATTCTAGATAAGGATGCAATTGGTCAAAATGTCTAGACTGATTAAGGGTATATGATATTGAATGATTGATGATGATTGATATTGAATATGAGGATGAGCAGGACAGAGCTATGAATAGATTCTGGTAAATGCAAATATGTCTGGTAGCAAAGACTCATAGATCACTTAGTATAGTCAGGGCATTTGAAATCTGTGGCCAGGGGAAAATATACTTTTGAGCAAGGCACTGAGAGGATCATTTTTATCTAATACTATTATGCCCTGATAATCACATCCAAATTGATTTTATAAACACCTAACTCTGGTGGGAGCTTGGGATGCAGTGATGGTTAAAAGGACTTTCATCTCTTTCATGAGAAGATTTCTGTAACCTTGGCCCTTTGCTTCTTTATGTAGCTGTATTGAATAAGCATCCAAGCCGGGTGGTAGTGGTGCACGCCTGTAATCCCAGCACTCTGGGAGGCAGAGGCTGGTGGATTTCTGAGTTGAGGCTGGCCTGGTCTACAGAGTGAGTTCCAGGACAGCCAGGGCTATACAGAGAAACCCTGTCTTGAAAAAAACCAAATCCACCCCCCCCCCAAAAGAATAAGCATCTGAAGAGTCACATATTCACTGTGGCTCATTGATGGAACTGGTAGTTATTCGAGATCCAGACAGAGAAAGAGCAGAACACCTGGAAGACAATCCATGTGCTTTGATGACCTCTTTTGCTTGCTTTCTTTCTTTTTTCCTTTGCAAAAGAAAAAAAGTCTTTTTGATTTTGTATATAGCACATTCGAAAAACAACGTGGTTCCTCAGGCTCCACCGGCAGTGGGAAAACAGTCTGAGGAGGAGTGCATAGGCTTCTTTCCCCAGGTCTGGACCTCATTCCTTGCTGAACTGCAAAGGATGGACCCCATGGTCTGGGGGGGGGTTCCACTGTCAGTTGATTCTGCTGACCATTGTTCTCCTCAACAGAAACATGGGAAGAAGGCACAGCTGGGTACTGGAAGATGCTTGCATAGCAACAGCTGTTGGCATAAACATGCCCAGGCTGTTGAGTGACTAGTGACCCAGTTGCTGGGTAAGAGGTCCCATCCTGGAGGCAGGCTGTAGAGAAAGGGGGTGGTCCATCCCTGGTGTCAGAACTGAGCCCTGATAGGAAGACACAGGAGATGGAAGATATGGGGCTAGTGCAGACTGAGCAAGAATCCTGCTGTAAGGAGCTGTGTAGAAACCATTCTGAAGAGCTGTGGTGGGGTCATAGGTCAAGGCCATACTACCCATGTCTCCATTTCTTGGCCAGGCCCATCCATTTTGCACAAAGTTTCCTTGGTTCTATTGTTTCTTTGGCCCACAATCAGCAGGTTTGCAAAGCTGGGATCAGAAGGGGCTGCCTACTCCAGGGGATGTCTTTATATACTTTCCATTAAAGTAGATGATTATGGCTTCACACTTCTCTGTGGACTCCATCCTTGCAAAGTCATCCCTCTGCTGGCCCAACTAGTGTCTTGAAGGATCTGAATGAAGATAACGTGGCCAAAGGGCTTCAGCATCCCCTTCTTGCTCGTCCATTGACAGAGGGAGGTTGGAGATGTGTAGATTGGTAGGGTCTTGCTTCTGTTGCTTTGCCATTTGTACCTGCATACCATTGGCTTTCAGTGCAGTTACAGCCTTCTGTGCTGAGGATGGACTGTCGGACTGTTAAAGTCCACAAAGCCATAGCCTTTGCACTTGTTTGTGGTCTTGTCCAGGATGGCCTTAGTGGTGATAATTTTGCCATACATACATACGGAGCTTGACAATGTCCTGGTCAGTGGTGCCTGGCTGCAGTCCTCGTGTGTGTGTGTGTGTGTGTGTGTGTGTGTGTGTGTGTGAAGGTTGATTTTGCTCAGCTGGTTGCTCCTGCCACTCCCACTGACACTGCTATTAGGAGTGCTAGTCCTTGGATTCGGAGGTGCCGTTTGCTGAGCTACATATAGCTTTTTATTGTTCTTGCTATAGCCAAAAGTCGAAATCCCAGGCCTGGAAGTCACTGATAGCAGCAGTTTTTCTTTACTATTATGGAGTTGAAAGAAAGAAGAGAGTGAAGGAAAGGGAGGGAGAAAGAGGGAAGAGGAGGGGAGGGGGAAAGGAGAGGGAGAGGCCCTCTTTTGGTTTCTTTCTTTTTCCTCTTCTGCTAATGACTTCCCTAGAAGTTGATAGGAAAAAAATATCAGAAGTTAGCATCATGAGCTGCTTGATGTCATTCTCATCCTGTGGATAATTATTCCAGTTGTTGTTGATGCATTTTATGACTCTGATTTCCCGACTTTAATGAGCTGCCAGCTTCTTCTCTTAAGCAGGAGTGATACAGCAACCTTGCAAGTCAAGGCAAGCAAGTAACTGGAAGTGCAAAGGGAAAATGCTCAGCGGACAGGAGGTTAGTTCATTAATGTCCTTGTGGGTCAGAGTTTGATGCACAGCACTAGTTTCTCAGATTAGGAGATTGAAATCACTGGGGCCATCAAACAGGCTTGGGCATGTCAGCAAAGAGATGCCATGTCTTGTTGAATTCTGGTCCTCACATAACTCAGGTCACTTATTCAAGGTCACTGGATGGTTCAGGTGACTCACTCCTTCCTGTGTCCTCTACTCCCCTTCAAAATGCCAAATTCCAGAGAGTCCATTTGGCTTAACCAAACTGCCCACAGAAAAGCTACTAATTTGTGCTTAAAATGATAATAGTAGTAACATCAAATATTTTTCTGTACAATAGAAATATTTTCCTGCAGGTTATCATGCCAAGAGGATTTTGTCTTATACGTGAGTGGAAAGTGATGGGTAAAACCCATCAACAACTTGGCCAAGGGTTTGGTTTGTATGTGTGTAACAAATACAGAGGCAGATGCTAGCAGCCAGACATTGGACAGAGTAGAGGGACACCAGTGGAGGAGTTAGAGAAAAGACTGAAGGAGCTGAAGGGGTTTGCAATCACATAGGAAGAACAACAATATCAACCAGCCAACCCCCCCCCCCCAAGAGCTCCCAGGAACCACCATCAGGAACTAAACCACCAATCAAAGACTACACATGGAGAGACCCATTGATGTAGCTGCATATGTAATAGAGGATAGCCTTGTCTGACATCAATGGGAAGAGGGTCCCTTGGTCCTGAGAAGGCTCTATGCCCCAGTGTAGGGGAATGCCAGAGCAGGGAGGTGGGAGGTGGGAGAGGGCAGGTGCTTATAGAAGCAGGGGGATGGGGAATGGGATAGGGGGTTTCCAGAGGGAAAACTGGGAAAGGGGGTTACATTTAAAATGTAAATAAATTTCACCTTACACCAGTAAGAATGGCTAAGATTAAAAATTCAGGAGACAGCAGGTGTTGGCAAGGATGTGGAGAAAGAGGAATACTCCTCTACTGCTGGTGGGGTTGCAAACTGGTACAACCACTCTGGAAATCAATCTGGTGGTTCCTCAGAAAACTGGGCATGTCACTTCCGGAGGACGCTGCTATACCATTCCTGGGCATATACCCAGAGGATTCTCCAGCATGTAATAAGAATACATGCTCCACTATGTTCATAGCAGCCCTATTTATAATAGCCAGAAGCTGAACCAGGTATCCCTCAACGGAAGAATGGATGCAAAAAATGTGGTATATCTACACAATGGAGTACTATTTAGCCATTAGAAACAATGAATTCATGAAATTCTTAGGCAAATGGATGGAGTTGGAGAACATCATACTAAGTGAGGCAACCCAGTCTCAAAAGATCAATCATGGTATGCACTCACTAATAAGTGGATATTGGCCTAGAAAATTGGAATACCCACAACATAATCCACACATCAAATGAGGTACAAGAAGAATGGAGGAGTGGCCCCTGGTTCTGGAAAGACTCAGTGTAGCAGTATAGGGCAAAATCAGAACAGGGAAGTGGGTAGGGGTGGGTGGGAGAACAGGGGGAGGGAAGGGGGCTTATGTGACTTTCGGGGAGTGGGGGGCCTGAAAAGGGGAAATCATTTGAAATGTAAATAAAAATTATATCGAATAAAAAATTAACATGTAAATAAATAAAATATCTAATAAAAAGAATTAAGCTGCAGAGTGCAGGTTTCTACTTTGAAGGCTCAGTTGTAAAATAAAGTACATGTGAGCATAAATGTACTGCCTCATTCTTTTTAATTAGAAATTTTAGATTTATTTCATTAAAAGTTTTCAAGATATTTGCTTTATTTTATGTGTGTGAGCACCTGTGTGCCACAAGTATGCATGGTCTCCTGAGAAGCCAGAGGGCATTCTGTGCCCTGGAGGATACAGATGTTTGTGAGCTACCATAAGTGTGCTGGAAACCAATCCAGGCCATCTTAAAGAACAACAGAAACCGGGCGGTGGTGGCGCACGCCTATAATCCCAGCACTCTGGGAGGCAGAGGCAGGCGGATTTCTGAGTTCGAGGCCAGCCTTGTTTACAGAGTGAGTTCCAGGACAGCCAGGGCTATACAGAGAAACCCTGACTTGAAAAAACCAAAATCCACCCCCCCAAAAAAGAACAGCAGATACTCTTAGCTATTGAGCCATCTGTCCAGCACCTCGATTGATTTTTAAGTTAATGTATAAAGTACTGTCTTTCATTCTGGCATTTTCACACACATGTCTTGTTGTACTTTGTTCTTATTCCTTTCTCTTCTTTCTTAGCCCTTCTTCACCCCAAATAATCCTCTTTCTGCTGAGTGACTTTTTCTTACAACCACCTAACTTTGATGTCTTTGACCTTATTTTTCTAAAGAGGGAATTGAGTCTTAGAGCCAAGAAATCATGTAGCTGTAGATTCGATGTTCACTATAGTGTGAAGGAAGCCTCAGACCAGAGACTCACTGCACTGAACCCAGGCTTTCTTACTGTATATGCAGCAGTTTGCTAAGTTTCAGGAACTTTAAGTGGGGCAAATTCTTTGTGAAACCACTGCTGATTTCAGTGAAGGACTCTTCTGTGTGTTCCCTGGGACATTTTAAAGTATCCATCATCCAGATTGGCATCACACTGACAGTTACTGAGTCTTTTAAGTAAGCAAGGTTATAGGTTTCCAAGAGAATATCTATGGCTTCTTCATTCCTGATTCCAAGGGCTAATATATTCATCATATTTAATTTATTAAGGTCAGTCCAAACACCACAAATAATGTACAGAGAATATAAATAGAATATAAATATAAATCCACTGATATACATTTTTCTTCTATTACTAGAAAAATAAATCCAACTGCAGATTGTTTTATATTATGTATAGATATCAATTTGCTTTGTTTATGTTTAATATACTTAAAAAGTCAAATGGTTATAGAAATAATTTGCATATTTAGTTTGCTTAATGTTTGAGAAAGGTGATCCTTTTGTCATTACAAATTGATTGTTTCAAAGTGTTGATTCAAAGTTATGATTGCGTTAAAAAGATAGCAACCAGGCACTGGAGGGGTGGTTCTGTGATGCTGTCCCAGAAGACTCAAGTTTGGTTCCCAGCACCCATATCAGGTGGTTTACAACTGTCTCAAATAATAAACACATGTTTCTGTGCCACAGACATATAAACATAAATAAAAATAAAAGTAAATTGTAAAATAGCAAGAACAATCAGCAAAGCATGGTAATGCAAACCTCTAATGTTAGACTTTTGCATTCTGAGGTAGGAGAATGATCAGATTGTACAGCAACACACACACACACACACACACACAGATCGAGAGAGAGAGAGAGAGAGAGAGAGAGAGAGAGAGAGAGAGAGAGCGAGCAAGAGTGCAACAATAAGTACTTTTTTAGTTTTAATAAACATTGAAGAGTGAAACAAATATTTTCATTTGTGTTTTCCCATTTGACTCAGAATTTTTGGCCCATCACAAGTTTTCCCTATTGCAATTTCTCCATCTCTAGTGTGAAAATACTAACAAATGACTTGCCAACTATCAAGATGACTATGTGGCCAATGATGCTATAATTGGAGGAGGAGCCCATAAGGTACACATTCATGGTAGAAAGCATACAACTTTTGTTCCTTGTAATATACATTCACAATGTTAGAAACAGAAGACTACAAAGGTGGCATGTCCATTGTGTTTATGCACAGTTTACTCATTTTTAAATGCTCAGTTGCCTGTTGTTAGGTATTGGCTGTTCTTTCTATTCTCTGTCTGTGTCCCTCTTCTTAATCCCCACCTCTGGCCCCTACTGCCCCTACACCAACTGTTCTCTTTTGGATCTGGGATATCCTTCAAAGATTCATGAGTTGAAGGCATGGTTCCCAGGTGGCAACACTATCAGGAGTCAATTGCATCATGAGAGCCCTAACTTCTCGATGTGCTTATCCACTGATGACCTCTTCTCTAAAGAGGCTGGTGGGTCACTGGGAGCATGCATTTGAAGGGTAAAAATTATTTAATAATCAATAATTCAAATGGAAGTATATTATTTATGATTTGAGCTATCAAAATAATAATTAAGAATTTTATGTCTCTCACATTCAAAGACATTAGTGCGATTCACAACAATAGACACTTTAGCCACTCAGTATTCATGCATCAACATGTTGGAATTGTCATGTACTTGCTCTTTGGAAATGTCTTTTCAAAGTCATTTAAGAACATTCAAGTTGTGGAAAACAATGTAATAATTTGAAAATTATAATCAATACAGTCAATGCAGAATAATTTGAATTTTTAGTAAATAGTGATTGACTCAGTATAAAGGAAGCACCTGAGCATTATGGTGGCAAAACTATACTTCCTTGGTTTTATGATCAGGAAAATGATTAATAAGAGTCACATGCAAGTGTTTTGGTGGAGATTGAAGACAAGCTATTTTAAATGGCTAGAGCATAGCTAAGAGGCAAAGGCTTCCTTTGATGTGTGTGAGGACCTGGATTTGATCCCTACCACCATTAGGGATCAGCCCACACTCAGCAAAAAGCTGGAATTTTCTCAATACTGTGCAAAATAACCAATTTAGTATCCAATGCAAAATACACATAGTAAAATGGGAACTTTTATTAATTAATAGATTAATATATTTTACTTATTCTTATGGCTCTTGTTTTCAGAATTGAGACTGTTATAGAAAGTGAAGGGTATTACATAATAGTTTCTCATTTAGGATTTATTCATACAGTTTAAATTTTTGGCTGAATCTACCATCTTTTACAGAGAGTCCTCAAAGTACACACCCATTCAAATCTCTGCACCTAAAATAAAGCACAGCGAACCTAGTAAGAGCCAATGGTCAAACCAGCCTTTCCTCTTCTGGCGCTAACAGCTTTTGATATTTTTTGTTTGTTTTTGTACAGAAGCTGTAAGAAAATTTCTATGGTACCATTTATCGATCACTTCATTCATAAGTCAAGAAGTCAAAAAGCAGTGAATTGGTTGTAAAAATTGTGTAGTATAGAACTCTTAAAGATAAATGAAAATGATACACCAATGACCCCGATGCTCAAATTTAGCTCAAAGATTAATTTTAGGTTTTACTTAAAATGGCTTTTCCTTATCTATTTTTTTTAATGGGCTGGAGAGATGGTTCAGCTATTAAAGGCTAGATTGGCAATCAAAACTTTATGTTTTTTTTTTAAAGAAAGTGATGGAAGAAAGAAAAAAATCTCATCTATGATTTCACAGCTACTAAATCTTTGACGAAACTCTGCTTGCCAGTATAATGGGTTCCATAAATACTGCTGTATGAAGCTGAGCAGTTACACATACACTAAGAGTGATGTTTGGCATAGAGGAATCAAGGGTTCAGTAACCTTTATGGGTGGGTGTATGTCTTCACTGTATACATCTTGGTCCATTGTACAATATAATGTCTCAATGGCTATAAGCCTTTTGAGGAAAGATATTTTATATATGTTCACATTTGTCCATAACACACACACACACACACACACACACACACACACACACACACAGAGCCAACAGTTTGCCTGACTCTGCAGCAAGCCTAATTTTTCATCAGATGACTTCCCTCATTCTGGGTTGTCTATCTTTCCTTGGATATTCTTTCATGTTTTTAAGATCATCTATACAACCCCTAACACTATTAATGATACTCTGTTATACTTGCAGACAGCAACATGCTGTCCTCTGAAAGGCCCCACCCAGCAGCTGATTCAGACAGATACAGAGACCTACAGCCAATCAGTGGATGGAGCTTGGGGACTCTTATGGAAGAATAAGAGGAAGGATTGCAGCCCCAGAAAAGGATAGAAACTCCACAGGAAGACCCAGTGAGTCAGCTAACCTGGACTCTTGAGGCTCTCAGGGTCTGAACCACCAACTAAAGAACATACACGGGCTGGACCTAAGCTTCCCTGAACATATATAATGGATGTGCTACTTGGTCTTCATGTGGGTCCTGAACAACTGGAACAGGGGCTGTCCCAAAAGCTGTTGCCTGTATGTGAGATATGTTCTACTAGCTGGGCTGCTTCAGTGGGTGACGAAGCCTCTTAGAGAGACTTGAAGTGCCAGAGTGGAAGGGATACCTGGCAGGGGGGTACCCACTCAGAGGAGAAGGGGAAGGGGAATGGGAGAAGGGTTGTGGGAGGGGGTGACTGGGATGGGAGCAGTGAGCAGATGTAAAGTAAATAAATAAACCACCACCACCACTACCACCACCACCACCATCACCACAACCACCACCACCACCATCACCACCACCATCACCAAAAACAACAACAACAACAACAACAACAGAACTGTTGGTGCTACATCACAGAAGCCCTGAGGCAACTCCTTCACCCCTGGATGCTTTGACAGAGCCTGTCTGCTTCACAGGGGATTCAGCTGGGTCTAACTTCTTTGCAGTATTCTGCCTTCCTGCTCTGCACATTTGCTCCTAATTAGCCAAAGTGAAAGAAAGACTGTGCCAACGCTGCTGTCTGTGTCCAATCTGTCTGTCTGTCCTTTCCACCTCAACTCGGAAACTGGAAGATTAGGAACAACTCCTGGCTGGTTTCTACAGAAAAGGGGGAAATGCCTGCCTTAGAGGCAGCATTGTCAGTGTGGTCCCCCAAGTCAGCATGCATGGTGTTTAAATGGGTATTTGTACAAAATCATACCCATGTGATACATATGCACCCCTTTGGCACACTCCCCAGACCCAGTATATTTTGTATACTGGTGGGGACCTGAAATCACACAGATCTGGGTGTGAATTCTGCCTCTGTTGCCTGGGTGACCATGGCCAATTACTTATCGAATCCTGTCCACTCTCTTTCTTTCTTGAATAAAAAACTTTCGTGATACCGTGTACCTCATTTTTCTTAGTAGCAAAAAGGAAAAAGAGAGGCAGTGGGGTAGTCACGTGTGGTATATGTGATGTCTTCAAAGTCAAATTAAATAAAGCGTGAGTATGAATAGTCTTTGGTACAGCTTTCCCTCTGTATGTCTAAGTCTGTTATGGTTCTTGGCCCTGTTATTTCCCTGTAACTTTTGTATGCTGCTTCATTGTACGTCTCTTCAAATGTCATCAGTACCTGTGGACCATTTCTTCACTTCAGTATCAGCCTTCTGCCTCCATTTGCCTGTGTTACCTGAAATAGATTCCTGGTCTCCCTCTCTCTTCTCATTACTCCTAGAACCTTGTAGGTCTCATGAGTTTCAGGTTCACTTGAACTCTCTTCCTCTATTGTTGCCTGTGCCTTTTTGGTTGCTGCTACTCGGAGAACTCTGTCCTTTTGTCTTGCTGAACCTAAGTTTAACAGAAAGCAAGTCTGCCTTAATTCAGAGGCTGCTGCTCCCTGTGTGAAGTGCTGGCAATCAGCTCTAACTTCCACGTATTTTAGATGGTCTGATTTCTACTGTTATCAACTCTAGACACGCGAATGCTTTGAATTGTTGAGACCGTATTCGTATCTCCATTAAAAACTCAACTGATGCTAACACTCTTTGGTCTCTCATAACTGCTCAGAGTAATGTCTCTGTCAGGAGCACAGTGTGAATTGTGAGGTTGCACTTTAGAAACCTTGTGTTGCTGCGTGTTATAGGGCAATAGTATGCATAGTCCTGGCAGGAATAGGTTAAGATTGGAGGCAAATCATCTGAGCTAGAGAGATTCCGCATGGGCTGGCACTCCAGCCCTGGAAACCTGGGAGGAAGTGAGGACCATTTCAGGATTTTTTGTGTGTGTGTGTGAAACATTGGTTCCAGCTCATCCCCAGCCGTCAGTCTCTAGACGATTCCATGCCATCTTGCCGCTTCTTAACTGTGAGAGCTAAAACTATTAGGAAGGTAATCATTACATTTCATAACCAGTAATTAGTTAACTATCAGATGGAACAATGGCTACTTAATGGAGCCAATTGCAATTTATGAGCTTTTAATAAGGCCAAGCTTAAATTGGTGACAGAAATTACACAAACAGGGCTGGGAAGTCTGTGAGCCTCACCGGAAGTTACATATAAAGTGTGTAGAGTACAGGGACAGGAAATGAGGAGCCTTGGGTGGTTTTGAATCAGAAAACTGAACCATTCATGTAGTCTTGGGGGATTCTTGCTTCAGAAGCAATAATTATCCATGGAGGATATGATGCCAGCTAGGGGGCCAGGTGGTTCAGGAACCTGAAGAGGAACTCATCATGATGGAATGGAATCCATAGTAAAAGCCAGAAACTGTCAGGAGTCCAGGAAGGGAGGAACTCTAAGATGCTTCCTTTTTAGGAAGCGTTCAACTGGATGGAGTTAGTTCCTGAAGATTCACAGACAAGCAAGTCTCTCTGGGAGGAGAAGAAAGAAGAGAAAAGTCACTGAGAAAAATATTTAGAGATGAGAATTTCAAGGGGAAACTTCAACTACTTTGTATTCTACTTCCCCTTTTCTCCTTTCATTCCCGCCCTCGCTCTCCCCTTCTCTCCTCCCCACCTACTTCTCTCTGTTAGCTCCTCTCTCCATACAAATTTCTAGAGTTAGACAAATAATCTCTGTTTGAACTTTATTTCATATCTGTTACCTTTTATACATGTTTCTGCATTCTACTGATTTCAGTTCCATATGCATAAAATAAGGGAGAAGATACTCCCAAGTGTGGAGTATGTTCGGAAAAAGTATGTTCCGGGAGAGCAATTATGGACACAAAGTGTGGAGCAGAGACTGAAAGAAAGGCCACCCAGAGACTGTCCTACCTGGGGATTCACCCAATAAACAGTCACTAACACCCCTCCCCCCTCCCCCCCTACCACTTCCCCCTTCCCCCCACCCCCACCCGACACTACTGTGGATGACAAGAAGTGCTTACCGAAGGAGCCTTTTATGGTTGTTTCTGGAGGGGCCCTGCAAGAGCCTTACAGATAGAGGCAGACAATAGCAACCAACCATTGGACTCAGCGTGGGGTCCCCAGTGGAGAAGTTGGAGGGCAGACTAGAGGAACTGAAGGGGTTTGCAGCCCCATAGGAAGAACAACAATGTTGGCTAACCAGACGTCCCACGGCTCCCAGGGACTAATCCATCAACCAAGGGGTACACATGGTTCCAGCCAAAAGAGTGGCAGAAGAAAATCTTCCTGGGCATCAGTAGCAGGAGTGGTCCTTGGTCCTATGAAGGCTCAATAGATGCCCCAACAAAGGGAAATCAAGGAGGGGTCGGTTGGGTGAAGGGGCATATACTTGGAGGCAGGGGGTGGGAGGATGGGTTGGGGGTTTTCGGGGAGGGGGAACCTTGGAAAGGGTATAGCATTTGAAATGTAAATGAAGAATACATTCAATTAAAAAAAAAAGAGAGAAAAAAAAGTGTGTTCCAGGAGGAAAGGTATTTAGCAGTATTAGGAATGGTGCATGCATAATAAATAAAATCTGCTAAACTTGTGACACCACTGTGGGTTGACACATTGGGGAACGTTGAGGGAGGAATTAGAGGGTCTCCTAAGTCAGGAATTCTTCTCCTCTTTCTTCTGCAAGGCTTCAACTATTTAAAATACAGTAATGTTGTCTACCTTTTGAGTAGACATGTAAGTCAAAAGGTTTTCTCTTGGTAACCTGGGCACAGTGCCTTTTAAAGTGCCTTGGGGATTATCTGAAGATGCTGCAACGGAAAATAGATCTGAATGATGACTGGTCATAAAACACACCATTAATTTTTATACCTTGATGAAGGTTATTTATTGAGAGCAGGGCATGGGCAGGTCCTGAGTCACCATCAGCCTTGACGTTTCTCATGTTTTCGAAGGACGGCAGCAAGCTTTGTCACATACCCAAAGATTATAAAAATTACAAATTCCAGCACTTAACAAAATATTTTCTGCCTCACTTTTGGCATAAATAGAGACAGTAATAATTCTGTATTATGACACCCTCCCCCCCAAATTAATGCTAATCATTATTGCTATTCATTTAGTGTTATCTCTTTCCAGGGGCCCACATCTTCTTTCTCTGCAAAAATATATTTGGTAGTTAGGAGATTTAAGCTCCAAGCTGGTTTAAGAAGTCCTTAATTGCAGGCAGTGGCAAATGAAAGGCAGCGCTGGTATGAATCCAGTGAAGGTCAGAGTAGCGCAAAGGCCATTAGCAGCTGAATGTGATTCTGTGCTCTGGACAGAGTGAATCATTGCCTTAGTCCAGTTTCTTAGTAAACAGCTGTCTGACACCCTCACTAACAATCACAGGAAGTATTAACAGCTCATTAGCTGGCAACCTGGATAAGCAATGTGTCTCAGCCTTGGCTGTGTGGCAGGGCCACTCAAATAGCTTTGAAGATCTGACTCTGAGACAGCACCCAGTCCAATTAAATTAGGATCTCTGGTGGTGGGATGAGAAAACTTACCTCTCTTTAAACAGAAATTGGGCTGATTCTAAAGCATATTCTTGTTTTCACAGCACTGCTCCAGGGGCAGGAAAAATCCAGAAGCAACTCTTCTTCCCCATCTTCAAACACATAGATCTTGAAGACAGCTTTGCAGTGAGCTGCAGCTGTGCAAAGATGTTCATTTCAATAATGCCCATGGGAAGTAAGACATACTGCAGGTAAATAACATGTGGCCTCTCATTTATATACCTAGTGGAATCCTCTTGGAAATCACACCATTACTTAAAAATAAAACAAACCAAACCAAAACCAAAACCAAAACCAAAGCAAAAAACAAAAAACAAAAATACAAAAACTGTCTTGTATGCCCAGCCTCAGCTACCACTTGGATATTTGATGCTATAAGCTGCCTGACACGAATACTTGAGGACTATAAAATGTTTCTGAAGGTTCATACCCATTTATTATCTTGCTTTTGCTCAGGCTAGTAGTACTTTTACTGAGGATAGGCATGCTTTGGTACTTAGTAACTTTAGAAGAGAAGCACAAATCCTTGATTTGCTAGTCTGTCCTTTTAAATTTGGGTCTATTTCCAAGAGTTATTGTAAGTCATCCTACTTCCTTTCTTCTTGGTAGGTGATGCAGAAATACAAATTGAGTGCATCAAGAGACACAGAGTGTTTATGGAAAGTGAGGCACATATCATAGATCCCAGGTACATCTGATATCTAAGAGCTTCCAGAAACCCTTTCCAAGTTGACAGGGTTTCCTACTCCATTCTGCTGTCAACATTACTTTCTATCTAGGAGACAGACAGACAGTCAAACTACTGGTAAGGATGGCACTCTGACATTGCCTGCTTCCTATTGCTCTGATCATTCACCCCTCACGTGGCTAAAGTTCAAATGTCACCAGATTGCCAGAGGGAAGGAGGCTTCATACAATGGGCTTGAATCACGGGCTGTGGTGCAACTGTTGTATTACTGATCATAAAGTAAACATTACTCCAGATTCTTTTCTTCTTTCCTTTCTTCATTTCTTAAATTATTTTATTTTTATTTATTTATTTGTGTGTGTGTATGTGTGTGTGTGTGTGTGTCTGCACAAGTGGGTACCACATGTGTGGAGTTACCCTCAGAGGCCAGATGAGGCCAAATGCCCTGGAGATGGAATTATGGTTGGTTGTAGCCTGCCTGACATGGGTTCTTGGAACTGAGTTCTGGTCTTCTTTGAGACAAGTACACATTTTTAAGTGCTAAGCCATCTCTCCCCACCCCACTTTTGCTATTTTTAAAATAAGAAACCTGATATCCATCTCTACATAGCTAGCAGTGGAAAAGTTGGAATCTCCGACTTTTTACCACTGTACTGAGATGAGTGAAAATAGCAGGGGGTTCATATCTAGTGCTTAATAATTTCAGAGCATTGAACAATATCAATAAACTCAGAAATTATGGCTGCTAGGGTTTGAGATGAGGACACATTGCTTTTTATGTATCAAGGAGAATTTCCCCCGTTTTCTTCTTTTTCATTTCTCTGTCTGTCTGTCTGTCTGTCTGTCTATTTAATGTGTTCTGCTGCATGTACATCCACAGGCCAGAAGAGAGCACTGGATCCCCTTATAGATGGTTGTGAGCCACCATGTGGTTGTTGGGAATTGAACTCAGAATCTCGGGTAGAACAGCCAGTGCTCCTAACTGCTGAGCCATCTCACCAGCCTCTCCCCTGTTTTCATTCATCTTTGACGCTAAAGTGTAAGTGTAATTATCAACAGTCTTAGTTCTTAAGAAAAATGTGAGGTCTAACATCAGAATTCAAAAGCGCCTCAGCTAAAGAGCAAGCAGCACCGACACACTCTCCTGATATTCGAGAGAGCCGTTCTAACATTTGAGGGCCATCACTAATAGCTTTCCATGAGTTAAATATTCTGAAAACCTTTAACAAATTATGCTAGTAGTGGTGCTTTTGCTTTAGTTATTCAGTTTAATAGCACTTTGAATTATGTTTGTATATTTAAAATGACACTGGAATAATGGAGGAAACAGACAGGCATTTGTTTTGCCTTTCTTTTTCAACACAGATATGCCTGTACACAAGCATTCAATATTCCAGCCATGCATCAGCATTAATTTCAATTTATCATTATGTCAAATTGGTTGCATAATGTTTAATTTCCATATTACAACTGATGTTGATTTTCAAAGAAATTACACATTACAACAGCTTCTTGAGTGGCTGATACCAGTTGATGGCCATCCATTATATTGGAACACGATTGCCTGACTTTCCTACAAGCTCTGATTATAAATTATGAGAAAGAGCTGGTAGGAAACTTGGTTTTCTTGTCTTGAATCTAATCCAAGCAGCATTGCTTTCTGGAGGAAACGCACAGCAGGTTTGATAAATAATAAATATTGGTTTAACCATTTTTAAGTCGAAGAAGAAGAGAAGAAGAAGAAGAAGAAGAAGAAGAAGAAGAAGAAGAAGAAGAAGAAGAAGAAGAAGAAGGAGGAGGAGGAGGAGGAGGAGGAGGAGGAGGAGGAGGAGGAGGAGGAGGAGGAGGAGAAGAAAAGAAGGAGGAGGAGGAGGAAGAGAAGAAGAAGATGAAGAAGAAGAAGATGAAGGAGGAGGAGGAGGAAGAGAAGAAGAAGAAGAAGAAGAAGAAGAAGAAGAAGAAGAAGAAGAAGAAGAAGAAGAAGAAGAAGAAGAAGAAGAAGAAGAAGCAGCAGCCCTTTTTGGCTCTCAGGTTTATTAAGCAGACTTTATATTTACAAGTTACAGAGAAGGAACTTGTGAAAAACCCTATTGTGCTGCTCACCAATATTCTAGGAAGATTAGAGAAGTGGTGGAGAATAAACCAGGGCACTGTGGTCAGCCAGAAAGGAGAGTCAGTATTGTCAACTTTTATCAAAGTTAAGCAAGGATTTAAGTCTGTTGGCCCCACTTCTCTGGGTCATTTATCTAGTGGAAACTGAATTATCCAGACCCTTCCTCCAAAGAATTCATTATGCAGAATGGTTGATATTTTCAATCTCTAAGGCTGGGAGGCAATGAATACAAGAAGGGCTTCAGCTCTGGTGCTCACAGATAATGACAAATTCCAGGGTGCCAGTAATATCCTACAATCCAAGTATTCTTTTACAGCAACCACCATACCTTATAGCGTTTCTAACTTCAAATCTCAAAGTAGTTTATATTGCTTTGTTCTCTATACAGGTGAACTGCTTACCTAAAACATAGGCCTCTGGGGTGCTATTATGTTTGTATAAAGTCTATTACTTAGATGATGTAAGGGTGTCTTGAGGCAGAAAGGGAATTTCATTTCAACTAAAGGAATTTAAAGTGTATATATAAGAAGGGGAATGTTCAGTTTACTTTGAAATGGATCATTGGATTGTTGTTAAGTAAGAACAAAAAGTTACATTGAGATGCATGCAGTTTACACATATAAATACAATGGGTGCATAGTACTGATTTTACTATCCTATGAAGACATACATGTTAGTGTAACCTTTGGCATCTGTATCTCAAGTCCTGTGCTCTGTAAACATTTTGTGGGGCTTCAGTATAGTTACTTCCAAACATCATTTTCTTTGCAGTGCCAGTGTGGTAGTATCTGATGGGCTCATTACAGACTTCTTTGTGCACACATCCATTCATACTTGGGTATCTGGTCTCATCACTTTCTCTGGTAATGGAGTCCTCTAGGTATAGATACCTTCTCCCCCCCAAGATTTATTTATTTATTATCTATACACCATTCTGCCTGCATGTTTGCCTGCAGGCCAGAACAGGGCACCAGATCTCATTATAGATGGTTGTGAGCCACCATGTGGTTGCTAGGAATTGAACTCAGGACTTCTGGAAGAGCAGACAGTGCTCGTAACCTCTGAGCCATCTCTTCAACCCCTATAGATACCTTCTGATGTCTACCCCTAGACCTCAAAACATCTCTAAACAGTTCAAACTTAGTCTCATAATATTTTTGATGAACATACCAAAACCATTTTTTCCTCAGTTTCCATTCTTTCTTTTTACATTTACAAAAAGATGATTTATTTTCTTTATTTATTTTATATGAATGTTTTGCCTGTATGTAGAATATATGCATGCATTTACGTATAGGCATCACATACATGCCTGGTGCCTGTGCATGTCAGGAGAGTGAATTGGATCCCCTGGAATTAGAGTTTCTGCAAGTGACCATGTGAAAATGGAACCTGGGTCCTCAATAAAAACAACAAGTTCTCCTAAACACTGAGCCATCTCTCCAGCTCTGTATCCAGGCTTCTTTTATGGGGATGTTAAGTTAATCAGCTAAAGTAGTGTTCAATACAGCTTCTAACTCTTTACCATCTTCATTAATATTCATTTGAGGGTTTTTCTTATTAATGCCACCACCGTTAACAACAATAAAAGGTCTCTCCTTTGAAGAATTGAAGCTTGTCCCATCTGTAGACACAAATGGACACCTCGTGTGACACTGCATTAGAAAGAAAAAAGAAAAAAGGAAAAAAAAACTTGTTTAGGTTTAGTTACGGATTCCAGCTACAGATAACAGAAGTTGGCTCTTCTGATAGTGAATCGTTCAAATCTGATGACTTGATTCACACATTTACTTAGCTGCCATTATTCAAGCTAATATAGAAACTTGGATACCTGAAGTACCCACACTCTCTGTTTTAATTGTTTTTTTCTGTTCTAACCAGGCTTCCGATTCAGTTAGTTAAGCAAAATTTGTTAAGATGTGCCTTCCTTGAAAGGGCTGAGCCAGAGTGTGGCTCAGCTCAGGTGAGAAACAGATGAACTAAACAGACATGTCTACAGTTTTCTGGGCACTGCTTTCCTTAGCTGTTTGAGAGCAGTTAACAGCTTGAGGGGAAAATGCAATCAAGTACAGGCACAAATGACTGAATATTGTGTACCTACCCAAGTTTCTCAGTAGAATCAAAAAACATTGAAAACCCACATTCATTTCTCTTCACGACAATTTCCTCTGATGAAAAAAGGGTTAGATATTTTTACTATCGTTTTATTAGATATAAACAAAGATGCTTGGATGAGTATCCTAGACTTATAAATCTGTGGTATAAAGTAATATGTATTTAAATTTAGTGAAAATGTGAACTTCTGATTGCAGTTCCTTGTTAAAATTTTGAGGCTATCTTACATATCTGCATTTTCTATCTCAGCCCCACAAGTCTTTGGAAAACTCTTATCTGAATTTTCTACCCTTGTTAATACTGAATTTGGAAATGTTTTCAGGATTTTGTATTTAAGAAAATGAGTGACCCATTACTATGATCCAACAGAACATTAGAAATTGCTCCAGGTCTTTGTGTGACACCATTTGTGATGCTTTCTTATAAGGTCTTCACTTTACTGTTCTAGGTTCTATGGAAACATAGCTAATAAAAAAAATCAAGGAGCCTAACAGGCGTGTGTAGCGGGACAGTTCCAAAGCACCACCACATCCTTGTCACATCATTTTGCTAGTTAGATAACTCGAGGTAATGGTGTCTTGTTTACAGAATGCAATTTCCACAATTGTATGGAATCACAAACACCAATCAGTGCACGTAGAGAATGGAGCAGCAAGCAGAATCCTGAAGCCTCCTGAAGCCCAGTCACCAGTGAGGTTTCACTGTAGAATTTATTGTTCTTATGAAGATAATTCATTGTTTGAAGTGGCATTTTCATGTTGAAGCCTTTTGACGGGAGAGTTGACTAAGTCCTTACTTAACTGAATTTTTATTTACGTCGATGAAGTCACACTTGTTTTTGCTCCTTAAACCAGCAAAAATCAAAATGTGTGTAGGTTTTGTCACATTAATCAAATAGGTGCGTGTGTGCTGAATATGATGTAAAATTAATAAAAATGAGTGATAATTGCAATTCATGAGTCCTTTTAGCACCAGACTTATAGTCTGTGGTAGAAAATTAATCAAATGAATACTTCAAAACATTTGCGATAATATCTATTATAGAAAGAAGACCTTTCACACTGTGAGGCAATAGTGGAAATTAAGCTGAATTTACTTTGTTAGTGGAAATTATATTACATACTGAAATCCAGATATACTTATCTATTAGATGTTACTTTTTGTTTCTGCATATGGCAAAGGCACACAAACTCAGGGTGAAAGGAGTTGCATATGTATTATTTCATATTGTAATTGCATGCATATTTAAAGCTGGCTTTTCTGCATTGTGGTTGTAAAAGCAAAGCAAGCAACCAGTCTGGGATGTAAATAGAACCCCAGTTTAACGTGCATAGAATCTAAGGTAATCAACTATGTAGCTTAAGAGTGTGTAGTGGTATGTCAAGATTACCAGCTTGAGAGTTTTTTCCAAATAAAATATTTACTTTATATTTAATACAAATATTTTCATATTTATTCAAAGAACATGAGTTAAATGATCAAAAACACTACTCCAGTATCCATTCTAATATTCATTTTGGTTTTGTGACCAACTCTTGTCCTATTGGAAATAGTTAAAGTGGGTTGAATAATTGGATTGGAAAATGAGTGAATCCTGCTTTCTAGTGATGGGATTTGTCTTTCTTCTATGTATTTAAAACATGCAGCAAAACATGAAAATTTTTTTCTGTTATGGTAGAAAAAGGATGCTGCTTAGAAGATTAAACTTGTAGCACATATTTCCATTATTTAGCACATATATTTTCTATGTAGTACGGATTTCTATTGAGCATTGTGGTTTGAGGAAGACAATTTATACAAGAGTGGACGATAACAAAACAGGAACTCAGGAGCTAGACAGCTTAAGAAAACAATGTCATTATGGTTCAATTGATGCATTAGAACTTTGGCTTCCAGATTTGTATAGCTGCTGCACCTGTAAAAAAGGTGGAAGCTTTGATGCTCTGGTTTACTTTTGACTAAGTCCCTCACAGCCATCGAGAGGTTCTAGTGTGCAAAAATTGGAAAAGACCACACTGGAAATAAGCTAAGTAGGCTGGGTATATAATAAGAATAATACTGGATTTTAAAAAGATCTATCATCTATCTATCTATCTATCTATCTATCTATCTATCTATCTATCTATCTATCTATCTATCTGTGTGTCTATCTACCTACTTATCTATCTATCTATCTATCTATCTATCTATCTATCTATCTACCTATCTAATATACATGTGTCTATGTATGAATGTATGTATGTATGTATATATGTATGAATGTATGTATGTATGCATGTAAATATGTGTCTGTCTGTTTTACTGTCTGGTCATCTGTTTACTAATTCATACATTTAGTGTATGCACTTGTGCTGTGGGACACCGGTAGAAGTCAGATGAGAACTTGCAAAAGTTGGTTTTTTTCTTTCACTGTGTGGCTTCCTGAGATCAAACTCAGGTCACCAGTCTTCAGGGCAGGGGCTTTTCCCTACTGAGCCATCACACTCTTGTAGAGATACTTTTTGAATGGCAGCATAAAGGGGAAAAGGAAAGTGTGAGAATATGAATAGACGAAAAATCAGAAGCTGGCATGAATGCCTAATTAAAAGGAGGAAAGAAGGAGAAGAAAGAGAAGGAGAAAGAGGAGAGAAGAGAGTAGAGTAAGATGCAGTGATGGTGATAAGCCATTGAGTAAGTTCTTTGTTAGGCCTTGCTTGACATGCTTGCTTTCATCTAAGGCTCATAATAAGCATAGACATGAGTGCTATCGTCATTTCCATTTTATAGGTGAGAGAGCTGAATCACAGAGACATTAAATAATTTACTAAAGGCCACAGAGCTAATAAATGACCATTCTTATGAATATATCTCATTGATTAATAACAATATAATAAGTACATTAATCACTGTGTCAGGTGGAACTAAAGTACCCATTCTTTTGATATATCTATATCTATCTATATATATATATAGATATATATCTTTATATCTCTAGGTCCAACTTTATTTATACAATGCTTTTCAAGTTCTGAGAAGCACACAATGTGAGTCAAATGAAGAAGCAGCTTTATTTTTTTATTTTTTATTTTTTAACAATTTTTTATTTAGTATATTCTTCATTTACGTTGCTAATGGTAAAACCCTTCCAAATTTCCCCCACCCCAAAGATTCCCAACCCCTCCTCCCACCCCCTGCCTCCACATATATGCCCCTCTACCTGATATACTCCCACCTCTCCCCCCTGTCAGTTTCCCTTTGTTGGGGTCTCTATTGAGCCTTTACCTGACTAAGGACCACTCCTCCCATTGATGCCCAACAAACATTCCTCTGCCACATTTTTGGCTGGAACCATGTGTACCCCTTGATTGATGGTTCAGTCCCTGGGAGTCTTGGGGTATCTAGGTGGCCGAAGTCATTGTTTTACCCATGGGGCTGTAAATCCCTTCAGCTCCTCTGGACCATCCTCCAGATCCTCCATTGGGGACCCTAAGCCCAGTCCAATAGTTGGTTGCTATTTTCTGCCTCTGTATTTGTAGGGCTCTGGCAGGGCCCCTCTGGAGACAGCCATGGCATGCTCCTTTTGGTACATGAAGAAGCAGCTTTATTTTTCCCTTTGAGACACATGCCACTTTGTTACAGAATGTTCTTATCTAAAGTGTAACAAAATATTACCTACATTTGTTTAAGTACTTTGCTCAATAACAAAAATACGGGCAGTGTGAAATCAGAACAAGGTCAGTTTCCTGGTGGCTGGAATGTAATCAAAGACTTAATTTAGATCATAGAGCACTGAAGTGCAGGGGGAGCAGAAAGGGTATAAGACTTTTCTGGTTTGGTGGGAAGACAAAGTTAGATGTTGGTTGTAGATGCCACACTTGCTGTATTCTTCATAGAACTATATTAATTATAAGGTGGTTTCAACTGGAAAGTTGATTGACTGAGAGTTGGGGGTAAGGTACACGTGATGACCATAGTCACTGGAACAGCAAGACCAATATGGAAATAAAACAATCTGCCTCAGGGCTTGGGTAGACTTTGAACTCAGAAAATAGATTAAGGAGATGCTGCAAGCATCAAGTGAGGTTACTTCTTCACTTGAGTCCCATTATGTGCTTCTCAGAACTTGGAGAACATAAAATAGAAAAAGATGTACATAGAGGTATATAGATATATGTCATGGATAGAAGAATAGGTACTTTAGTCCCACCTGTCAGAGTAATCAATATACTTGTTCCATTGTTATTAATCAATGATTATATTTATGAAAATGGTCATGAAAATGGGTTAAAGAATGTTCATGCATCTTGATGACACTGGGATGACATAAAATCGAGAACTGCTTTGTAAAAGATTCATTTTATTTGTTCTTAAAGTGTGTGTGTGTGTGTGTGGGGCACACATGTATGCAGGTTCCAGCAGAGTCTAGAAGTTGTTGGAATCCTTGAAGTTTGAGAGGTTTTAAGTCACTTGATATGGGTGTTGGAAACTAAACATATATCCTCTGAAAGAGCAGTATAGCTCTGAACAGATAAGCTATCCTCCAGCAGTGATTTCTTTTTTTTGAAAGACTAGCTTATTTTTGTTTTATGTGTATGAGTCTTTGTCTATATGGGAGGATATAGACACAGATGCTTTTTGGCTTTTTGGTTCTTTCTGAGCTGTGGGAAGGAAGCTGAAAGGGGTGAAGGGGTAAATTAAGTTAAAATTGAGATGTAGGGGAGGACTCTAAAGGGAAAAGGGGAGAAAGGGAGAGCAATGGAGTGGGGTGAAGACAGACTTCACATGTTTTTACTTATACAGAGTCTGGATATAAAAATACATATGATGCCAAAGTAGAAGGGGGCAACTTAGCAGGCATGGGTATCAGTCAGAGCCAGAAGTCATAACAATGCAGGTGAGTGGGGTATTGAATATGGGCAAAGTACAATGATATACATGAAAATAGGGGGAATCACTATTTTGCTGTTAACCAAAAATTTATATGAAAAGAGAAAATAGTGCTTCTGTATGGGTAGAGAAATGAGGATCAGAAAAAAAATCAAGTAATTTGTTTAGAATCACAAAACTAGGGAATGAAGACATAGAAACAGCATTGGTGTAGTGGCTATTCCTGGTTGTCAACTTTATTATATCTGGAATTAACTACAATCCAGAATTGGAGGGTTCACCTGTGATCCAGATCTTGAGGGTGGAAGACACAAGTTTCTTATTTGGATCTTGGCTTGGAGATCTTGAGGCATAGTGACTATCAAAACTTTAGGCCCAGGCATGGTAGTACACACCTTTAATCCCAGGAGATTGAGGCAAGGAGATCTCTGAGTTCAAGATTAGCCTGGGACAAAGTAAGTCCCAGATCCAGGCAAGGTGGTACACACCTTTAACCTGAGTCATACCTGCTTGGAGGCCTACATAAGGACATTGGAAGAAGGAAGATACAGTCTTCTTTGTCTGCTTGTACTTACTTGCCAGCACATTTGTTGGAACCTACTTCTACAGAAGACCAGCTGAAACAATTAGGCTCATGAGACTGAGTAACTACTAGACTCTTGGACTTCTCATTCATAGCTGGTCGTTGTTGGTTAGTTGGACTATAGACTATAAATCATCACAATAAATTCCCTTAATAGAGTGAAACATTCCATAAGTTCTGTGACTCTAGAGATCTCTGACTAATACAATTGGAATACATCTTTTAAACATGATTCTTGAACTCCATTTGTGTACTGGCTAGTTTTGTGTGTCAACTTGACACTGGCTGGAGTTATCACAGAGAAAGGAGCTTCAGTTGGGGAAGTGCCTCCATGAGATCCAGCTGTGGGGCATTTTCTCAATTAGTGATCAAGTGGTGAGGGCCCATTGTGGGTGGTACCACCTTTGGGCTGGTGCTCTTGGGTTCTATAAGAGAGCAGACTGAACAAGCCAGGGGAAGCAAGCCAGTAAGAAACATCTCTCCATGGCCTCTGCATCAGCTCCTGCTTCCTGACCTGCTTGAGTTCCAGTCCTGACTTCCTTTAGTGATGAACTGCAACGAGGAAGTGTAAGCTCAATAAACTCTTCCCCAACTTGCTTCTTTGTCATGATGTTTATGCAGGAATAGAAACCCTGACTAAGACAAATTGGTACCAGGAGTGGGGTATTCCTGTGACAACCTGACCATGTTTTGGGGAGGACTTTGGAAGGACTTTGGAACTTTGAGCTAGAAAATCCATTAGAATATTAAGAGCTCAGTGGAAAGTTCTGTAGGAGCTTGGAAGACAAGGTTAAGAACAGTAAAAAAGATGGAGGCCTGGCTTGTGAAATTTCAGAGGGAAGATTAAAGACTCTTACAGTGGCCATGTTTTGATTGTGAAGATTCTGTGGTTTTGGTTAGCTGGGGCTGAAGAATCAGCTGCGAGTAACAATATACCAGAACAATTAAAGCAAACCTTTGTGTTACTGGGACTGTTGATGCTGGTTAGCTGGAGCTAAGAAATTAGCGGTGATTAAGAAGAGACCAGCATTACTGTGATGAAATCTTCTTGGAAGTGTTTTCTGAGAGCACAGATGGTGTGTTCCAGAGATAGCCACAGTTGTATTTTGTGCTGTGGCTGGACTTGGTACTGTGTAAGAGTCACCCAGATGGTACTAGTTTTGAAGGCATGAAGGGGTCATGAAGAACAGCTGAGGCTCTTGGCACAGTGAGAGGCCACGGAAGGCCATTGGTGAAGGTGCAACCTCAGTTGCAATTGATGGCCCAGGACTTGATGGGGTCATGCATAGGAGCAGAGGCTTGTCACCATGAAAAGAGCCTATGAGAGGCTATTGGTGAAGCCTAATTACAGTAGAAGTCAGTAGTGTTTTGGAGATGCCAGTGCCATGAGATGACCACCAAGAACAGCAGTAGCAGTGGGGTGCAGTGGAGTACAGGCAGCTGGAGACTAGAAGACAAGCTGTGTGCTACAAAGAGCAGAGCTGGAGAAGTGACCCACACCTTGGAGGAGCCCGGAAGATTGTGAGTTGGATCCCAGACATCGAACCATTGGAGTTTGAGTTTTTCTTTTGGTTGTGACTGTGACCTGATATGTTTCCCTCTTGAAGGAAGAAAGTATTTTAGTGGAGCCTACAGTTAAAAGACTTTGAATTTTTAAAAGACTTTGAATTTTAAAGATATTAGACATTTTAAGGTGAATGAACTTTTAATATGTAAAGACTGTGGGACTTTTAAAGTAATTTAGATCTAGTAATAAGAAAGTAAGGGCTGAGGCTTAATAGTGATGTGTTTGTGTGTCAAGTTGACAAGGGGTCAATTGTACTGGATAGTTTTGTGTGTCAACTTGACACAGACTGGAGTTATCACAGAGAAAGGAGCTTCAGTTGGGGAAATGCCTCCATGAGATCCAGCTGTGGGGCATTTTCTCAATTAGTGATCAAGTGGTGAGGGCCCCTCGTGGGTGGTACCACCTTTGGACTGGTGCTCTTGGGTTCTAAGAGAGCAGACTGAGCAAGTCAGGGGAAGCAAGCCAGTGAGAAACATCCCTCCATGGCCTTTGCACAAGCTCCTGCTTCCTGACCTGCTTGAATTCTAGTCCTGACTTCCTTTAGTGATGAACTGCAATGTGGAAGTGTAAGTTCAATAAACTCTTTCTTCCCCAACTTGCTTCTTGGTCATGATGTTTGTGCAGGAATAGAAACCCTGAGTAAGACAATTTGAAAAATTATCTTTTATTCTTTGGAATTTATAACATAGAAATGAAGACATGCAATATTTGTCATCCCTAATTTCTTCCTTCCAACTCATGACCTTTGTCTTATACAATCCTGTAAGTCCAGTTAATGCTGCCCATGTATGCATGGCTGTGGGATTACCCACTGTAACGTGGGAAGCCTATCAGTGGTCTCATTCTCAATGAAGAAGGCATTTCCTTGACCAGCTATTGATGGACAATACTGAACTCTATGCTTTACCACATGCTAAGAATGTTTAATTAATATCAGAACACAGGGATGGGGCTTCAAGTTAGTGGCAAGGAACTTGCCTGGTTTTGATCTACGTTGACCACATTCCAATGGAAGTCCATATATCTATGACTATATGGGCAGCACAAATTGGATTTAATAGGTGAAAAAAAGAGAAGAGGACACAGAATTGGGTGTGGTAAATGGAGTTTGTATCTGGAAGGAATTTTTAGGAGAAGATGAATATGTTCAAAGTATAAAATTCTCAAGCTCTAACTAAATATATGAACACATAAAGAAATCCAAATCCAAATCTAAGATTATCTAAAAACAGATTCACAGTAATATAATAGGCCCACACATACAAAATGACCCCAAATAACTCAAATAATTCAATATGCTGTCCCAACACAATGGATAAGAGTTATCTAAAAACAGCGAGTCAGAGGCTTACATCAGTAGTTCCATCACCAAGAGATGAAGGCAGGAGAATGACAGCCTCAGAGGCTCAAGTTCATCCTGAGCTACATAGCAAGTTGCAGGCCAACATAGGCTGTTGAAGAAGGCTTTGTTTCACTGAGCAAAACAAACAGGACAAACAGAAACACCAGTTTTAAATCCTGACCTAGGAAGGCTCCCCCCGCCCTTTTTTTTTTTTTACTTTTTTTATTAGATATATTCTTCATTTACATTTCAAATTTGTCCCCTTTCCTGGTTATCCCACCCCACCCCCAAAAGTCTCATAATCCATCTCCCCTCCACCTGTTCCCCAATCAATCCTCTCCTGCTTCCCTGACCCAGCATTCCACCACACTGCGGCATGGAGCCTTTCCAGAACCAAGGGCTTCTCCTCCCTTTGATGTCCAACAAGGCCATCCTCTGTTGCCTATGTGTCTGGAGCCATGGGTAACTTCTTGTGCATTCTCTGGTTGATGGTTTTGTCCCTGGGAAATCTGGGAGTACTGGGTGGCTCATATTGTTGTTCCTCCTATGGCACTGCAAACCCCTTCAGCTCCTTGGATTCTTTCTCTAGCTCCCCCATTGGGGACCCTGCGCTCAATTCAATGACTGGCTGAGAGTGTCTCCGTCTTCTAAATTTGTCATGCCTCCCAGGTGACAGCTATATCCACCTCTGGTCAGCAAGTACTTGTGGGTATCAATAATAGTGTCTGGGTTTTGTAACTGTATATGGGGAAGGCTCCCTTTTTGTCACTGGTTTTTCTGTCTCTTCCTGTCACACAGCCATTGTTAAAGGCACATTGCTTTTGTCCAAAATTTGCATTTCACAGCCCTAGCTTTTCAGAGAGAAATATATTCAAAGAGAAAGCCTTAATGTAAAAAGGTGATTTACTTAAAATAATGAAGCAAAGTAGGCTCTATCTAGTAAAACTTGATTTTCTTAATACAAAAAGGAAATTTATAAATGTGTGTATGGGTATGATAGCATAGGGAGCAAGTGGGAAGCTCTCTTCACACAGTCATCCTCCAGGCAAACTTGCCATGAACGCAGCTTGATCTTACCCTTCCAGCCTCTGGTATTGTGAGAAAATTTATATCTGTTTCTTTCTTTCTTTCTTTTTTTTTTTTTTTTTTTTTCATTTTGAGGTCTTTTTACTGTTGATGGATTTTTGGGATCACATTATTTTCAGTAACTTTTGTTTGAGTTCAGAAGTAATGTTTTTTTTAAATTATTTTTATTTGATATAATTTATTTACATTTCAAATGATTTCCTCTTTTCTAGCCCGCCCCACTCCCCGAAAGTCCGGTAAGCTCCCTTCTCTTCCCCTGTCCTCCCACCCACCCCTTCCCACTTCCCCGTTCTGGTTTTGCTGAATACTGCTTCACTGAGTCTTTCCAGAACAAGGGGCCACTCCTCCTTTCTTTTTGTACCTCATTTGATGTGTGGATTATGTTTTGGGTATTCCAGTTTTCTAGGTTAATATCCACTTATATTAGTGAGTGCATACCATGATTCACCTTTTGAGTCTGGGTTACCTCACTTAGTATGATGTTCTCTAGCTCCATCCATTTGCCTAAGAATTTCATGAATTCATTGTTTCTAATGGCTGAATAGTACTCCATTGTGCAGATATACCACATTTTTTGCATCCACTCTTCTGTTGAGGGATACCTGGGTTCTTTCCAGCATCTGACAATTATAAATAGGGCTGCTATGAACATAGTAGAGCATGTATCCTTATTACATGGTGGGGAATCCTCTGGGTATATGCCCAGGAGTGGTATAGCAGGATCTTCTGGAAGTGAGGTGCCCAGTTTTCTGAGGAACCACCAGACTGATTTCCAGAGTGCTTGTACCAATTTGCAACCCCACCAGCAGTGGAGGAGTGTTCCTCTTTCTCCACACACTCTCCAACACCTGCTTTCTCCTGAATTTTTAATCTTAGCCATTCTGACTGGTGTAAGAGGAAATCTCAGGGTTGTTTTGATTTGCATTTCCCTAATGACTAATGAAGTTGAGCATTTTTTAAGATGCTTCTCCGCCATCTGAAGTTCTTCAGGTGAGAATTCTTTCTTTTTTTTTTTTCATTCTTTTTTTTTATTCGATATAATTTATTTACATTTCAAATGATTTCCCCTTTTCTAGCCCCCCCACTCCCCGAAAGTCCCGTAAGCCCCCTTCTCTTCCCCTGTCCTCCCTCCCACCCCTTCCCAGTTCCCCGTTCTGGTTTTGCCAAATACTATTTCACTGAGTCTTACCAGAACCAGGGACCACTCCTGCTTTCTTCTTGTATCTCATTTGATGTGTGGATTATGTTTTGGGTATTCCAGTTTTCTAGGTTAATAACCACTTATTAGTGAGTGCATACCATGATTCACCTTTTGAGTCTGGGTTACCTCACTTAGTATGATGTTCTCTAGCTCCATCCATTTGCCTAAGAATTTCATGAATTCATTGTTTCTAATGGCTGAATAGTACTCCATTGTGTAGATATACCACATTTTTTGTATCCACTCTTCTGTTGAGGGATACCTGGGTTCTTTCCAGCATCTGGCAATTATAAATAGGGCTGCTATGAACATAGTAGAGCATGTATCCTTATTACATGGTGGGGAATCCTCTGGGTATATGCCCAGGAGTGGTATAGCAGGATCTTCTGGAAGTGAGGTGCCCAGTTTTCGGAGGAACCGCCAGACTGCTTTCCAGAGTGGTTGTACCAATTTGCAACCCCACCAGCAGTGGAGGAGTGTTCCTCTTTCTCCGCACCCTCTCCAACACCTGCTGTCTCCTGAATTTTTAATCTTAGCCATTCTGACTGGTGTAAGATGAAATCTTAGGGTTGTTTTGATTTGCATTTCCCTAATGACTAATGAAGTTGAGCATTTTTTAAGATGCTTCTCCGCCATCCGAAGTTCTTCAGGTGAGAATTCTTTGTTTAACTCTGTACCCCATTTTTTAATAGGGTTGTTCGGTTTTCTGGAGTCTAACTTCTTGAGTTCTTTATATATATTGGATATTAGCCCTCTATCTGATGTAGGATTGGTGAAGATCTTTTCCCAATTTGTTGGTTGCCGATGTGTCCTCTTGATGGTGTCCTTTGCCTTACAGAAACTCTGTAATTTTATGAGGTCCCATTTGTCAATTCTTGCTCTTAGAGCATACGCTATTGGTGTTCTGTTCAGAAACTTTCTCCCTGTACCTATGTCCTCAAGGGTCTTCCCCAGTTTCTTTTCTATTAGCTTCAGAGTGTATGGCTTTATGTGGAGATCCTTGATCCATTTGTATTTGAGCTTAGTACAAGGAGACAAGGATGGATCAATTCGCATTCTTCTGCATGCTGACCTCCAGTTGAACCAGCACCATTTGTTGAAAAGGCTATCTTTTTTCCATTGGATGTTTTCAGCCTCTTTGTCGAGGATCAAGTGGCCATAGGTGTGTGGGTTCATTTCTGGATCTTCAATCCTGTTCCATTGATCTCCTGCCTGTCACTGTACCAATACCATGCAGTTTTTAACATTATTGCTCTGTAGTATTGCTTGATGTCAGGGATACTGATTCCCCCAGAATTTCTTTTGTTGCTGAGAATAGTTTTAGCTTTCCTGGGTTTTTTGTTGTTCCAGATGAATTTGATAATTGCTCTTTCTAACTCTGTGAAGAATTGAGTTGGGATTTTGATGGGTATTGCATTGAATCTGTATATTGCTTTTGGCAAAATGGCCATTTTAACTATATTGATTCTACCGATCCATGAGCATGGGAGGTTTTCCCATTTTTTGAGGTCTTCTTCCATTTCCTTCTTCAGAGTCTTGAAGTTCTTGTCATACAGATCTTTCACATGTTTGGTAAGAGTCACCCCAAGATACTTTATACTGTTTGTGGCTATTGTGAAGGGGGTCATTTCCCTAATTTCTTTCTCAGCCTGCTTATCCTTTGAGTATAGGAAGGCCACTGATTTGCTTGAGTTGATTTTATAACCTGCCACTTTGCTGAAGTTGTTTATCAGCTGTAGGAGCTCTCTAGTGGAGTTTTTTGGGTCACTTAGGTAGACGATCATGTCGTCTGCAAATAATGATAGCTTGACTTCTTCCTTTCCAATTTTTATTCCTTTGACCTCCTTATGTTGTCGAATTGCCCGAGCTAGTACCTCAAGTACAATATTGAAAAGATAAGGAGAAAGGGGGCAGCCTTGTCTGGTCCCTGATTTCAGTGGGATTGCTTCAAGTTCCTCTCCATTTAGTTTGATGTTGGCTACCGGTTTGCTGTATATTGCTTTTACTATGTTTAGGTATGGGCCTTGAATTCCTGTTCTCTCCAAGACTTTAAGCATGAAAGGATGCTGACTTTTGTCAAATGCTTTTTCAGCATCCAGTGAAATGACCATGTGGTTTTGTTCTTTGAGTTTGTTTATGTAGTGGATTGTATTGATGGATTTCCGTATATTGAACCAACCCTGCATTCCCGGGATAAAGCCTACTTGATCATGGTGGATGATCGTTTTGATGTGTTCTTGGATTCGGTTGGCAAGAATTTTATTGAGTATTTTTGCATCGATGTTCATAAGGGAAATTGGTCTGAAGTTCTCTTTCTTTGTTGGATCTTTTTGTGGCTTTGGTATCAGCGTAACTGTGGCTTCGTAGAAGGAATTGGGTAGTGTTCCTTCTGTTTCTATTTTGTGGAATAGTTTGAAGAGTATTGGTGTTAACTCTTCTTTGAAGGTCTGATAGAATTCTGCACTGAAACCATCTGGTCCTGTGCTTTTTTTGGTTGGACGACTTTCTATGACTCCTTCTATTTCTTTAGGCATTATGGGACTGTTTAGATGGTCTAGTTGGTCCTGATTTAATTTTGGTAGTTGGTATCTGTCACGGAAATTGTCCATTTCCTCCAGATTCTCCAGTTGTGTTGAGTACAGGCTCTTGTAGTAGGATCTGATGATTTTTTGGATTTCCTCAGTTTCCATTGTTATATCTCCCTTTTCATTTTTTTTTGAGGTGGTTGATTTTTTTTATTCGATATAATTTATTTACATTTCAAATGATTTCCCCTTTTCTAGCCCCCCCCACTCCCCGAAAGTCCCGTAAGCCCCCTTCTCTTCCCCTGTCCTCCCTCCCACCCCTTCCCAGTTCCCCGTTCTGGTTTTGCCAAATACTATTTCACTGAGTCTTACCAGAACCAGGGACCACTCCTGCTTTCTTCTTGTATCTCATTTGATGTGTGGATTATGTTTTGGGTATTCCAGTTTTCTAGGTTAATAACCACTTATTAGTGAGTGCATACCATGATTCACCTTTTGAGTCTGGGTTACCTCACTTAGTATGATGTTCTCTAGCTCCATCCATTTGCCTAAGAATTTCATGAATTCATTGTTTCTAATGGCTGAATAGTACTCCATTGTGTAGATATACCACATTTTTTGTATCCACTCTTCTGTTGAGGGATACCTGGGTTCTTTCCAGCATCTGGCAATTATAAATAGGGCTGCTATGAACATAGTAGAGCATGTATCCTTATTACATGGTGGGGAATCCTCTGGGTATATGCCCAGGAGTGGTATAGCAGGATCTTCTGGAAGTGAGGTGCCCAGTTTTCGGAGGAACCGCCAGACTGCTTTCCAGAGTGGTTGTACCAATTTGCAACCCCACCAGCAGTGGAGGAGTGTTCCTCTTTCTCCGCACCCTCTCCAACACCTGCTGTCTCCTGAATTTTTAATCTTAGCCATTCTGACTGGTGTAAGATGAAATCTTAGGGTTGTTTTGATTTGCATTTCCCTAATGACTAATGAAGTTGAGCATTTTTTAAGATGCTTCTCCGCCATCCGAAGTTCTTCAGGTGAGAATTCTTTGTTTAACTCTGTACCCCATTTTTTAATAGGGTTGTTCGGTTTTCTGGAGTCTAACTTCTTGAGTTCTTTATATATATTGGATATTAGCCCTCTATCTGATGTAGGATTGGTGAAGATCTTTTCCCAATTTGTTGGTTGCCGATGTGTCCTCTTGATGGTGTCCTTTGCCTTACAGAAACTCTGTAATTTTATGAGGTCCCATTTGTCAATTCTTGCTCTTAGAGCATACGCTATTGGTGTTCTGTTCAGAAACTTTCTCCCTGTACCTATGTCCTCAAGGGTCTTCCCCAGTTTCTTTTCTATTAGCTTCAGAGTGTATGGCTTTATGTGGAGATCCTTGATCCATTTGTATTTGAGCTTAGTACAAGGAGACAAGGATGGATCAATTCGCATTCTTCTGCATGCTGACCTCCAGTTGAACCAGCACCATTTGTTGAAAAGGCTATCTTTTTTCCATTGGATGTTTTCAGCCTCTTTGTCGAGGATCAAGTGGCCATAGGTGTGTGGGTTCATTTCTGGATCTTCAATCCTGTTCCATTGATCTCCTGCCTGTCACTGTACCAATACCATGCAGTTTTTAACATTATTGCTCTGTAGTATTGCTTGATGTCAGGGATACTGATTCCCCCAGAATTTCTTTTGTTGCTGAGAATAGTTTTAGCTTTCCTGGGTTTTTTGTTGTTCCAGATGAATTTGATAATTGCTCTTTCTAACTCTGTGAAGAATTGAGTTGGGATTTTGATGGGTATTGCATTGAATCTGTATATTGCTTTTGGCAAAATGGCCATTTTAACTATATTGATTCTACCGATCCATGAGCATGGGAGGTTTTCCCATTTTTTGAGGTCTTCTTCCATTTCCTTCTTCAGAGTCTTGAAGTTCTTGTCATACAGATCTTTCACATGTTTGGTAAGAGTCACCCCAAGATACTTTATACTGTTTGTGGCTATTGTGAAGGGGGTCATTTCCCTAATTTCTTTCTCAGCCTGCTTATCCTTTGAGTATAGGAAGGCCACTGATTTGCTTGAGTTGATTTTATAACCTGCCACTTTGCTGAAGTTGTTTATCAGCTGTAGGAGCTCTCTAGTGGAGTTTTTTGGGTCACTTAGGTAGACGATCATGTCGTCTGCAAATAATGATAGCTTGACTTCTTCCTTTCCAATTTTTATTCCTTTGACCTCCTTATGTTGTCGAATTGCCCGAGCTAGTACCTCAAGTACAATATTGAAAAGATAAGGAGAAAGGGGGCAGCCTTGTCTGGTCCCTGATTTCAGTGGGATTGCTTCAAGTTCCTCTCCATTTAGTTTGATGTTGGCTACCGGTTTGCTGTATATTGCTTTTACTATGTTTAGGTATGGGCCTTGAATTCCTGTTCTCTCCAAGACTTTAAGCATGAAAGGATGCTGACTTTTGTCAAATGCTTTTTCAGCATCCAGTGAAATGACCATGTGGTTTTGTTCTTTGAGTTTGTTTATGTAGTGGATTGTATTGATGGATTTCCGTATATTGAACCAACCCTGCATTCCCGGGATAAAGCCTACTTGATCATGGTGGATGATCGTTTTGATGTGTTCTTGGATTCGGTTGGCAAGAATTTTATTGAGTATTTTTGCATCGATGTTCATAAGGGAAATTGGTCTGAAGTTCTCTTTCTTTGTTGGATCTTTTTGTGGCTTTGGTATCAGCGTAACTGTGGCTTCGTAGAAGGAATTGGGTAGTGTTCCTTCTGTTTCTATTTTGTGGAATAGTTTGAAGAGTATTGGTGTTAACTCTTCTTTGAAGGTCTGATAGAATTCTGCACTGAAACCATCTGGTCCTGTGCTTTTTTTGGTTGGACGACTTTCTATGACTCCTTCTATTTCTTTAGGCATTATGGGACTGTTTAGATGGTCTAGTTGGTCCTGATTTAATTTTGGTAGTTGGTATCTGTCACGGAAATTGTCCATTTCCTCCAGATTCTCCAGTTGTGTTGAGTACAGGCTCTTGTAGTAGGATCTGATGATTTTTTGGATTTCCTCAGTTTCCATTGTTATATCTCCCTTTTCATTTTTTTTTGAGGTGGTTGATTTTTTTTATTCGATATAATTTATTTACATTTCAAATGATTTCCCCTTTTCTAGCCCCCCCACTCCCCGAAAGTCCCGTAAGCCCCCTTCTCTTCCCCTGTCCTCCCTCCCACCCCTTCCCAGTTCCCCGTTCTGGTTTTGCCAAATACTATTTCACTGAGTCTTACCAGAACCAGGGACCACTCCTGCTTTCTTCTTGTATCTCATTTGATGTGTGGATTATGTTTTGGGTATTCCAGTTTTCTAGGTTAATAACCACTTATTAGTGAGTGCATACCATGATTCACCTTTTGAGTCTGGGTTACCTCACTTAGTATGATGTTCTCTAGCTCCATCCATTTGCCTAAGAATTTCATGAATTCATTGTTTCTAATGGCTGAATAGTACTCCATTGTGTAGATATACCACATTTTTTGTATCCACTCTTCTGTTGAGGGATACCTGGGTTCTTTCCAGCATCTGGCAATTATAAATAGGGCTGCTATGAACATAGTAGAGCATGTATCCTTATTACATGGTGGGGAATCCTCTGGGTATATGCCCAGGAGTGGTATAGCAGGATCTTCTGGAAGTGAGGTGCCCAGTTTTCGGAGGAACCGCCAGACTGCTTTCCAGAGTGGTTGTACCAATTTGCAACCCCACCAGCAGTGGAGGAGTGTTCCTCTTTCTCCGCACCCTCTCCAACACCTGCTGTCTCCTGAATTTTTAATCTTAGCCATTCTGACTGGTGTAAGATGAAATCTTAGGGTTGTTTTGATTTGCATTTCCCTAATGACTAATGAAGTTGAGCATTTTTTAAGATGCTTCTCCGCCATCCGAAGTTCTTCAGGTGAGAATTCTTTGTTTAACTCTGTACCCCATTTTTTAATAGGGTTGTTCGGTTTTCTGGAGTCTAACTTCTTGAGTTCTTTATATATATTGGATATTAGCCCTCTATCTGATGTAGGATTGGTGAAGATCTTTTCCCAATTTGTTGGTTGCCGATGTGTCCTCTTGATGGTGTCCTTTGCCTTACAGAAACTCTGTAATTTTATGAGGTCCCATTTGTCAATTCTTGCTCTTAGAGCATACGCTATTGGTGTTCTGTTCAGAAACTTTCTCCCTGTACCTATGTCCTCAAGGGTCTTCCCCAGTTTCTTTTCTATTAGCTTCAGAGTGTATGGCTTTATGTGGAGATCCTTGATCCATTTGTATTTGAGCTTAGTACAAGGAGACAAGGATGGATCAATTCGCATTCTTCTGCATGCTGACCTCCAGTTGAACCAGCACCATTTGTTGAAAAGGCTATCTTTTTTCCATTGGATGTTTTCAGCCTCTTTGTCGAGGATCAAGTGGCCATAGGTGTGTGGGTTCATTTCTGGATCTTCAATCCTGTTCCATTGATCTCCTGCCTGTCACTGTACCAATACCATGCAGTTTTTAACATTATTGCTCTGTAGTATTGCTTGATGTCAGGGATACTGATTCCCCCAGAATTTCTTTTGTTGCTGAGAATAGTTTTAGCTTTCCTGGGTTTTTTGTTGTTCCAGATGAATTTGATAATTGCTCTTTCTAACTCTGTGAAGAATTGAGTTGGGATTTTGATGGGTATTGCATTGAATCTGTATATTGCTTTTGGCAAAATGGCCATTTTAACTATATTGATTCTACCGATCCATGAGCATGGGAGGTTTTCCCATTTTTTGAGGTCTTCTTCCATTTCCTTCTTCAGAGTCTTGAAGTTCTTGTCATACAGATCTTTCACATGTTTGGTAAGAGTCACCCCAAGATACTTTATACTGTTTGTGGCTATTGTGAAGGGGGTCATTTCCCTAATTTCTTTCTCAGCCTGCTTATCCTTTGAGTATAGGAAGGCCACTGATTTGCTTGAGTTGATTTTATAACCTGCCACTTTGCTGAAGTTGTTTATCAGCTGTAGGAGCTCTCTAGTGGAGTTTTTTGGGTCACTTAGGTAGACGATCATGTCGTCTGCAAATAATGATAGCTTGACTTCTTCCTTTCCAATTTTTATTCCTTTGACCTCCTTATGTTGTCGAATTGCCCGAGCTAGTACCTCAAGTACAATATTGAAAAGATAAGGAGAAAGGGGGCAGCCTTGTCTGGTCCCTGATTTCAGTGGGATTGCTTCAAGTTCCTCTCCATTTAGTTTGATGTTGGCTACCGGTTTGCTGTATATTGCTTTTACTATGTTTAGGTATGGGCCTTGAATTCCTGTTCTCTCCAAGACTTTAAGCATGAAAGGATGCTGACTTTTGTCAAATGCTTTTTCAGCATCCAGTGAAATGACCATGTGGTTTTGTTCTTTGAGTTTGTTTATGTAGTGGATTGTATTGATGGATTTCCGTATATTGAACCAACCCTGCATTCCCGGGATAAAGCCTACTTGATCATGGTGGATGATCGTTTTGATGTGTTCTTGGATTCGGTTGGCAAGAATTTTATTGAGTATTTTTGCATCGATGTTCATAAGGGAAATTGGTCTGAAGTTCTCTTTCTTTGTTGGATCTTTTTGTGGCTTTGGTATCAGCGTAACTGTGGCTTCGTAGAAGGAATTGGGTAGTGTTCCTTCTGTTTCTATTTTGTGGAATAGTTTGAAGAGTATTGGTGTTAACTCTTCTTTGAAGGTCTGATAGAATTCTGCACTGAAACCATCTGGTCCTGTGCTTTTTTTGGTTGGACGACTTTCTATGACTCCTTCTATTTCTTTAGGCATTATGGGACTGTTTAGATGGTCTAGTTGGTCCTGATTTAATTTTGGTAGTTGGTATCTGTCACGGAAATTGTCCATTTCCTCCAGATTCTCCAGTTGTGTTGAGTACAGGCTCTTGTAGTAGGATCTGATGATTTTTTGGATTTCCTCAGTTTCCATTGTTATATCTCCCTTTTCATTTTTTTTGAGGTGGTTGATTTTTTTTATTAGATATAATTTATTTACATTTCAAATGATTTCCCCTTTTCTAGCCCCCCCACTCCCCGAAAGTCCCGTAAGCCCCCTTCTCTTCCCCTGTCCTCCCTCCCACCCCTTCCCACTTCCCCGTTCTGGTTTTGCCGAATACTGTTTCACTGAGTCTTTCCAGAACCAGGGGCCACTCCTCCTTTCTTCTTGTATCTCATTTGATGTGTGGATTATGTTTTGGGTATTCCAGTTTTCTAGGTTAATAACCACTTATTAGTGAGTGCATACCATGATTCACCTTTTGAGTCTGGGTTACCTCACTTAGTATGATGTTCTCTAGCTCCATCCATTTGCCTAAGAATTTCATGAATTCATTGTTTCTAATGGCTGAATAGTACTCCATTGTGTAGATATGCCACATTTTTTGCATCCACTCTTCTGTTGAGGGATACCTGGGTTCTTTCCAGCATCTGGCAATTATAAATAGGGCTGCTATGAACATAGTAGAGCATGTATCCTTATTACATGGTGGGGAATCCTCTGGATATATGCCCAGGAGTGGTATAGCAGGATCTTCTGGAAGTGAGGTGCCCAGTTTTCGGAGGAACCGCCAGACTGATTTCCAGAGTGGGGCCTTGCCCCAGATTGTGTCTGTGGAGCAGATGGAGCCCGTGTGCACCCCCAGGGAGTGCCGATGGTGTATGCTGCTGTGATCTCCCCTGTGTTCCGCTCACTCCGCTGGGCAGCCGATCCGCCAACCGGGCTGTCGCACACAAGCTTAGCCCGGCCGCCTAGTCCCTGAGTCCAGGCAAAAGCCTGGGAGGCCAAGGTCCGATCAAAGTTCCCCTAGGGCTATGACTATTAATTGGGTCTGCCAGGTGACTAGGATGGCGGGCGTGCACGCCTGCGCTCCCTGAAAGCGCCGGGAGAGTCTGCTGTGCTAACAATCCCCTGGGCGGGTTGACTCACAGATGGCCCATCAAGCCGCCCAGTCCTTGGGGTCAGTCCTGTGCCTTTTGGGGCCTAGACCCTCGCTTTGTTAGCCTCAGGCTATGCCTGTTACAGGTCTGCCCGCCAGAGCTCTCTGTCGTCCTGCAGGCAAAATGGCGGTGGCGTGCGCTCAGGCCTGGGCAAAAAACCCCCTGGCTGGGTTGGCACCCCGGTGGTCCCCCTACCAGCCCAGGGCCTGGGTGCAGGCCAACGCCCGTCGGGCTCAGACCACCGCGGTGTTGGCCTCGGATTATGTTTGTGTACCTCAGTCTGTCTGATCCCCGGAGTCTGGAACCAAGATGGATGCACCTCTCCTGACTGGTAGGAGGCCGAGTTCTGAAGTGGCCTCCGTGCAGGAAAGGTGCAGCACAACTGCAGCTGCTTGCCGCCCGGCTGGTCAGCGAAGGTCAGTGGTCGTGGGCGCAGGGCCTAACTGGTCCCTGTGTCGCCCTGGCTCCACTGCTGGTGGCCCTTCAGCTGGACCAGCTACTGCTGCACTGCTGGCGCCGCCGCCGCCGCCGCCTCCATTTTCATTTCTAAGTTTGTTAATTTGGATACTTTCTCTGTGCCCTTTGGTCAGTCTGACTAAGGGTTTATCTATCTTGTTGATTTTCTCAAAGAAACAGCTCCTGGTTTTGTTGATTTTTGGTATGGTTCTCTTTGTTTCTACTTGATTGATTTCGGTCCTGAGTTTGATGATTTCCTGCCTTCTACTCCTCCTGTGTGAAATAGCTTCTTTTTGTTCCAGGGCTTTCAGGTGTGTCATTAAGCTGGTAATGTATGCTCTCTCCATTTTGTTTTTGGAGGCACTCAGGGCTATGAGTTTTCCTCTTAGCACTGCTTTAATTGTGTCCCATAGATTTGGGTATGTTGTGTTTTCATTTTCATTGTGTTCTAAAAAGTCTTTAATTTCTTTCATTATTTCTTCCTTGACCAAGGTATCATTGAGTAGAATATTGTTCAGTTTCCACGTGTATGTGGGTTTTCTGTTGTTTTTGTTGCTATTGAAGACCACTTTTACTCCATAGTGATCAGATAGGAGGCATGGGATTAGTTCGATCTTCTTATATTTGTTGAGGTCTGTCTTGTGACCAATTATATGGTCGATTTTGGATAAGGTACCATGAGGAGCTGAGAAAAAGGTATATTCTTTTGTTTTAGGACAGAATGTTCTATATATATCTGTTAAATCTAATTGGTCCAAAGCTTCAATTAGTTTCATTGTGTCCCTGTTTAGTTTCTGTTTTCCTGATCAGTCCATTGAGGAAAGTGCAGTGTTGAAGTCACCCACAATTATTGTGTTAGGTGCAATGTGTGCTTTGAGTTTTAATAAAGTTTCTTTTACGAAAGAGGGTGCCCTTGCATTTGGGGCATAGATGTTCAGAATTGAGAGTTCTTCTTGTTGTATTTTTCCCTTGACCAGCAAGAAGTGTCCCTCAGAGTCTCTTTTGATGATTTTGGGTTGAAAGTCAATTTTATCTGATATTAAAATGGCCACTCCAGCTTGTTTCCTGAGACCATTTACTTGTAAAATTGTCTTCCAGTCTTTTACTCTAAGGTAGTGTTTGTCTTTGACCCTCAGGTGTGTTTCCTGTAAGCAGCAAAATGTAGGGTCCTGTTTGCGTATCCAGTCAGTTAGTCTGTCTTTTTATTGGGGCATTAAGTCCATTGATGTTAAGAGATATTAAGGAATAGTGATTGTTACTTCCTCTCATTTTTGACGTTATTTTTTAAATTTGATTGCTTAACTTCTTTTGGGTTTGATGAAAGGTTACTATCTTGCTTTTTCCAGGGTGAAGTTTCCCTCCTTGTATTGGTGTTTTCCTCCTATTATCCTTTGTAGGGCTGGGTTTGTGGATAGATATTGGGTAAACTTGGTTTTGTCATGAAATATCTTAGTTTCTCCATCTATGGTGATTGAGAGTTTTGCGGGATATAGTAGTTTTGGTTGGCATTTGTTTTCTCAGAGTCTGCATGAGATCTGTCCAGGACCTTCTAGCTTTCATAGTCTCAGGTGAAAAGTCTGCTGTGATTCTGATAGGTCTTCCTTTATATGTTACTTGGCCTTTTTCTCTTACTGCCTTTAATATTCTTTCTTTGTTTAGAACATTTGGTGTTTTGATTATTATGTGACGGGAAGTATTTCTGTTCTGGTCCAGTCTGTTTGGAGTTCTGTAGGCTTCTTGTATATTCATGGGCATCTCTCTCTTTAGGTTAGGGAAGTTTTCTTCCATAATTTTATTGAAGATATTTGCTGGCCCTTTAAGTTGTAAATCTTCACTCTCATCTATGCCTATAATCTTTAGGTTTGGTCTTCTCATTGTGTCCTGGATTTCCTGGATTTTTTGGGTTACAAGCTTTTTGCATTTTGCATTTTCTTTAACTGTTGAGTCCATGGTTTCTATGGAATCTTCAGCATCTGAGATTCTTTCTTCTATCCCTTGTATTCTGTTGTTGATATTTGCATCTCTGTCCCCTGATTTCTTCCCAAGGCTTTCTATCTCCAAAGTTGTCTCCCTTTGAGTTTTCTTAGTTGTTTCTACTTCTGATTTTAGATCCTGGATGGTTTTGCTTAGTTCCTTCACTTGCTTGTTTGTGCTTTCCTGTAATTCTTTAAGAGATTTTTGTGTTTCCTCTTTCATGACCTCACTATGTTGACCAAAGTTCTCCTGTATTTCTTTAAGTGTTTTTTTGTGTTTCTTCATTATTGGCTTTTGTATTCTCCTGGATTTCTTTCAATGATTTTTGTGTTTCCCTTGCAAGGGATCTAACTTTTGATCCATTTTCTCCTGAATTTCTTTAAGTATGTCCTTCATGTGTTCCTGTACCAGCATCATGACCAGTGATTTTAAATCCCAATCTTGTTTTACTGGTGTGATGGGTATCCAGGACATGTTGGTAGAGGAGAATTGGGTTCAGATGTTGCCATATTGCCTTGATTTCTGTTAGTGATGTTCCTGCGTTTGCCTTTTGCCATCTAGTTCTCACTGGTGTTAGTTTGTCTTGTCAGTGTTGGACTCACCAGTGCAAGCTGCCCCTTCCCAGTTGGCCTCTGGTGCACAGCTTACCTCTTGCACTGCCTGTAGACAGGGTGCTGCTGCCCAGGCTGTTCAGATCCCGAAGCAGGCACCCGATGGCTCCCACTGGGGCCCCGCTGGATTCACAGGAGCACACCGACTTCTCCCAGCTGGCCGCCCGGAAGCCCCTCTAGCCTCTTGCAGGACCTGGAGATATGGTGCCGCCGCCCAGAATGATCTGGATCTGGAAGAGGAGAGAGTTGAGCTGAGGGCTCCCGCCTGAGGCCTTGCCCCAGATTGTGTCTGTGGACCAGATGGAGCCCGTGTGCACCCCCAGGGAGCGCCGTCGGTGTATGCTGCAGGGACCTCCCCTGTGTTCTGATCACTCCGCTGGGCAGCCGATCCCCCAACCGGGCTGGCGCACACAAGGTTAGCCTGGCCGCCCAGGCACTGATTCCAGGCAAAAGCCTGGGAGGCCAAGGTCCGAGCAAAGTTCCCCTAGGGCTATGACTGTTAATTGGGTCTGCCAGGTGACCAGGATGGCGGGCGTGCGTGCTCGTGCTCCCCGAAAGCGCCTGGAGAGTCTGCTGTGCTAACAACCTCCTGGGCGGGTTGACACACAGATGGCCCTCCAAGCCGCCCAGTTCTTGGGGTCAGTCCTGGGCTTTTTGGGGCCTAGACCCCCGCTTTGTTAGTCTCAGGCTATGCCTGTTACGGCTCTGCCCGCCAGAGCTCTCTGTCATCCTGTAGGCAAAATGGCGGCGTGCGAGCAGGCCAGGGCAAAAAAACCTCCTGGCTGGGTTGGCACCCCATGGCCACCCGAACAGCCCAGGGCCTGGGTGCAGGCCAACCCCTGTGGTGTTGGCCTCAGATTATGTTTGTGTACCTCAGTCTATCCGATCTCTCTGGAGTCCGAAACCAAGATGGAGGTGAGCCTCTCCTGAATGTCGGGAGGCTGAGTTCTGAAGTGGCTTCCGTGCAGTGAAAGGCGCCGCAAAACCCTTATATCTGTTTCTTAAGCCTCTGTGTATATGATAGTTCGGTTCAAGAGCCCAATCAAAGTGATGCTCATATCCAGGATGTTCAAGCCTTCCATGTTGATATCCTGAAAGAGCCCTGTTTCCCTCCTGTCCTCCCAGAACTCTCTCTAGAAAGTCCTGTTAAGTTCCTAGTCATTTGAAATAATCAAATCATAATTTAAAAAATCAAAACCAAGTTGCCTGATAATTGATATATTTCAGCAGAATGGAATAGATCTCCAGCTTTTAAAACTTGATTCTCAGCATTTTCCAACAATTCTCCCTTTAAGAGACTCACTAGAAACCTGTGAACATGAGCTAGAATGCTTGGCTTTTCAGTATTTTCAGTATTATCTTGTTGGTCGATCTCATGCCCTCCATTGTCCCTTGAACCACACTTGTGGCTATATGTATTGTGGGGTCTTCATATAAAGTTGTCATTCTTACAGCCCATAGCATCTCCCTATGGAGAAGTGTAAAATGACTTTGAAGGATCTAACTGAGACTCTGGCTTATTTCTATAAGTGAAAAAAAATTGATAAACCATTTACTTGAGAATTTCATACATTAGTATATTATATTTGCATTCCCGCCCTTGTCTGTTCCCCTTCCTTTTATTACATTAATTAATTAATTAGCTAGTTAGTTAATGTAGTGGGGTGTATGTGTGGAGGTAATGGTGTTGTCCCTTTTCTTCTTGCATTAGAAGGGTTTTTGAGATCAAACGAATATCTGCAGGCTTGGTGACATGAACCTTTAAACACCAAGCCATCTTGCCAGACTCTCTTTTCACAAAATTTCTCTTCCTTAAAACTTATAAACAGGTTATAATTAGGAATATATATCTTCATACACATAAATATATGCATGCTCTAGCAATTAATGAAAAAAGAGGCCATGAATTTGAAGGAGAGCAAAGAGGGATATATAAGACTTGGGAAGGAAGAAAAAAAGGGAATATATTGTAATTATTTAAAAAATAAGACAAAATCAGATAATTAAAGAAATAGAGTAAAAGCTAAAAATTAATATTCAGATTTACATACGATGAGCTTGCTTCTATAAAATATGAATATGAACTTAAAAATCTTATGTATAATTTACTTGTTTATCTAGACATACATAAATAATATATGAATAGTTTGCTAATTTAGAATCGCTCATGAACCCGACTCTGACATTTTAAAAAGTTTTAGTTCAAGCTATTCATGTGTGTCTTTGCCATCAGCGTCCATATAAGCATCTGGAGGTTTCCCAGGGACTATCCACTCTATGTGAGTCTGAGTTATGACTCCAGTTCTCACCACAGCTCCTCGTCTTTCTCACCCATAGATTTGCAAACCTTCACTACACATTATCAGGGTCAACCAGACAGGGTCTCCTAATTTGCATTCACATAAAAGCTGCAGACAAATTGGTAAGGGTTGCAGAGCTGAAACAGCCATTAATAATATGTAGAGCTAGCATATTCAGGCTCACCGAATATAAGCACTATAAGGTTACACAGCTCAATATAACTTGCTGCTCCCATGATATGTATATATATATATACATATATATATGTATATATATATATATATATATATATATATATCCTCTACTTCTCTACTTTCCTAATGTTTAAGGTGTAATCTCTTGTCTAGATGCTATGGATTACCTTTTCAGAACTTTTTTAGAGTTCTAAATCACAGTATGACTTATTTAGAAAGACATGTAGATATAGTGAGTGTATTAATAGAAGTGTGTGTGTGTGTGTGTGTGTGTGTGTGTGTGTGTATGCATGTGCACACACTGGGGATTGAGCTCAGAGTTTTACACTTGCTGAGTTATACATTATTTTGCTTAGGTTGATCAGGTAATTTGATGGAAGATCATTTTGTTGTTGTATTGGATAATAATAAAACAAAGCAATCTAGAAATTTACCTTTTCTCAATTTCTACATTGATCATTATGTGAAATCTATGGGATGTAGTGATATTCACTTTAGCCATTAAGCTGGCAGAGACTTGGAATTGACTTCTTTATTAATGTCATATCTACATTTTTTTTGAGGTGATGTACTGGCTGGCTTTGTATGTCAACTTGACACAGGCTGGAGTTATCACAGAGAAAGGAGCTTCAGTTGGGGAAGTGCTTCCATGAGATCCAGCTGTGGGACATTTTCTCAATTAGTGATCAAGTGGGGAGGGCCCCTTGTGGGTGGTACCACTTCTGGGCTGGTGTTCTTGGGTTCTATAAGAGAGCAGGCTGAGCAAGCCAGGGGAAGCAAGCCAGTAAGAAACATGCCTCCATGGCCTCTGCATCAGCTCCTGCTTCCTGACCTGCTTGAGTTCTATTCCTGATATCCTTTGGTGATAAATAGCAATTTGGAACTGTAATCTGCATAAACCCTTTGCTCCCCAACTGGCTTCTTGGTCATGATGTTTGTACAGGAATAGAAACCCTGAGTAAGACAGGTGATTTCTTTTTTTTCCTCAAAAAGTGACATTTATTCAAATAGAGAAAAATAAAACAGAAAAAAAAAAAAAACCAACCTGTCCATCCCTTGGTTTCCTTCCCTTCCTTCTTCAGCTGTTCCTTAACACCCCCCCCCCCCACCCCCGGGACTGAACCCTTGGCTGGGGCCTGACAGCCCCTCACATAAGCTCAGCAACAGTGAGGGGTATCTTTTAATAGAGGTGTTGTACAAAGTCTCAATGTCTTGAACTGTCCTCTTGTTTTCTATTACCATTTTAATAGCCACACCCTTAGAGCCAAACTGACCATCTCGACTGAGTCTGTAGATGTAGATTTCCCTGTTGGTGGGAAGGTCATAACTGGTGACTAAGGGGACCTTCTGCACATCAATGCCTCAGGTCAGTGGTAATTAATACTCTAGATACGCTAGAGTCAGACTGGAACTCCTTCATGATCACATCTTGTTCCTTTTGGTCCATATCTCCATGCATGGCAAAAACACTGAAATTCCGGGCATGCATCTTCTCAGTGAGCCAGTCCACCTTCCTTCTGGTACTAAGAAAGCTTACTGCCCGGGTGATGGTCAGTGTGTCATACAAGTCGCACAGTGTGTCAAGCTTTCACTCCTCTCATTCCACACTGATGTAGAATTGGTGGACACCTTCCAGGGTCAACTCTTCCTTCTTGACAAGAATCCAAATGAGGTCTCTCATGAACTTCTTGGTCATGTCAAGCACGTCATTGTATCAGACAACAAAACTACCCTTGTGTTACTGTTGAGCTTTTGAAATGTATCATATATCTGGTCCTTGAACCCATGGCTTAACATTTCATCTGCTTGATGAAGTACTAAATCTTATTGTATGTGTACCAGAGATAACACATATCTCTGGTTAAGTATATCAAACACCTGACCAGGGGTGCCCATGATGATATACGGAGCTTCCATGTGCAACTTCTGCACCTCAGCAAGCATGTCAGTGCCCCTAATACAGGTATGACAAGAAGCACCCATGTGGGCTCCTAATGCCCTAACTACTTTTTGAATCTGCTGAGCCAGTTCAGGAGTTGGTGCCAGAATCAAAGCCTGAGTGGCCTTTAGATCTAATTCAATCTGCTGCAGAAATGATATGGCAATTGTAGCTGTTTTCCCAGTCCTAGTCTGGGCTTGAGCAGTCACATCATAACCCTTGATACAAGGAAGACTATGTTGCTGCTGGATCACAGAGGGCTTCTTAATATTGCAGGTAAAAATACTACGGAGGAGAGATTCTGAGAGAATCATGTCATTGAAGCTACCTATAATCTCATTCCAGCTACTCTTTGTGATGTCTTCTGGTTTCATTCCATCATGGCCTTTGTCTCTGGATTGAGAATCCTGACTCATAGACATGATCTTCAGAATCCTGAGATAGGTGATATCTAATAATACTTATGATGTTATATTGTTGTTGAAAAATTCACACTAGGTTGCAAATCCCTACTCACATCAACATAACATATTGATGCCTTACTATTCTATTGTTGTATATTCTTAACACATACACATTACCACTTACAGGAATGCCTTTTAAAATTTTCATTTTGAATTCTTATACATAGCCATATTTATTATTTTAAACTAGACTTTATTGTAAAAGCAAATTTAGAATTACAGGAATATTAAGAGTAAGTTTTCATGACCTCCTTACCCAGTTTCTCTCTTGTAATGATGAAGTAATTGTAATTAATGAACTAGTATTGATAAATTATTATTAATTAAATTCTTCAGCTTATCCAGCTTGCCTTAGTTTTACCTGTTGCTGTTTTTCTTTTTTCTTTATTTTATTAGATATTTTCTTTATTTACATTTCAAATGTTATCCCCTTCCCTGGTTTCCCCTCCAAAAACACCCTATCCCATCCTCCATCCTCCTGCTCACCGACCCACCCACTCCTGCTTCCCTGTCCTGGCATTCCCCTATACTGGGGCATGAAGCTTTTTCAGGACCAAGGGCCTGTCCTCCCTTTGATGTCCAACAAGGCCATCCTCTGCTACATATGCAGCTGGAGCCATGGGTCTCTCCATGTGTACTCTTCGGTTGGTGGTTAAGACCCTAGGAGCTCTGGGGGTACTGGTTGGTTCATATTGTTGTTCCTCCTATGAGGCTGCAAACCCCTTCAGCTCTTTCGGTCCTTTCTCTAGGGAAGGGCCACACTACCAGTCCCTATTGGCTTCTCTTTCTATTTGTCTCAAGCTCCAAGAGGTGATGATTTACCCGGCTCCCTCCCACGACCCCTTGAATCCGTGGATAAAGGACGCACAGCTTGTCATTTTAGAACTTGCCTTCCATGGCACAGTTGCTGGGTGCAGATGTCTCCCACCTGGAAAAGCATACCCTTACCAGTTTATTATCTCGATCTCTCCACTTGCTTTAATGTCAGTGGCAAGTCCCATTGGGGACCTTGTGCTCAGTCCAATGGTTAGTTGAGAGCACTTACCTCTGTATTTGTCAGGCACTGGCAGAGCCTCTCAGGAGACAGCTATATCAGGCTCCTGTCTGTTGCTGTTTTCCACGCCATGATCCTTCAGAGAATGTGAGACTGCACTCAGCTGTCATGCCGCCCGAGGCTCTTCTGAGCTAGGCCATCACATTAGACTTTGTTTTTGATGTCCTTAAGAGTTTTAAGGAAGATCAGTCATAGCCTTTTTAATATTAGAACTATTTAATTGCAGTGAACATGGAAATATAAACATCACATAACTAGATAACAGTGATTATTCATATAAACAGTTGGTTCCAAACTTTATATATTTCAGTGAACTTCTATACAGTTATAATGGCCATTCAGAAGGCATGGAGCCTCATTTCTTAGGCTCCCTCCCTCCCTCCCTCCCTCCCTCCCTCCCTCCCTCCCTCCCTCCCTCCCTCCCTCCCCCTCTCCTCCTCCTCTCTCTTCTCCCTCCCTCCTTTCCCCTCCTCTATCTCTCAGTAGATTATTTTCTTACATAATACATTCTGACCACAGTTTCCTCTCTCTCCACTCCTCCCAGCTCCCCCTCACCTCCTCTCAACTCCAGATCCTCTCCCTTTCCATTTCTTTTCAGAAAGGATCAGGACTCCAAGATACAACAACCAAACATGACTGAACAAGATACTATAAATCAAGACAAAAGCCCTCCTATCAAGATCAGAAAAGGGAAACAAATAGTGTTGCAGATACTTTAAAAAAATTTTTTTTAATCTTTTAAAAAATTTTAAAAAAGTTTTTAAATTTATTTTCTATATTCTTTATTTACATTCTAGAAGCCTTCCCCTTTCCCAGTCCCCCTCATATGTTCCATAAGTCCTCTTCTCTCCATCCATTCTCCTATCTTTCCCCTCCCGTTTCTCTGTCCTGGTACTCCCCTACAATGCTGGATCAAGCCTTTCCAGGATTAGGGCCCTCTTCTTCCTTCTTCATGGGAATCATTTGATATGCTAATTGTATCTTCAGTATTCAGAGCTTTAGGGCTAATTAATATCCACTTATCAATGATTGCATTCCATGTGTATTCTTTTGTGATTGTGTTACCTCACTTAGGATGATAAAAACCCACTACTGCCTTTACTTGGGAAAGGCTGCACAACCAGCCCCTCCTGGCTTCCTTTTCTAACTGCCTCAAGCTCCAAGAGGTGACCACTTACCCAGCCCCCTCCAGTGACCCCTTGAATCCGTGGATAAAGGACACACAGCTTGTCATTTTAGAACTTGCCTTCCATGGCACAATTGCTGGGTGCAGATGTCTCCCACCTGGGAAAGCATGCCCTTACCAATTTATTATCTCCTTCTTTTCACTTGCTCTAATGTCAGTGGCAAGTCCCACCTAGCTTCTGCCAAAACATCCTTGGCCACCCACCTGTAATGGAGGCCACAGTCCCAGCTACCCCTGAGATTGCTCTGTTATTCTTGTTCCAAAGCATTGCTGAAAAGTCTTCCTATCCTTCCTGTCCTTTCCTGCATCTCTTCTTCCTCCAGGGCCCAGAAGGTACAGGTGGGACTTCTTGCCTGTACTTTTCACCCAGCAATTGGCTCCGGCCTTTTTTATCAACAAATCAAGAACTAATTAGACAACAAGACCTTAGAATCAGAACCTCCTACAAAAAGAAAGGAGGAGTGGCCCCTGGTTCTGGAAAGACTTAGTGTAGCAGTATAAGGCAAAACCAGAAGAGGGAAGTGGGAAGGAGTGGTTAGGAGGACAGGGGGACGGAAGGGGGCTTATGTGACTTTTGGGGAGTGGGGGGCCAGAAAAGGGGAAATCATTTGAAATGTAAATAAAAAATATATCGAATAAAAAAAACAATAAAAAAAAGAATCAGAACCTCCCCTTTCAAAATAGGAGGAAGAGTCCAAAGAGCAGGCAAATGAAAAGTATACCTACTTCCAATGTCAGGAGTCCCACCAAAACACCAGCCAACAACCATAACATATATGCAGGGGACCTGGTGCAGACCCATACAGACCTCATGCTTGCTTCTTCAGTTGCTGTGGACTTATGTGAGCCCCACTTAATTGATTCAGAGGCCATGTTTTCCTGGTGTCCTCCATCCCCTCTGACTCCTACAGTGTTTCTGCCTCTTCTGTGAGGTATTCCCAGGGCTCTGAGGGGAGAAACCTAACAGAGGACTCCAATTCAGACTTCTTTTCCCCATAATGTCTGGCTGTGGGTCTTTGCATCTACTACTGTCTGCTACTGGATGAAGCCTCTATGAAGACATATGGAGAAAGCACTGATTTATGAGTATAGCAGAGCATCAGTAGCAATCATTTCACTGAATTTTTTCAAGTAATACTTGGTTCTACCCTAGGTCTCTGGGCTGGGCTAAGCAGACTCTGGTTTCTGGTCAGCCAGGTAGTGTAGAGAATGAGGTACCTCTTGTGGCATGCGTCTCAAGTTAAACCTGACATTTATTGGCCACTCCTACAAGTTCTGCATATTCATTACCCTAACACATGTTGCATGCAGGAGTGATAGTAGGTGGGGAGGGTTTTGTAGCTGGGTTGGTGTCCAGGACTCTCTTTTTATAGCCTGCAGAGTATCTCTCCACATCAAAGAGACCAGAATGTAGAACTGAAGGCACTATGCAGGCACCAGCTCAATCTCACTGCATTTAATAAGCTGTGTGGTTGTGTCCTCTGCAATGAGGTTCTTCACCAGTTTTTTGAGAGCAACCTCTTTCAGCCTGGGTTATTTAGGGATCTGTACAGGACCCCCTCAACCAACAACTCAACCAAATGCAACCACGTCCCACTACTGAAAGCCTTGTCTAGCTACAAATGTTGGACAGTTTGGACTCCAAATTCTCCATTACTAGGATTTCTCACTGGGGTCACCATCATGGATTCCAGGTTTTCATAGTTTCTTCTGCAGTAGGTTCCTACGGCACCCCAAGCACCCCTTAATCTTCTACCTGTCTTTTACTGCACTATTTTTCTCTATCCCTACCCCTTCACACTTGATTCTTTACACTCCTGTCCCACCTACTACCAGACCATTCACAAAATTGATTTTATTTCCCTTTCTTAGGGAGATCCAGGTATCCCTGCTAGAGACCTCCTCTTTATCTAGCCTCTCAGGGCTTGTGGATTGTAGCTTGATTATTATTTATGTAACAGCTACTATCCATTTATAAGTGAATGCATACCATATTCCTGGGACTAGTTTAATTCACTATGGATGATTTTTTTTCTAGTTCCATCAGTTTGCTCATTTATTTTTTAAACAACAGAGTAATGCTCAATCATGTAAAATGTGCCACATTTCCTTGATCTATTTTTTGGTTGAGGGACTTCTAGGTTGTTCCCAGTTTCTCACTATTATAAATAAAGCTGCAATAAACATAATTGAGCAAGTGATCCTGTGGTAGAATAGAATATCCATTGAGTATATGCACAAGCATGATATAGCTGGGTCTTGAGATATATATCAATTACTAATTTCTAGAGGAACAACCATACTGATTTCAATAGTGGCTCTACAGTTCATTTTAACATAGGATTATTTGGTTTTTTGATATCTAGTTTCTTGAATTCTTTATATATTTTGGATATTAGAGATCTATTAGATATGGAGTTGGTAAAACCTTTTTTTTTCTATTCTCTAGGCTGTTTCTTTGTCCCAATAATGGCATCCTTTGCTTTCCAGAAGCTTTTCAGTTTTATGAGGTCTTGTCTATTACTTGTTGATCTTAGTGTCTGTGCTAATGGTGTTCTGTTCAGAAACTCTTCTCCTGGGCTAATGAGTTCAATCCTATTCTCTACTTTTTCTATCAGTTTCAGTATCTGGTTTTACATTGAGCTTTTTGACCCATTTATAATTGAGTTTTGTGCAGGATGATAGGTATGGATGTACTTATCTTCTTCCACACGAATCCATGCAGTTTGACTAGCACTGTTTGTTGAAGGTGCTGTTTTTTCTGTGCATATTTCTGGCTTCATTGCCAAAAACAAAGTGTCCATAAGTGTATATGTTTATGTTCCTTTGATCAACCTTTCTATTTTTGGCTATTTTAATGGTTATTATGCCATTTTTTATTACTATATAGCTTTGTAGTATAACGAGATCAGCAATGGTTAGAGTTCTTGCAATTCTTTTATTGTTCAGGTTGTGTGTTTGAGGTGTGTGTGTGTGTGTGTGTGTGTGTGTGTGTGTGTGTGTGTGTATGTGTATGTTTCTATATGAAGCTGGAAATTGTAATTTTAAGAACCATGAAGAATTGTGTTTGAATTTTAATGGGGATTGCATTGAATCTATATATTGCTTTTGATAGGATGGTTGTTTTTACCATATTAATCCTACTGATCTATGGCATAGGAGATCTTTCCATCTTCTGATAGCTTTTAAAATTTAGTTCTTCAGTGACTTGAAGTTTTTAGTGTACATGTCTTTTACTTGTTTGGTTAAAGTTACCTCAAAATATTTTATTTTACTTGAGGCTATTATGAAAGGTGTTAATTCCCGACTTTTTCTTAGTCATTTGTAAATAGGAGGGCTATTGATTTATGTGAGCTATTTTGTATCCAACTACTTTGCTGAAAGAATTTATCAGCTATATAGGAGTCTCTCAGTAGGTTTTATCAGGTCACTTATGTATATTATAATATCATTGCCAAATAATGATATTTTGACTTCTTCCTTTTCAATTTGTATTTCCTTGATTTCTTTCATTTGCTCCTTGCTTCAGTTATAGCTTCAAGTACTAAATTGAATGGATATTGTCTTAGTGATGGTTCTATTGCTCTGAAGAGACACAATGACCAAGGCAACTTGTATAAAGGCAACATTTAATTGAGACTGGCTTTCAGGTTCAGAGGTTCAATTCCTTATTATCTAGAGAGAACTATGGTAGTATCCATGCAGGTATGGCATCAGAAAAGAAGCTGAGAGTTCTACATCTTGGTCTGAAAGGAACCAGGAGGAAACTGTCTTCTAGGCAGCTAGGAGAAGGGTTTTAAAGCCCACCCCTTCAAGAAGACCTAACACCAATATTCTCCAAACTATTCCACAAAATATAAACAGAAGGAACACTACCCAATTCCTTCTACAAAGCCACAATTATGCTGATACCAAAACTACACAATGATCCAACAAAGAAAGAGAACTTCAGACCAATTTCCCTTATGAACATCGATGCAAAAATACTCAATAAAATTCTTGCCAACCGAATCCAAGAACACATCAAAATGGTCATCTACCTTGATCAAGTAGGCTTCATCCCAGGGATGCAGGGATGGTTCAATATACGGAAATCCATCAATGCAATCCACTACATAAACAAACTCAAAGAAAAAAAAACCACCACATGATCATTTCATTGGATGCTGAAAAAGCATCCAATCCATTTCAGCTGAACAAAATTCAGCATCCTTTCATACTTGAAGTCTTGGAAAGGACAGGAATTCAAGGCCCATACCTAAACATCGTTAAAGCAATATACAGCAAGCCGGTAGCCAACATCAAACTAAATGGAGAGAAACTTGAAGCAATCCCACTAAAATCAGGGATTAGACAAGGCTGCCCCCTCTCTCCTGATCTTTTCAATATTGTACTTGAGGTACTAGCTAGGGCAATTAGACAACATAAGGAAGTCAAAGGGATACAAATTGGAAAGGAAGAAGTCAAACTATCACTATTTGCAGATGATATGGTAGTCTACTTAAGTGACCCAAAAAACTCCACCAGAGAACTCCTACAGCTGATAAACAACTTCAGCAAAGTGGCAGGTTATAAAATCAACTCAAGCAAATCAGTAGCTTTCCTATACTCAAAGGATAAGCAGGCTGAGAAAGAAATTAGGGAAATGACATCCTTCACAATTGCCACAAACAATATAAAGTAGCTTGGTGTGACTCTGACGGAACAAGTGAAAGATTTGTATGACAACAACTTCAAGTCTCTGAAGAAGGAAATGGAAGAAGACCTCAGAAAATGGAAAAGTCTTCCATGCTTGTGGATTGGCAGGATTAATATAGTTAAAATGGCCATCTTTCCAAAAGCAATATACAGATTCAACGCATTACCCATCAAAATCCCAACTCAGTTCTTCATAGAGTTAGAAAGAGCAATTCTCAAATTCATCTGGAATAACAAAAAATCCAGGATAGCTAAAACTATTCTCAACAACAAAAGAAATTCTGGGGGAATAAATATCTCTGACTTCAAGCAATACTACAGAGCAATAGTGTTAAAAACTGCATGGTATTGGTACAGTGATAGGCAGGTGGATCAATGAAATAGGATTGAAGATCCAGAAATGAACCCACACGCCTATGGCTATTTGATCTTTGACAAAGGGGCGGAAAACATCCAGTGGAAAAAAGATAGCCTTTTCAACAAGTGGTGCTGGTTCAACTGGAGGTCAGCATGCAGAAGAGTGCGAATTGATCCATCCTTATCTCCTTGTACTAAGCTCAACTCCAAGTGGATCAAGGAGCTCCATATAAAACCAGACACACTGAAGCTAATAGAAAAGAAACTGGGGAAGACCCTTGAGGACATGGGCACAGGGGAAAAGTTCCTGAACAGAACACGAATAGCTTATGCTCTAAGATCAAGAATTGACAAATGGGACCTCATAAAATTACAAAGTTTCTGTAAGGAAAAGAACACCATCAAAAGGACAAATCGGCAACCAACAAATTGGGAAAAGATCTTCACCAAGCCTACATTCGACAGAGGGCTAATATCCAATATATACAAAGAACTCAAGAAGTTAGACCCCAGAAAACCAAACAACCCTATTAAAAATGCGGTACAGAGCTAAACAAAGAATTTTCACCTGAAGAACTTCGGATGGCTGAGAAGCATCTTAAAAAATGCTCACCATCACTAGTCATTAGGGAAATGTAAATCAAAACAACCCTGAAATTTCACCTTACACCAGTCAGAATGGTTAAGATTAAAAACTCAGAGACTGGAGATATTGGCGAGGATGTGAAAAAAGAGGAACACAGGTAACCCCGTCTCAAAAGATCAATCATGGTATGCACTCACTCATAAGTGGATATTAGCCTAGAAACGTGGAATACCCAAGACATAATCCACACATCAAATGATGTCCAAGAAGAACTGAGGAGTGGCCCCTGGTTACGGAAAGGCTCAGTGCAGCAGTATAGGGGAATACCAGAACAAGGAAGTGGGAAGGGATAGATGGGGGAACAGGGGAAGGGAAGATGGCTTATGGGACTTTCAGGGAGTGGGGAGCCAGAAAAGGGGAAATCACTTGAAATATAAATAAAAAATATATTGAATAAAAAAATAAAATGTTAACAAAAATAAAGCCCACCTCTACAATGACAAACTTCCTCCAATAAGGCCACACCTCCTAATAGTGCGATTTCCTGGGCCAAGTATTTTTAAACACATGGGTCTATGGGGGCCAAACCCAGTCAGACTACTATTGATATGAAGGGAGTAGAGAACCTTGTCTTGTTTCTGATTATAGTGAAATTGCTTTGAGTTTCTCTCCATTCAAGTTGATGCTGGCTATCGGCTTGTTGTAAACTGCTTTTATTGTATTGAGGTATGTCCCTGTATCTCAATTTTCTCCAGTACTTTTATTATGAAAGGGTGTTTTATCATGAAAGGGTGTCATTGAAGGCCTTTTTTGTATGCAATGAGATGATCTTATGTATTTTTTCTTTTAGTATACTTACATGGTGGATTTTCATTTGTTGAACTATTCCTGAGTGTCTGGGACAAAGTCTATTTAATAATATTGGATTTTTATTTTGATGTGTTCTTGGATTCAGTTTGCAAGCATTTTATTGAATATGTTTACAACTATTTTCATGAAAGATTTTAATATCTAATACTCTTTTATCGGGTTGAGTCTTGATATATAGTTTGGATCATTATCAATTACTTTTTTTTTACTCTTTTTTTTAAAATTTAGTATCTTCTTCATTTACGTTGCCAATGGTAAAACCTTTCCCTCCCAATTTTTTCCCTCCCAAGCCCCCCCTCCCCAAAGATTCCCAACCCCTCCTCCCACCCTCTGCCTCCATGTATATGTCCCTCTACCTGACACACTCCCATGGTCTGTTTCCCTTTCTTCCATTGAGCCTTTACCTGACCAAAGACCACTCCTCCCACTGATGCCCAACAAGGCATTCCTCTGCCACATTTTTGGCTGGAACCATGTGTACCCCTTGGTTGATGGTTCAGTCCCTGGGAGTCTTGGGGCGTCTGGGTGTCCAAAGTCATTGTTCTTGCTATGGGGCTGTAAATACCTTCAGCTCCTCTGGACCATCCTCCAGATCCTCCGGGACCGCAAGCCCAGTCCAATACTTGGTTGCTAGTTTCTGCCTCTGTATTTGAAGGACTCTGGCAGGGCCCCTCTGGAGACAGCCATGGCATGTTCCTTTTGGTACATGCTTCTAGTCATAGTGCCAGGGTTTGGTGACTGTTTATAGGATGAATCCCCATGTAGGGCAGTCTCTGGGTGGCCTTTACTTCAGTCTCTGCTCCACACATTGCCTCCTTTATTGCTCCTGCGAGTATTATGTTCCCTTTCTCAGAGAAACCACAGTACCTTCACTTAAGTCCTCCTTCTTCTTGAGCTTCCTGTGCTGGGTGAATTGTAACTTGTTTATTTTGAGCTTTCTGGCTAGCATCTGCTTATTAGTGAGTGCATACCATGTGCGTTCTTTTGTGACTGGGTTACCTTGCTCAGGATGACACTTTCTAGTTCCATCCATTTGCCTAAGAATTTCATGAATTCATTGCTTTTAATAGCTGAATAGTACTCCATTGCACATATATTCCACAGTTTCTGTATCCATTCCTCTGTTGAGGGACATCTGGGTTCTTTCCAGCTTCTGGCTATTATAATTAAGGCAGCTATGAACACAGTGGAGCATGTGTCCTTATTACTTTAGGAGCACCTTCTGGGTATATACTCAGGTTCGGTATAGCTGGGTCCACAGGTAGTACCATGTCTAATTTTCTGAGGAATAGCCAAACTGATTTCCAGAATGGTTTTACCAGCTTGCAATCCCACCAACAATGGAGAAATGTTCCTCTTTCCCCACATCCTCTCCAGCATCTGCTGTCCCCTGAGTTTTTCATCTTAGCCATTCTGACTGGTGTAAGGTAGAATCTCAGTGTTGTTTTGATTTGCATTTCTCTGATAACTAAGGATGCTGAACATTTCTTTAGGTGCTTTAGAGACATTTGAGTTTCCTCAGTTGAGAATTCCCTGTTTGGCTCTGTACTCCATTTTTAAATAGGGTTATTTGATTCTCTGGAGACTAACTTCTTGAGTTCTTTGTATACATTGGATCTTAGCCCTCTATCAGATGTATGGTTAGTAAAGATCTTTTCCCAATTTGTTGGTTGCCGTTTTGTTCTATTGACTGTGTCCTTTGCTGTACAGAAGCTTTGCAGTTTTATGAGGTCCCATTTGTCGATTCTTGTTCTTAGAGCATAAGCCATTGGTGTTCTGTTCAGAAACTTCCCCTGTGCCCATGTGTTCAAGGTTTGTCCCCACTTTCTCCTCTATAAGCTTCAGTGTGTCTGATTTTATGTGTAGATCGTTGATCCACTTGGACTTGAGCTTTGTAAGGAGATAAGAATGGGTTGATTTGCATTTTTCTGCATGTAGACCTCCAGTTGATCCAGCACTATTTGTTAAAAATGCTGTCTTTTTTCCACTGGATGTTTTTAGCTCCTTTGCCAATTCTATTCCAATCAATTACATTTTTTAAATGTACTACTATTCACCACAAAGGGGAAAAACTATGATAGTATTTAAACCAAGATAAAATAGCTTTACATCTTCTTTCATGCGTCATGTCTAATTTAGACCAACATTCTCTTCTTCCACATCACCTAATATTCCTCATTCTCAGTTTCCTTTTTAAAGGTTATACTACCCTGCTTACTCTGTTAATATGCATATATGACAGGGTAGAATCTACATATCAGGAATACCATGCATCTTTTTACTTTTTAACTTTGGTTTTCCCTTAAAATTATGCTTTCCACATTTTTCTTATTCATTCTCTTGTTGATGGACATCTAGGCTGGGACGATTTCCTTGCTATAGTAAATGGAGCAGCAATAAACATGGCTATGTAAATATTTCCATGGTAGGACAAAGTGTTCCTTGAGTATGTACCTAGGAGTGGCATGGATAGTTCACATGGTCATTCTGTTATTGATTTTTTTGAGGAACCACAATTAATTTCCATATAGCCAGATCCATTTGCACTCACGCCAGTGGTGGATCAGACTTCCTCCTTCCCTACGTCCTCCCCACTATTTGTTGTGGTGATAGCCGTTCTTACTATAGTAAGTTGCTATCTCAATGTAGTTTTCATTTGCTTTTCTCTGATGACTGGCGATGTTGACACTGAACACGCTAAAAAATTACTGTTGTTATTGTTGTTATTATGTTTTATTTTTCTTATTGTTATTATTATTTTACTTTGAAGTTCTTCAAATTAAGTACACATGCCATTTGATGAAACAAAGTTTCGTGAACTCTTTATTTGATGATTGCTGGATCAGCTAAGAAATAAGAAAGAACTTAAAAACTGTCTAGAATTCAATAAAAATGAAGGCACAACATAACTAAACTCATGGGACACAATGAAAGCAGAGCTAAGTTCATAGCACTAAGTACCTTCATAAAAAGTGGGAGAATTCTCATACTAGCAATTTAAAAGTAAACACAAAAACTCTAGGATAAAAGGAACAAACACAACCAAGAGGAGTAGATGGCAGGAAATAATCAAAGGACTGAAATCAATAAGTTAGAAACAAAGAAAAAAATACAAAGAATCAATGAAAACCAAGGGCTGGTTCTTTGAGAAAATTAACAAAACAGAGAAACCCTTAGCCAAACCAACTAAAAAGTAGAGAGACAGTTTGCAAATTAATAAAATCAGAAGTGAAAAGGGAGATATAACAGACAATGAGGAAATTCAAAGAATCATTTGGTCTTACTTTAAAAACATGTATTCTACAATATTAGAAAATCTAAACAAAATGGGAGGATTTTTTAGATAGATACCATTTACCAAAGTTAAACCAAGATCAGGTAAGCTATTTAAATAGCCCTATAACCATAAGGATATAGAAGTAGTCATCAAAAGTCTTCCAACCAAAAAAGCTAGATGGTTGGACTGAGCACAGGGTCCTCAATGAAGGAGCTAGAGAAAGAACCCAAGGAGCTGCAGGGGTTTGCAGCTCCATAGGAGGAACAAAATATGAATCACTCAGTACCCCCAGAGCTTCCAGGGACTAAACCACCAACCAAACAGTACACATGGTGCGACCCATGGCTCCAGCTGCACATGTAGCAGAGGATGGCCTTGTTGAACATCAGTGAGAGGAGAGGCCTTTGGTCCTGTGAAGGCTTGGTGCCTAGTGTAGGGGAATGCCAGGATAGGGACATGAGAGGGGTTGGATTGGTGAGCAGGGAAAGGGGGATGGGATAGGGGCGTTTTGGAAGGCAAATAAGGAGAGAGGATAACATTTGAAATGTAAATAACAAAATAACAAAAAAATCTAATAAAAAAGAAAAAAGAAAACACTTGTACATGTATTTACATATTTTAATCCATTAAAAAACAGTAGGCAGATGATTTTGGCTCAGGATTCTATCAGACTTTTTTTTTTGTTTTTGCTGTTCTCTCTTTTTTTATTGATATATTTTTTATTTACATTTCAAATGATTTCCCCTTTTCTGGGTCAAAGAAGAGTTAATACCAATACTTCTCAAACTATTCTACAAAATAGAAACAGAAGGAATATTGCCAAACTCATTCTACGAGGCCCTGATAACTAAACCACACAAAGATTCAACAAACAAATAGAATTTCAGATCAGCTTCCTTTATTCAAAAATGCTCAATAAAAATGCTCACCCCCTCCCCCAAATCAAAGAACACATCAAGAACATTATCCACCATGATCAAGTAGGCTTCATCCCAGGGAGGCAGTAGTGATTCAATACATGAAAATCCATCAATGTAATCCACCATAGGAACAAAGTGAAAGAAAAGAAAAAATACAGATCATCTCAGTAGATGCTGAAAAAGTCTTTGACAAAATCTAACACATCTTTATGTTAAAAGTCTTGGAGAGACCAGGAAATATAAGGTGTACACCTAAACATAATAAAAGCAATATACAACAAGCCAAAAGCTGACATCAAATTTAAACAGAGATAAACTTAAAGCAATTCCACTAAAATCAGGGACAAGACAAGGCTGCCCATTCTCTCTGTATATTCAACATAATAGTTAAAGTTCTATTGAAAGCAGTAAAGGAGATCAAGGGAATACAAATTGGAAAGGAAGAAGTCAAAATATCACTAACTGCAGATAGAATGATAGTATACATGAGTGACCTCAAAAATTCTACCAAAGAACTCTTACAGTTGATAAACACTTTCAGCAAAGTGGCCGGATAAAAAAATTAACTAAAACAAACAAACAAACAAACAAACACAAAAACCAAACAAACCAAAACCAGTAGCCCTCTTTTTTTTTTTTTCATTATTTACATTTCAAATGTTGTCTCCTTTCCTGGTTCCTCCCTTGCCTGAAAATCCCATAAGCCATCTCCCCTTCCCCAATCAACCCTCCCCCACTTCCCTGTCCTTGTATTACTCTACACTAAGGCATCAAGTCTTCCCAGACCAAGGGCCTCTCCTCCCTTTGGTGTCTAACAAGACCATCCTTTGCTGTCTATGCGTCTGGATCCATGGATAACTCCATGTGCACTCTTTGGTTGATGGTTTTTGTCTCTGGGATCTCTGGGAGTACTGGGTGACTCATATTACTGCTCCTCCTGTTAGTAGCCCTCTTTTATACAAACAATAAATAGAGTGAGAAAGAAATTAGGGAAACAACACCATTTACATTAGCCACAGATAACATAAAATACCTTGGCATAACTCTAACTGAACAAATGAAAGACTTATATGACAAGAACTTTAAGTTTCTGAAGAAAGAAATAGAAGAAGATATCTGAAGATGGAAAGATCTCCCTGTTCATGAGTCAGTAGGATTAACATAGTGAAACTGGTCATTTTACCGAAGGCAATCTACAGATTTAATGCAATTCTCATCAAAAGTCCAACACACTTCCTTATAGATCTTGAAAGAGCAATTTTCAATATCATATGAGAAAACAAAAAACTCAGGATAACTAAAGCAATCCTCAGCTACTGAAAGTATCCACATTCCTGATTTCAAGCTATACTACTACAGAGTAATACTAATGAAAAACTACACGGTATTGGCTAAAAACTGACAGATTGATCAATGGAACACAATCAAAGACCCAGAAATAAACTTACATACTTATGGACACTTGTGTTTTGGCAAAGAAGCTCACACCGTACAATGGAAAAAAGAAAACATATTCAACAAATGATGTAGGTCTAACTGAATGTCTGCATGTAGAAGAATGCAAATCGACCCATATCTATCACCCTGTACAAACATCAAATTGAAGTGGATCAAAGACTTCAACATAAAACCAGACACATTAAGTCTAATAGAAGAGAAAGTGGGAATTGCTTTGAACTTATTGGCACAGGAGACAAATTCCTGAGCAGAATACCAATAGCTGAGGCACCAAGATCAACAATTAATAAATGTGACCTCATGACACTGAAAATCTTTTGCAAAGCAAAGAACAAAACAGCAGCTTACAGATTGGGAAAAAATATTCAACAACCCTACATCTGACATGGCTAATATCTAAAACATAAAAAATTCAAGAAATTAGATACCCTCAAATCAAACAATCCAATTAAAAAATGAGGTGCAGAGTTAAACAGATAATTCTCAACAGAAGAATCTCTAATGGCCAAGAAGCACTTAAAGAAATGTTCAACATCCTTACATATTAGGGAAATGCAAATCAAAAAGACTCTGAGATTCCACCTCCCACCCATTGGAATGGCTAGAATAAAATGCTCCAGGGACAGCACATGCTGGTGAGGATGTGGTAATGATAGTGCAAACTTGTACAAACACTGTGGAAACCTTTTGGTGTTTTATCATAAAATTGGAAACAGTTCTACCCCAAGACCTAGCTATATCACTATTGGGCATATACCCAAAAATGCTTCACTGGAGAATTGCTCAACTATGTTCATAGCAGCTTTATTTGTAATAACTAGAAGCTGGAGAAAATCTAGATGTCCCTCAACTGAAGAATGGATAAAGAATGGGCCTCTTCATTTGTTTTTGTCTGCTGCTGAATGAAGCCTCTCAGGAGATAGATATGCTAGGTTCCTCTCTGCAAGAATAGCCAAGTATCATAAATAGTGTCAGTGGTTGGCTCTCTCCCATGGGATGGGAGACTTGCTCAACTATGTTCACAGCAGCTTTATTTGTAATAACCAGAAATTAGAGAAAACCCAGATGTCCCTTAACTGAAGAATGGATCAAGAAAATTTGGTACATCTACACAATGGAATACAACTCAGATATTAAAAACAAATACATCATGAAATTTGCAGGCAAATAGATGGTACTAGAAAATATTATCCTGAGTGAGGTAATCAAGACTCAGAAAGACATGCATGGTGTATACTTAGTTATATGTGGACATTGGCCATAAAGTATAGAATTACCGTGCTACAATCCAGGGACCCAAAGAAATTAAGTAATAATGAGGGCCCAAGGGAGGATGCATGAATCTCACCCAGAAGGGGAAAGAAAACAGTCATTGGAGGTGGATGGAGGGAGGGAAATGGGTGGGAGAGGGAGTGAGGAGGGGAATGGAGATGGTGATCAGGTGTATATTGGGGGAGCGGGGAGTTGGCTGGGGGTGAGAGTGGAAATGGATGAGGAGCAACTTTGGGACTAGCTGGAGACCTGGGTCAGGGGAGGCTCCTGGATTTTATGGGGGTAACACTAGTTGAGACTCCCAGCAACAGGAACATGGAATAGAGACTGAAGTGGCTACCTTCTGTAGCCAAGCATGACCTCCAGTGGAGGGAGGGGTACATCAACTCACCCACAAAACCTTCAACCCAAAAATTTGTTCTGCCAACAAGAGGTACAAGGATAAAGATGCATCAGAGACTGAGGGAATGGCCAACCAACTACTGGCCCAACTTGAGACCCATCCCATGGAAGAGAGCCAACCCCTGACACTATCAATGATACTCTGATATGCTTGTAGACAGGAGCCTAGCATACCTGTCTCCAGAGAGGCTTCATCCAGCATCAAATGGAAACAAATCGAGAGACCTATAACCAGACTTGAGGAGTCTTATGGAAGAGTGGGGAATAGGTTTGTGTGAGCTGGAGGGGTCAGGGACATTTCAAGAAGACTTATTGAGCAAACTAAACTGGGCCTATGGGGGTCCACAGAGACTGAGCCGCCAACCAAAGAGCCTGCATGAAGTAGAAATTGGCCACCTACACATATGTAGCACATGTGTCGCTTGATCTTCATGTGGGCTCCCTAACAATTCAAATGGGAGGGAGAGCCATCTCTGATTCTGTTACCTGCCATTGGAACCCTTTCCCCTAGTTGGAGTGCCTTGTTGGGTTTCAGTGGGAGAGGATGTACTTGGTCTTGCTGTGACTTGATGTTCTAGGGCACAGTAGTTCCAAAGGGGGGCTTCAAGCCTCTTCTTTGAAAAGGGGAAGGGTCCAAAGGTATTTGGGGGAGGTATTTGTAAGATGGGTCTGGGAGGAGAAGAGGGAGAGAGGGACTATGATTGAGATGTAAAGTGAATAAATGAATAAATTAATGGAAAAAAGAGAAAAAAGGGGGAAAAGAAACAATATTATAAGAAAAGACATTACTATAAACCAATAGTCCACATGGTTATAATAAAAGATTCAAGTTCTTTAACAAAATATAAACCAATCAAATACAGCAACACATACAGGGCTCCTGCTTGAAGAAATGGCAGGTTACTCAGAGAAGATGCAAGAGGAGACAGTGACAGGAAGGAAGAGCTGGAAAATATGAGTCACATGATAAGGAGTCAACCTGAAGGAGCTCTCCCTGGGCAAGGCTAAAATGACTCACAGTGGGGTCTGCAGAGATGGTGAGAGGTTAAGATCACCAGCTGCTCCTCCAGAGGGCCCAGGGTTCGATTCTCAGTACCACGTGGCTGCTCACAACTATCTGTAACTCCAGTCCTAGGGGATCTTATGTCCTCTTCTGACTCTTTGGACACTGCACATACTTGGTGTACAGACATACATGCATGCAAAACGTGCATACACATAAAGGAAAATGGACAAAATATTTAATAAATTAAAAATAATTCACAAAATAAGTTAATCAAAGGCACAGAAAGGTGATTCAATTAAAAATGAATCTATTAGTCTACACTGATAAAAATGTATATTAATAAATTAAACAGACCTGGAGAGTTGGCTCAGCAGGTAAGAGTACTGACTGTTCTTCGGAAAGTCCTGAGTACAAATCCCAGCAACCACATGGTGGCTCACAACCATCTGTTATGAGATCTGACACCTTCTTCTGGAGTGTCTGAAGACAGCTACAGTGTACTCATATATAATAATAAATCTGAAAAAAATTAAACAAATTGGCTTACACTTCAAAATATCAACATAACAATACCATTCTTTTTTTTTAAATATTTATTTATTATATGTAAGTACACTGTAGGTGTCAGATCTCTTTATGGATGGTTGTGAGCCACCATGTGGATGCTGGGATTTGAACTCATGACCTTTGGAAGGGCAGTCAGTGCTCTTACCCGCTGAGCCATCTCTCCAGCCCCAACAATACCATTCTTAAGTAGGTCTTAATTCCTCCCTCACCTGGCTATATGCCTCTGTAAGAACTGGATCTTCATTGCACTCTGGACTGGCCTTAGCAATTCACTTTGAAAGATACACTATGAAGAAACAATAGTTCTCACGAGTTTTTTTCTACCTGCTTCTTGTGGACTGTTTGGGATGTGTTCCTGCATCTCCCGGTAGCACGCCTTCTTGCCACTTCTTGACTTGTTGACCTGAAGCATCACCTGCTCGCTTCTGCTTGTGGAATTTACAGATCCATTCCACTTTCACCACTGTCCATCCTGACTGCACAAGTGCCACGTCTCAGCACTCGTCTCCAGATAGAGTTCAATGCAACCAAGAGAGGAGCCCACAGTGGATCTTGATCATTTGCTTTCTGTGCACAAAGTTTTGTTTTCCCTGGAGGCTGTAATTGGCCCGATATCCTCTCAGGATGCTGAGACGCAGCAAGGGTGTCACTAGCTGTATCTTCCTGGAGAACTCATTCTCTGAAGACTCCAAGACTCTCACTCTCATGCCTATTGCTTCTCCTCTTTACTGGGGTACAGCTGTGTCAGAGGTTCCTGCTACTGTCACTGAAAATTGTATTTTCCTTCCTGCTGAGTGTTCGCTGTCTCCTCAACTCCTTATCTTTCTCTTTGTCAGCTTATGTGTTCCATTTGATGGAAGCCCAATCTCATCTAGATGCCTGTGCAAAGCAGGAAAACACCTAAGAAATGCAGTGCCCCAAATGACCTTTACCCTTCACACTTAATTTTGACATTGGATTGATGTTCACGCACTCCTTTGGGACTTCATAGTTATTACAACGGGTTTTTAAGGTTCTGGTTTCTGCTCTAGAAGTGTGATGGTATTTTAATTGGGCATAACTTGTTTCTGAATAACCACTTTCTTCTTTAGTTTTTCAGTTCAGTGAGGAGGTATTCAGTTTAAAGAACTCTTTCTAAATGGCAATGCTCTTTATCCCACTGTTTCTATCTGTGTGCACACAGTGGCTTATTTTGTTTCAAATATAGTAATATGTGAAATCTTCACACTCTGCTTCTTGCACAGTGGATCTTCTTTCCTTCAGGTTGTTAAAATGACAACAATAACAATAATAAACAGCAACAACAAGTATGGAAATAGGTCTTGCCCTCCCTCCTTCCCTCTCCCTTGCTAAACCATTAGATTACATTTCTAAAGCTAGTCCTAAAGCTTTATCCCCTTATTTTTTCCCATCTGACTACCCCAGCTGTCAAAACACCAAGGTCCAGCAATCAAAATTCATATTTTGGCTAAACTGGCTAACAGGTTGAATCAGGACTTACTAACTCATCCTGACACAGATTTCCCCCCCTTTCCCTTAAAATCCACCCCCTGCAGAAACAGCTGCTCTTTGCCTTTGTCTGATTTAGAGGCAGCTGCAATCTACCCATTATGCTTCCAGGATAATGAAACTCTTTTGTGCTGAGAATTTGGTGTCTGGGTCTGTTCTGTGTCATCTCTGGGGCCCTCCTCAGGCTCCACAGAGAGAAATAGATGGTCAGCATAGAACAAAGAACTCAGTCATATTTTTGGAGATTCTTGGTTTCATAATGCTTTGTCCAGGCATTTTTTAACTGTGTAAATCTTTTTCTTATGTATTATGATTTCTGATTTTGTGTTTATGAATTTTCAGTGTGTCAATGTGCTTGTCTTAGAATTTTTATGTTTCTTGTGCCTTTTCTTTGGCTCCTCCCACCCACATTTATTTGTTGTTTCGTCCTATTTTGGTTTGTTTTTAACTTATTTCATCATCATCATCATTATCATCATCATCATCATCATCATTATTATTATTATTATTATTATTTTATTATTGATGCTTGTTTTGATTCTAATGAAGGAGAGAATGAAAAGATATGAATCGAGTGGGTGAAGAAGTGGGAAAGACCTGTGGGGGTTTAAGAAGATAAAACATAATCAGAGTATATAGTGTATGAAAAAATATATTTTCAATTTTTATTTGAACAATCAGCCAGAAGCAATACCTCTCATTTTGATTCTGTTTCTTATTTCTATTCCTAGTGTGAACTGGCAGCGTTAATTCCTGAGACATCTGGGGATTCAGCCAAAGGCAGAACGTGTGTATTTGTGCCTTAGCCCTAAGCTTTAGGATTGTTTCTTGGGTAGTTTTGTCACCACTATAACTAACCCATGCGCCACTATTGCTTCTTCCCAATCTTATGCCCCAGCCTCTCCATGTTAGTGAGGTCTGAGGATCAAAAAGAGGTATGTTTGTGTCCAGTTCTCTCATCTGAAAACTACAAGCATCAATATTTACCTGTAACCCACTGTACTCTTGCTATCTTATACACATTGATACATGCTTTCCAGTCGTGTTGAAAATCAAGGCTGCAGTGGCTTGGGCTGTGCTTGCCAGAGTCTATATGTACCAGTCCTCAGGGGAGTATCATGAGGAGGCACCCTGAACTTTTAACCGGTAGGGTGTAAAGGGGACATGTCCTGAGAAGGGATTGTGAGACTGTGAGCATCTTTTCTCTCTCTGCTTCCTGACTCCAGATGTGGCTGCTTGGGTCCCCATGAGCTCCTGGTGTTCTTGCTATCAATAGGCCCATGTCATCTGAGATGTGAATCGCCCAAGCTGTCAATTAAATAAATAATTTCACCTTATTATTAGTTGCCTCAGATAGTGCACTGCTAATGAAAGTACAGAGTAATACAAGATAAAATTAATCTATGTTTCCTACTTTGGTTAAAATCCCAAATATGTCTAAATGCTTCATAAGAGTATGCAATCTTTTAGTTAATTGTGTGTACATATGAATTACTTTTAACTTAGTTTTTATTGTAATATTTTATTCATTCTTTGAAAATTTCACACAACATAATTTTTATCACATTCAGTCCCTCCTCTTCCTAAAGTCTCCAAGATTCACCTCCCCATTCCCCTAACTTTGTATTCATTAAAAAATAATCTCTCAAGTCCAATTTGTGCCTCACATACACTCATGGGTTTGGGGCCATCCACTGGAATGTGCTTGTCCTACCTGGGGCCTCACCCTTAAAGAAACCGGTCTTACCAGAAGTCATCAAATGTCATAGTTTCAGTCAGGGGCGGTGGCTAATGAACCCTCTCTGTTTTTCTTGTTAGAACATTGTTGACTTGTTCTTGTGCAGCTGCTCTGAGTTTATGAGTGCAGCGGCCTTGGCATGAGCAGAGAACCCTGCTTGTTCTGCCCCACCCCCTCTGGCTCTGACATCTTTGTGCCCCATCTTCTGGGATGGTTCCTGAGCTTTGAGGAATGAGTTATACAGTTGCCTGATTAGGGCTGAGCACTTCCCTGAGATTTAGTCTCTGAACATCGACCAGTTGTGTTATCTCTATTTTTTGAAGGCCATCTGATATATTGAAATAACCCAAGAATCTCCTTGTATGTATACCCCTGGCTACATTTCCTACTGAGCCTAAAGTGTACACATATCCAGCTGCAGCTCATGTGTTTTCCAGTCAAAGAACACCAGCAATTCTTTGACTTTGGAGGCAGTCTAGTGAGGGGAGCTTGAAAACCTATTTCTAGGGTTGGCTGGGCCTGAAAGATTTTACTTTTCTGTAGTAACTGCTCTGCAGCAGCAGGAACCTGGTTGTATTAGAAAATGATGTGAATTTTACTCATCTAAAATCCAAAATGAAACATAACAGAAAATCCCACAAAAGCTCTTGATGTGCTCCGACTGGCAAGCAAAGAGGTCTGGTGGTTTCCCCTGCTTTCTATGTGAGGAAGGAAGTATAGGGGCCTTAAATTAATGCTCTCCACCTGTACTATGATGTGTTTATTGTGCTGAGGTGTATCAGGGATGGTTAGGTGTTAGGAAATCTCCTAGGGATATTCTGAATTCAAAGGAAAGAGTATTTCTGATTGGTTAAGTCTTGAAGTATGCTAGAACTCATTGGGTTTGGTTTGATTTGTCATAAATGCATACAAAAGGTATTTTAAAGCATAAAGTGCCACACATTTTTCTACTCGATTTTGACCCATCCCCTCCTTATCCACATCAAGAAAAGAATTAAAAGTTTTATTAATTTTTTTAATCTTACGTTTAGGTTTTCAGTCAATTCCTGAAAGTCTATTTATAAGAAATGGTGGTGTGGACTCCCATTGATCCTGGAATAATCTGGTTGTAGATGGGTTAGAAAAGGCAGGGAACAAACACTGAGACATTCAGATCACTGTTCCTCTCAAGTGAGAAGTTTATGGCAAAAAAGGGCTTCTGTATTTTTATAAGTACCAAGGACTAAATGAATCCAGATAAATTGTAATCCTGTAAGGTTTTGCTATGTTTCCCTGAACAGTAGCCAGACAGCTGGTAATTTCTGTCTGGAGCTCTTTGCACACATGGAAATCAAGAAATGTGCTTGTATCCCATGTCCTGATTAGATGCTGGCAGCACAAGACAGTATTTCACTTTTACTGAGCATGTTGTTTATGACTGAAAGGAACACTATATATTTCAAAGCAACGGCACCTCTTCAGGAAATACTTGTGTAATTTATGTGGTTATAAAATGGTACTAGAGACTTTGAATAGGTGAACAGTTACCCTGGCAAAAATTACAGATTAAGGAACTAATTAATTAATGTTAATTAAGTAAATATTACCTGAATTAAGATGATACACCTTGGATATAGCTATCAACAAGAGCTACTTATATCTGATTGAAATCCAGAATATTTGGGGTTGGTTTTATCCAATTATAAATTACATAGGTGAAAATAAATTAGTTTTGTGTAGAAGTCAATGTATCCCAAGAAATTCCCATGGTGGAACAGCCCCCCTCCTTACTCATCACATGAGATATTTTATCATCCTACAGTTGCCTTACAAGACTTCCCTGCCCTTCTTCCTCCTCAGTCTTTGCTTACCTCTCATTTATTTTCTTCATTTCATCACAGAACTGGAAGTACAGAGCACCAAGTCATTACTTTTCTTTATCTAACTCATTTGCGAGTCCCCATTTCATGTAACTGTTCACACTTACTCTTTATCATTGGCAGACATTCCTTTGTATAACGTGGCACAATTTCCTTATCCATTCACAGGAAGACTGTCATTAGAGTTCTTTCCAGCTTATTGTGAATAAACCTGGAATAAAGCCATTGTGTGTGTGTGTGTGTGTGTGTGTGTGTATAGTTTTTTGCACAGATGGGCCATATAATAAGTGTATCCTTCCAAAATGGGTAGCGGCAAGCATGCCCCTTTGCTTTCCTGGGTGTATTATATGTAAATTTGGGCTGTTTCACATCCTCACCCAAAGTGGGTACTTGTCCAGTCTTGTGGCTGTGGTCCTCCTGCTTCAGCCTACAATTCTGGCATAGCAGATACATGCATCTATGCTGAACAGTCAGGCATTTAATCTAATTGTTCTACTTGGTACTTTGCTGTATATGACTTAAGTTTCAACTTTTATTCTGCAGTTACAAATGATGCTGAGTGTCACTCTGTTTACTAACCATCTAAATCTCCTTAAGTTGTGTCTGTTCAAATAGTTTTCCAGTTTATTTTCAAAGTTCAAGTCATCTTACTGAGCTAAAATGCTCTTTAGAAACTCCATAGATCAGCCTTTTTTTTTCATTTTTATTATTGGATATTTTCTTTATTTACATTTCAAATGTTACCCCCTTTCCCAGTTTCCGTTCCCCAAAGCTCCTATCCCATCCCCTCTCTCACTGCTTCTATGAGGGTGTTCTATTACCCACCCACTCACTCTCCCCTCCCCTCCCTGTCATTCCCCTACACTGGGACATCGAGTCTTCAGAGGGCCGAGGCTCTCTCCTCCTATTGATGTCCAACAGGGCCATCCTATGCTACATGTGCAGCTGGAGACATTTGTCCCTTCATGTGTACTCTGGTTGGTGGTTTAGTCCCTGAGAGTTCTTGGGGTACTGGTTGGTTGATATTGCATTTCCTTCTGTGGGGTTGCAAACCCCTTCAGCTCCTTCAGTCCATTCTCTATCTCCTCCATTGGGAATCCGTACTCAGTCCAATGGTTGACTGCAAGCATCCATCTCTGTATCTGTCAGTCTCTAGCAGAGCCCATCAGGAGTCAACTATATCAGACTCCCGTCAACAAGCACTTCTTGGCATCCACAATAGGGTCTGGGATCATTGTTTTTATGTGGGTTGGGTCCCCAGGTGGGGCAGTCTCTGGATAGTCTTTCCTTTAGTTTCTGCTCCACACTTTGTCTCTGTATTTCCTCTCATGAGTATTTTGTTTCCCCTTCTAAGAAGGACCAAAGCATCTACACTTTGGTCTTCTTTCTTCTTGAGTTTCATATGGTCTGTGAATTTTATCTTGGATATACCAAGCTTTTGAGCTAATATCCACTTATTAGTGAGTGCATACCATGTGTGTTCTTTTGTCATTGGGTTACCTTCCTGAGGATATTTTATAGTTCCATCCATTTGCCTAAGAATTTTATGAAGTCATTGTTTTTAATAGCTGAGTAGTACTCCATTGTGTAAATGTACCACATTTTCTGAATTCATTCCTTTTCTGAAGGACATCTGGGTTCTTTCCAGCTTCTGGCTATTACAAATAAGACCGCTATGAACATAGAGGAACATGTGTCCTTATTACATGTTGAGGCATCATTTGGATATATGCCCAGAAGTGGTATAGCTGGGTCCTCAGGTAATACTATGTCCAATTTTCTGAGAAACCACCAGACTGATTTTCAGAGTGCTTGTACCATCTTACAATCCCACCAACAATGGAGGAGTGTTTCTCTTTCTCTACATCCACTCCAGCATCTGCTGTCAACTGAGTTTTTTTTATTTTCTATATTCTTTGTTTATATTCCAAATGATTTCCCTTTTCCCAGTTCCCCCTCCCCATATGTCCCATAAGCCTTCTTCTCTCCACCCATTCTCCAGTTACCTCCCTCCTTTTTTCTCTGTCCTGGTACTCCCCTACAATGCTAGATCAAGTCTTTCCAGGATCAGGACCCTCTCCTTACTTCATGGGAGTCATTTGTTATGCTAATTGTGCCTTGGGTATTCAGAGCTTCTGGGTTAATTAATATCCACTTATCAGAGATTGCATTCCATGTGTATTCTTTTGTGATTTGGTTACCTCACTTAGGATGGTATTTTCCAGGTCCAACCATTTGCTTAAAAAATTCATGAATTCATTGTTTTTAATTAATTGCTGAGTAGTATTCCATTGTGTATGGAATCCAATGTATACCACATTTTCTGTATCCATTCCTCCACTGAGAGGGACATCTGGGTTCTTTCCAGCTTCTGGCTATTATAAATAAGGCTGCTATGAACATAATGGAGCATGTGTCCTTATTGCATGCCGGGGAATCCTTTAGGTATATGCCCAGGAGAGGTATAGCAGGGTCCTCTGGAAGTGTCATACCCAGTTTTCTGAGGAACCACCAGACTGATTTCCAGAGTGGTTGTACCACCTTACAATCCCACCAGTAGTGGAGGAGTGTTCCTCTTTCTCCACATCCTCACCAACACCTGCTGTCTCCTGAGTTTTTAACCTTAGTCATTCTGACTGGTGTGAGGTGATATCTCAGGGTTGTTTTGATTTGCATTTCCCTAATGACTAATGATGTTGAGCATTTCTATTTTTTTAATATTTTTATTTTCTATATTCTTTGTTTACATTCCAAATGATTTCCCCTTTCCCGGATCCCCCCTCCCCATATGTCCCATAATCCTTCTTCTCTCCATCCATTCTCCAATCACCTCCTTCCTTTTTCTCTGTCCTTATATTCCCTTCCAATGCTAGACCAATCCTTTCCAGGATCAGGACCCTCTCCATACTTCTTCATGGGAGTCATTTGTTATGCAATTTGTGCCTTGGGTATTCAGGGCTTCTGGGCTAATTAATATCCACTTATCAGAGATTGCATTCCATGTGTATTCTTTTGTGATTGGGTTACCTCACTTAGGATGATATTTTCCAGATCAAACCATTTGCCTAAAAATTTTGTGAATTCATTGTTTCTAATTGCTGAGTAGTATTCCATTGTGTAAATATACCACATTTTCTGTATCCATTCCTCCCTTGAGGGGCATCTGGGTTCTTTCCAGCTTCTGGCTATTATAAATAAGGCTACTATGAACATAATGGAGCATGTGTCTTTATTGCATGCCGGGGAATCCTTTGGGTATATGCCCAGGAGAGGTATAGCAGGGTCCTCTGTAAGTGTCATGTCCAGTTTTCTGAGGAACCTCCAGACTGATTTCCAAAGTGGTTGTACCGTCTTACAGCCCCACCAGCAGTGGAGGAGTGTTCCTCTTTCTCCACATCCTCGCCAGATGTTGAGCATTTCTTAAGGTGCTTCTCAGCCATCCGAATTTCTTCAGGTGAAAATTCTTTGTTTAGATCTGTGCCCTATTTTTTAATAGGATTATTTGATTTCCCTGGGGTCTAACTTCTTGAATTCTTTGTATATATTGGATATTAGCCCTCTATTGGATGTAGGGTTGGTGAAGATCTTTTCCCAATTTGTTGATTGCAGTTTTGTCCTTTTGACAGTGTCCTTTGCCTTACAGAAACTTTGTAATTTTATGAGGTCCCATTTGTCAATTCTTGATCTTAGAGCATAAGCTATTGGTATTCTGTTCAGGAACTTTTCCCCTGTACCGATGTCCTCAAGGGTTTTCCCCAGTTTATTTTCTATTAGTTTCAGTGTGTCTGGTTTTACATGGAGGTCCTTGATCCACTTGGAGTTGACCTTAGTACAGGAGATAAGAATGGATCAATTCACATTCTTCTGCATGCTGACCTCCAGTTGAACCAGCACCATTTGTTGCAAAGACTATCTTTTTTTCCACTGGATTTTTTTTGGCTCCTTTGTTGAAGATCAAGTGATCATAGGTGTGTGGATTCATTTCTGGGTCTTCAATTCTATTCCATTGGTCCACTTGCCTGTCACTTTGCCAATACCATGCAGTTTTTTACATTTGCTCTGTAGTATTGCTTGAGGTCTGGGATACTGATTCCCCCAGAAGTTCTTTTACTGGTGAGAATAGTTAAAAATAGAAAAAAATTAGGGAAACGACACCCTTCACAATAGTCACAAATAATACAAAATACCTTTGAGTATTATTCTGTTGGTGATGCTTGTGTCTATGACTCCTGATCTTTTGCCTATGTTTTCTATCTCCAAGGTTGTCTCCCTTTGTGATTTTTTATTGTTTCTATTTCCATTTTTAGATCCTGAATGGTTTTGTTTAATTCCTTCACCTTTTTAGTTGTGTTTTCCCATAATTTTTAAAGGGATTTTTGTCTTTCCTCTTTAAATGCTTCTAGTTGTTTACCCGTGTTCTCCTGTATTTCTTTTTTTTTCTTTTCTTTTCTTTTCTTTTTTTTTTTGGATTTGGTTTTTTTGAGACAGGGTTTCTTGTATAGCCCTGGCTGTCCTGGAACTCACTTTGTAGACCAGGCGGGCCTTGAACTCAGAAATCCACCTGCCTCTGCCTCCCAGAGTGCTGGGATTACAGGCGTGCGCCACCACTGCCCGGCTCTCCTGTATTTCTTGAGGGACTTAATTATGTCATTCTTAAAGTTGTCTATCATCATCATGAGATGTTATTTTAAATCTGAATCTTGCTTTTTTTTTTTTTTTTTTTTTGGTGTGATGGGGTGTCCAGGACTTGCTGTAGTGGGAGAACTGGGTTCTGATGACATCAGGTAACCTTGATTTCTGTTGTTTATGTTCTTGCCCTTGCCTCTTGTTAACTGGTTATCTGTAGTGCTACCTGCCCTTCCTGTGTCTGACTGGAGCCTGTCACTCCTGTGCTGCTGGTTTTGTTAGAACTCCTCAGAGACCAGCTCTCTCTGTGATATTATGATTCTGTGATCCTGTGATCCTGAGATTCTGGGTGTTCAGAGCTCCTGGGAGTCAAGCTGCCTCTGGGATCTTGAAATCCTGGTGACTAAACTCGGGTGATCCTGTTGTGTCAGAGCTCCTTGGAGTTGATCATTCTGTGAGTATTGCAGGGGTCAGTGGGGAGCCAGAGTCCTGGGTGTGCTCAGGGCACAGGTGCAAGGGGGGCAGGAGCTGTCCTGTGTTCCTGGATCCTGGGGGACTCAGTTATTCCTGGCGTTGGGGCAGACATTGTGGCCTCCTCACTTGTGATCCTGGGCATGTTATAGCACCTTGGAGTCAAGCTTCCTCTTGGTGTTGTGAGACTGGGTGCAGAGCCAGGGCCTAAGTTCTGCTCAGGGCATAAACTCAGACCAGAGGGACAGATCAACTTTTTTTTGAGGTTCATGTTTATAAGGTCTTCTTGTTCTGCCTTTGTTTTGTTTGTTGCTCTCTGCTATTTAAGGTTTTGCATGAATTTTTGTTCATCATTATGCATTTGTGTATATGTGTATAATACACACACATACACACACATATATAATTTAGCCTTTATATCAAGTTTGAATTTTGATTTAATCACAGATCCAATAGATTTAATAGACAGTCCCCTTTACCATTAAATATTAGTTTATATTTTTTCATTGGAAACAGAATACATCTTATTTATTCTCCTACTAAGTAGCGTTTATATCAACACATATTAATTGTACTTCTTCGTAGGGAGCTGCGGTCACTTGATGGGCGCATAGTGTGGTGAAAGGGGGCAGGAAACCGAGTCTCGCCAGAGGTCACCGGCTCTGGCAGGGCAGATGCTGAAACTGCAGGGTGACCTTATGAGATGTTGCTGGAAGGGCATCTGGGCTGTGTGAGGGGTCGGACTGCTGGGGGTGGGTGGGTGAGGAAAGCACAGTCTCAGGCCCATAGGTCTCACGGAGGCCAGGGATGACAGGTTCTAGCTCTCAGCCCTAGCTGGATACCACAGAAGAGGTAAGAACGACCCCCTCCCCCACCGTGGGGGGTGGGAGAGCAGCTCAATAAGCCCTGGGGTGAAGGGGAAAGGGGCAGTGGGGGCAAGGCATGCTGGGCGGTTCCGTGCAAGGATGTCCTCAGTCTGGGCTGGTGGCTGGAAACGCTGGGAGGCAATCTGTTGATTTATTGCAGAGCTTCATTGCAGAGAAATAGAGAGAGGGAAGGCAGAGAAGTAGAAGCGGGCCATGGCCGTGTGCAGAGAGGGGGAGCAGGGGACAAGAGATAGAACAAGAGATCAAGAAAGTAAGAGAGAGAAAAGAGGGGGGAGGGGGCAAGCAGCCCCTCTTATAGTGGACTGGGCTACCTGGTTGTTGCCAGGTAACTGTGGGCGGGGGGGGGGAACCTGGCTGTAGACAGGTGACTGTGGGCATGGAGTCCAGCCAGAATACCAGGGGCTTGGGGCGTGGCTCTATGTGACTGATGGGTACAGAATTATGGAGAGCTGAGGTCTCCTGTCAGGAGCCTAATTGTCTAGGATCACGGGCAAATGGACCTTCCATCCCTCATAGAATTCTCTACTGGGTGGCCGCCGGCATTTAAAGCTAGCTCAACCAGAACACAGAGCGCCTCTCATGGTCCGACACATCTTAAGGAAATTCGAGATAATATTTGCATGCAAGTATTTTGTGTGCGTTCTAATCTTCCATGTTCTGCCTCTGTTCCACCTGCCCTGCAACGCTCTCCATCCCTGGTAATTATTGTTTTTCTCTGATGTTGACTTTTAAAGTGTAAGAGGTTTCCATTTCAATAAACAATAATTTACCAACTTTGTAACTCAATTTTAGTGTGTTTGTGTGTGTGTGTTTGTGCGCGCGCGCACATGTGAGAGCATGGAAGTCTGACGACAACTTGTGAAAGTTAGTTCCTTCCTTCCATTGTAGTCCCAGGCAATATTTCTCAGATCACCATCTTTAGCAGTCAGTGTCTTTGTCCATTGAGCCATCTTCCCAAACATTAATTTTATTTAACAAAGTATTTCCTTTAGAGTTTGTGCCTTTTGTATCTTCCATAAACAATCTTTATCTATATGAAAACTACTAACAAGTTTTTATTTGTAGAAGTTCTGAGGTTTTGGTTTTATGTTTAGGCAAACCTCGTTCTGGACTTTCATTTTTATGAAAAAATGAGCCGTTTTCCTGGTATGCTGAGGACACTCAAATTCAGTTTGCTTCTTCCACTTTTTTTTTGCACTTAGTGTGCAAAGCAATAGGTTGTGATGACATTTTCATAGACACACAGACACACACACAGATGTTTTTCTTCATTCTTGAATGCCCTATCCTACACTTCCTCCCCTTTATTGGTTCCTCTCCTTCTAAGTAGTCCACTTTGCTGCTTTTAGGTCACGTGAATCACATGTACCATTTCTTTTTCCTCCACTCCTGTTTTCCTTTTCCTTCAGTCTTTTCTTCCTTTTTATGACTCCATTTCTACCTTCATGATATATAACTGCACACATAAGACTAGAATTGGTGTACAAGGGAAAACATAGGCATTGAAAAAGGATAGTCCTGAAGAATGAGTCCACAGGTGCTTCAGAGTCCAGGGTGATGTGTTAATGGAGCGTCATATACACCTGTGAGAGTGAAGGTTGCGATGCAAATGCTGCAGGCTACAGCTGATTTCTGAGCATGAACTTGGGTATTTTTGTGGCTCCATCTTGATGTTTATTCTCTTTTGACATGGGTTACACTTTAATGTTTCTGCTTGTCTACTACAGCTCAACTGTTTGGTTTTAAAGCATTAGAAAGAAGAGATTCGTTTAACAGTTTCAGGGTCTGAAAGCCCAATGTTATGTAGCCTCATATGCTCAGCCTCTGATGAGGACCCAATATCAGACAGCAGGACTATGCGTCAGTGAGATATATTACATAATAAAGTGAATCTAGAGACATTGGGCCATGTAGACTTTTCTATTAGTGCACCTCTAGTGATGCAAGGATGTCTCAATATTATTTACTCCTTTTATAAACAACCATATTATTTATTCTTTGATGATTTTGTGTATGCAAACACTGTATTTACCCCAGATCTTCCCTCTAATCTCTCTAGATTCACCCCCTCCTCCCTGCCTGCTCCCACGTTTGTTTTCTTTTTTTATTTTTTTTATTTTTATAAATTACCAAGTCCAATTTGTGTTGCCTATATACTCATGGATGTAGAACTATTTACTCAATTGTGGTCAGCCTCCCAGGGATGACATCCTAAAAGAAAACTGATTCTTCCCCTCCCAGAAGCCATCAATTAGAAATAGCTCCTCAGTTAAGCGTATGGCTTCATGAGCCCTTCTCCTCTACAGGTTAGCTTGTTGACTGGTTTAGTTTTGAGTAGGTCTCGTGCAGATAATCACAGCTATTATGAATTCATAAATGCAATGGCCCTGCCATGTTCAGAAGACACTGCTTTACTCTGGTTTTCACCTTGGACTCTTACAATTACTCTATCCTGTCTTCTCCATTAGTACCTGAGCCTCAGGAGGAGGAGAGGTGATACAGATGTCCCATTAATGTTTAAGTACATAAACACTTATTTTCTGCACATTTTCCAGGCCACAGTGATCTTAGGGCTCTAGAATAACTCATTTGAACTTAGTTTCTCTGTAAAGAGAGTGGAGATTAGAATAGTATTTGCCTTTATAGGGTTCTATTTTTTTTCTTTTTTTTTCTTCGATATAATTTATTTACATTTCAAATGATTTCCCTTTTCTAGCCCCCCCACTCCCCGAAAGTCCCATAAGCCCACTTCTCTTCCCCTGTCCTCCCACCCACTCCTTCCCACTTCCCCGTTCTGGTTTTGCCAAATACTGTTTCACTGAGTCTTTCCAGAACCAGGGGACACTCCTCCTTTCTTCTTGTACCTCATTTGATGTGTGGATTAGGTTTTGGGTATTCCAGTTTTCTAGGTTAATATCCACTTATTAGTGAGTGCATGCCATGATTCACCTTTTGAGTCTGGGTTACCTCACTTAGTATGATTTTCACTAGCTCCTTCCATTTCCCTAAGAATTTCATGAATTCATTGTTTCTAATGGCTGAATACTACTCCAATGTGTAGATATACCACATTTTTTGCATCCACTCTTCTGTTGAGGGATACCTGGGTTCTTTCCAGCATCTGGCAATTATAAATAGGGCTGCTATGAACATAGTAGAGCATGTATCCTTATTACATGGTGGGGAATCCTCAGGGTATATGCCCAGGAGTGGTATAGCAGGATCTTCTGGAAGTGAGGTGCCCAGTTTTTGGAGGAACCGCCAGACTGCTTTCCAGAGTGGTTGTACCAATTTGCAACCTCACCAGCAGTGGAGGAGTGTTCCTCTTTCTCCACACCCTCTCCAACACCTGCTGTCTCCTGAATTTTTAATCTTAGCCATTCTGACTGGTGTAAGATGAAATCTTAGGGTTGTTTTGATTTGCATTTCCCTAATGACTAATGAAGTTGAGCATTTTTTAAGATGCTTCTCCGCCATCCGAAGTTCTTCAGGCGAGAATTCTTTGTTTAACTCTGTACCCCATTTTTTAATAGGGTTGTTTGGTTTTCTGGAGTCTAACTTCTTGAGTTCTTTATATATATTGGATATATTGGATATATATTGGAGACAAGGATGGATCAATTTGCATTCTTCTGCATGCTGACCTCCAGTTGAACCAGCACCATTTGTTGAAAAGGCTATCTTGTTTCCATTGGATGTTTTCAGCCTCTTTGTCGAGGATCAAGTGGCCATAGGTGTGTGGGTTCATTTCTGGATCTTCAATCCTGTTCCATTGATCCTCCTGCCTGTCACTGTACCAATACTATGCAGTTTTTAACACTATTGCTCTGTAGTATTGCTTGAGGTCAGGGATACTGATTCCCCCAGACTTTCTTTTGTTGCTGAGAATAGTTTTAGCTATCCTGGGTTTTTTGTTGTTCCAGATGAATTTGATAATAGCTCTTTCTAACTCTGTGAAGAATTGAGTTGGGATTTTGATGGGTATTGCATTGAATCTGTATAGTGCTTTAGGCAAAATGGCCATTTTAACTATATTGATTCTACCGATCCATGAGCATGGGAGGTTTTCCCATTTTTTGAGGTCTTCTTCCATTTCCTTCTTCAGAGTCTTGAAGTTCTTGTCATACAGATCTTTCACATGTTTGGTAAGAGTCACCCCAAGATACTTTATACTGTTTGTGGCTATTGTGAAGGGGGTCATTTCCCTAATTTCTTTCTCAGCCTGTTTATCCTTTGAGTATAGGAAGGCCACTGATTTGCTTGAGTTGATTTTATAACCTGCCACTTTGCTGAAGTTGTTTATCATCTGTACGAGCTCTCTAGTGGAGTTTTTTGGGTCACTTAGGTAGACTATCATGTCGTCTGCAAATAATGATAGTTTGACTTCTTCCTTTCCAATTTGTATCCCTTTGACCTCCTTATGTTGTCGAATTGCCCGAGCTAGGACTTCAAGTACAATATTGAAAAGATAAGGAGAAAGGGGGCAGCCTTGTCTGGTCCCTGATTTCAGTGGGATTGCTTCAAGTTTCTCTCCATTTAGTTTGATGCTGGCTACCGGTTTGCTGTATATTGCTTTTACTATGTTTAGGTATGGGCCTTGAATTCCTGTTCTCTCCAAGACTTTAAGCATGAAGGGATGCTAAATTTTGTCAAATGCTTTTTCAGCATCCAATGAAATGACCATGTGGTTTTGTTCTTTGAGTTTGTTTATGTAGTGGATTGTATTGATGGATTTCCGTATATTGAACCAACCCTGCATTCCCGGGATAAAGCCTCCTTGATCAGGGTGGATGATCGTTTTGATGTGTTCTTGGATTCGGTTGGCAAGAATTTTATTGAGTATTTTTGCATCGATGTTCATAAGGGAAATTGGTCTGAAGTTCTCTTTCTTTGTTGGATCTTTTTGTGGCTTTGGTATCAGCGTAATTGTGGCTTCGTAGAAGGAATTGAGTAGTGTTTCGTCTGTTTCTATTTTGTGGAATAGTTTGAAGAGTATTGGTGTTAACTCTTCTTTGAAGGTCTGGTAGAATTCTGCACTGAAGCCATCTGGTCCTGTGCTTTTTTTGGTTGGAAGACTTTCTATGACTCCTTCTATTTCTTTAGGCATTATGGGACTGTTGAGATGGTCTATTTGGTCCTGATTTAATTTTGGTATTTGGTATCTGTCAAGGAAATTGTCCATTTCCTCCAGATTCTCCAGTTGTGTTGAGTACAGGCTCTTGTAGTAGGATCTGATGATTTTTTGGATTTCCTCAGTTTCCGTTGTTATATCTCCCTTTTCATTTCTAAGTTTGTTAATTTGGATACTTTCTCTGTGCCCTTTGGTCAGTCTGGCTAAGGGTTTATCTATCTTGTTGATTTTCTCAAAGAACCAGCTCCTGGTTTTGTTGATTTTTTGTATGGTTCTCTTTGTTTCTACTTGATTGATTTCGGCCCTGAGTTTGATGATTTCCTGCCTTCTACTCCTCCTGGGCGAAATAGCTTCTTTTTGTTCTAGGGCTTTCAGGTGTGTCATTAAGCTGGTAATGTATGCTCTCTCCAATTTTCTTTTTGGAGGCACTCAGGGCTATGAGTTTTCCTCTTAGCACTGCTTTCATTGTGTCCCATAGATTTGGGTATGTTGTGTTTTCATTTTCATTGTGTTCTAAAAAGTCTTTAATTTCTTTCTTTATTTCTTCCTTGACCAAGGTATCATTGAGTAGAGTATTGTTCAGTTTCCACGTGTATGTGGGTTTTCTGTTGTTTCTGTTGCTATTGAAGACCACTTTTACTCCATAGTGATCAGATAGGAGGCATGGGAGTAGTTCTATCTTCTTATATTTGTTGAGGTCTGTCTTGTGACCAATTATATGGTCGATTTTGGAGAAGGTACCATGAGGTGCTGAGAAAAAGGTATATTCTTTTGTTTTAGGATAGAATGTTCTATATATATCTGTTAAATCTAATTGGTCCAAAGCTTCAATTAGTTTCATTGTGTCCCTGTTTAGTTTCTGTTTTCCTGATCGGTCCATTGAGGAAAGTGCAGTGTTGAAGTCACCCACAATTATTGTGTTAGGTGCAATGTGTGCTTTTAGTTTTAATAAAGTTTCTTTTACGAAAGAGGGTGCCCTTGCATTTGGGGCATAGATGTTCAGGATTGACAGTTCTTCTTTTTGTATTTTTCCTTTGACCAGCAAGAAGTGTCCCTCAGGGTCTCTTTTGATGACTTTGGGTTGAAAGTCAATTTTATCTGATATTAAAATGGCTACTCCAGCTTGTTTCCTGAGACCATTTGCTTGTAAAATTGTCTTCCAGCCTTTTACTCTAAGGTAGTGTTTGTCTTTGACCCTGAGGTGTGTTTCCTGTAAGCAGCAAAATGTAGGGTCCTATTTACGTATCCATTCAGTTAGTCTGTGTCTTTTTATTGGGGCATTAAGTCCATTGATGTTAAGAGATATTAAGGAATAGTGATTGTTACTTCCTATCATTTTTGACGTTATTTTTTAAATTTGAATGCTTAACTTCTTTTGGGTTTGATGAAAGGTTACTATCTTGCTTTTTCCAGGGTGAAGTTTCCCTCCTTGTATTGGTGTTGTCCTCCTATTATCCTTTTTAGGGTTGGGTTTGTGGATAGATATTGGGTAAACTTGGTTTTGTCATGAAATATCTTAGTGTTAAGGGATATTAAGGAATAGTGATTGTTACTTCCTATCATTTTTGACGTTATTTTTTAAATTTGAATGCTTAACTTCTTTTGGGTTTGATGAAGGGTTACTATCTTGCTTTTTCCAGGGTGAAGTTTCCCTCCTTGTATTGGTGTTGTCCTCCTATTATCCTTTTTAGGGTTGGGTTTGTGGATAGATATTGGGTAAACTTGGTTTTATCATGAAATATCTTAGTTTCTCCATCTATGGTGATTGAGAGTTTTGCTGGGTATAGTAGTTTTGGTTGGCATTTGTGTTCTCTTAGAGTCTGCATGAGATCTGCCCAGGACCTTCTAGCCTTCATAGTCTCAGGTGAAAAGTCTGCTGTGATTCTGATAGGTCTTCCTTTATATGTTACTTGGCCTTTTTCTCTTACTGCCTTTAGTATTCTTTCTTTGTTTAGAACATTTGGTGTTTTGATTATTATGTGACGGGAAGTATTTCTGTTCTGGTCCAGTCTGTTTGGAGTTCTGTAGGCTTCTTGTATATTCATGGGCATCTCTCTCTTTAGGTTAGGGAAGTTTTCTTCCATAATTTTATTGAAGATATTTGCTGGCCCTTTAAGTTGTAAATCTTTACTCTCATCTATGCCTATAATCCTTAGGTTTGGTCTTCTCATTGTGTCCTGGATTTCCTGGATATTTTGGGTTACAAGATTTGTGCATTTTGCATTTTCTTTAACTGTTGAGTCCATCGTTTCTATGGAATCTTCAGCATCTGAGATTCTTTCTTCTATCTCTTGTATTCTGTTGTTGATATTTGCATCTCTGTCCCCTGATTTCTTCCCAAGGCTTTCTATCTCCAAAGTTGTCTCCCTTTGAGTTTTCTTAGTTGTTTCTACTTCTGATTTTAGATCCTGGATGGTTTTGCTTAGCTCCTTCACTTGCTTGTTTGTGCTTTCCTGTAATTCTTTAAGAGATTTTTGTGTTTCCTCTTTCATGAGCTCAGCCTGTTGACCAAAGTTCTCCTGTATTTCTTTAAGAGATTTTTGTGTTTCGTCTTTCATGACCTCAGCCTGTTGACCAAAGTTCTCCTGTATTTCTTTAAGTGTTTTTTGCATTTCCTCCTTGTTGGCTTTTGTATTCTCCTGGATTTCTTTCAATGATTTTTGTGTTTCCCTTGCAAGGGCTTCTAACTTTTGATCCATTTTCTCCTGAATTTCTTTAAGTATGTCCTTCATGTGTTCCTGTACCAGCATCATGACCAGTGATTTTAAATCCAAATCTTGTTTTACTGGTGTGATGGGGTATCCAGGACATGTTGGTAGAGGAGAATTGGGTTCAGATGTTGCCATATTGCCTTGATTTCTGTTAGTGATGTTCCTGCGTTTGCCTTTTGCCATCTAGTTCTCACTGGTGTTAGTTTGTCTTGTCAGTGCTGGACTCACCAGTGCAAGCTGCCCCTTCCCAGTTGGCCTCTGGCGCACAGCTTACCTCCTGCACTGCTTGTAGACAGGGTGCTGCTGCCCAGGCTGTTCAGATCCCAAAGCAGGCACCTGAAGGCTCCCGCTGGGGCCCGCTGGATTCACTGGAGCACACTGACTTCTCCCAGCTGGCCGCCCGGAAGCCCAGCTAGCCTCTTGCAGGACTTGGAGATGTGGTGCTGCCGCCCAGGCTTCTTTATAGGGTTCTTAAAGAGATTAGAATATCCATGCAAGTTAATTTACTAATCTTGTTCACGGTAAATTCACATAAATGTTTGATGAAAATAAATTTTATGAAAATAAAATCGATGTCCATTTCTAGGCAAGCCATTGGAATATTGAAAACTATTTTTCTCTTCCTAAATGAGATACTAATTTAATAGAAAGTAAGATTCAAAAGGAAAGCATGAAGTTAGCCTATTATTTTCTAAAGAGGAGTCAAGCTTAATTAACTTTCATGGATATGAACACAACAAAACAAACAAACACAAACAAAAAATGAGCAAGACCAGTGATTATCTTACAGTTTTCTAAAGGGGATGAGAGAGATGTATATAACTTCTGTAAAGGTAGAATGTGAGCTATATCATAACAAAGAAATGGTGAAATTAATATGAGTCACTACAGTTATTCCCATTCTTGCTTTTAATACCTGAAGCAAAAAATATAAAAATAATAAAATTGTTTCTGTCAAAAATAAAAAGAGATTTAAAGATATGATAGGAAAAGGATTAAAACATTTGAGACTAATATGAACACTTGTTCTTCCAGTATGTTTTTGACAGTATGTCCACTTACCAATGCAGAGTCTCCATGGAATCCCTCAACATTAGGATCTTGTTCTTTCTGAGCATAAGAATTCCACTACAGATATTTCAGTTGCCTCTTGCCTCTTCACAATTCTGGAAGACTTTCTTTGAATTCAAGTGTTTACAAAGACATCAAAAACAACTAATGGAGAATGACTGAACTTATATCATGGATTAATTATGTACAGATTACTAAGCAGTTCACTTCTGCACAAAAAAATTACCAATAGTAGCCCGCTAAGTATATGCCATAGTCAATGGTTATTATTAACTTGTTTCCAGGGACTTTTGAAAAAAAGAAACATTCCATAGATACTGCTGAGGCTATCATCCATGGGATCTTCATTCATCTCTTCTTTCTTTCTGTGCTGTTTGATGATGATTATTAATTGACTTCCATGCATTCCACACTGGGAAGTAGCTGCTGACTGAGGTGCTTCATGTCTTCTGTGTCCCTTCCTTGATTTAAGACTGATACACTGATTGCAAGGATGTCCAAGTGCCTGTGTACATTTCTAGGACTCCCACAAAGCTGTTACAGATGTTGCAGAAGCATATCCCAGGGTTTTACAGACATGCTTGCCTGTTAGAAAGTGTCATCTCTGTTATTGGTGAGTAGCAATGATTTCAATAGAAGGTATTGGACAAGTCAATCAATGTAATTTACAAGGCAGTGTGAAAAGTGAGAATGGATGGGTATTAGCTTAAAAAAGAACCTGTTTTCATGATAGTAACAAAACTACATAGAACCATTAATAGGATCTGTTGAAGCATGAATCCTTTGCTTCTGTGAGTTGCACTCTTGAGATCCTTCATGCTTTGCTTGTATTTTACATAATACAATCATCAATTTCTCTGCTACCCAAATTCACATTCCATTGTCTACCATCTTTTAAACCTTAGCAATAGTATAGAGTTGAATGTGTTACCCTCATGATTCTGGTGGCTTAGTCACTGTGTATCTGTTACTTGTACACTTAGATATTACTAATAAAGGCAATGTAAGCCCTGGGTTGTTCATGACAAATGTTTAGTGGGCAGCAACATGTACAAGGCTAAGCAGTATCCAAAGCAACAAAAGAGTGAAGCATGGTAGCACAAATTTGTAATCACAACACGTGGAAAGTTGAAGCAAGAAGACCAGGAGTTGAAGATCATACTTTGTTACATAAAGAGTTTGCATCTGGAATGTACTTTATGAAAGCCTATTTTGAAAATAAAGAGAGACTGGCACCAGGGAGCCCAGAAACTCCACAGCCTTCTGTGCACAGCCCGCCAGTGAGTTCCCAGCAATGCCTTCACTTCTGAGCACAGAGGTGAGATCTCCACCTTCTCTCTGGAGGGGACCAGCTAGGATCACACAGGGCATAAGATCAGTGGAGCAGCTGGGAAGGAAGTCTTCCTGCCGCCATTAGCACCAGGGACCCAGGAAACTCCACAGCCTTCGGTGCATAGCCTGCCAGGAGAGAGATCTCCCAGCAGTGCTTTCACTTTTGTGCTCAGAGGAGTAAGGACATCAGCTTATAGGCCCACAGGAGGGATAAACTTCAGTCAGAGACAACAATCCCAACTAGCACCAGATGGCGAAAGGCAAGCACAAGAATCCTACCAACAGAAACCAAGGCCATATGGCAACATCAGAGCCCAGTTCTTCCACCACAGCAAGTCCCAGTTACCCCAACACACCAGAGAAGCAAGAGTTGGATTTAAAATCATATCTCATGATGCTGATAGAGGTCTTCAAGAAAGACTTAAATAACTCCTTAAAGAAGTACAGGAGAATATTGGTCAACAGGTAAAAGCCCTTAAAGAGGAAACATAAAAATCCCTTAAAGAAATACAGGAAAACACAAACAGTCAGGTGAAGTAACTGAACAAAACCATCCAGGACCTAAAAGTGGAAGTAGAAACAATAAAGAAATCACAAAGTGAGACATCTCTGGAGATAGAAAACCTTGGAAGGAATTCAGGAGTCATAGATGCAAGCATCAACAACAGAATAGAAGAGACAGAAGAAAGAACCTCAGGTGCTGAAGATACCATAGAAAACATTGACTCAACAGACAATGAAAATGCAAAATGCATAAAGCTGGTAATTCAAAACATCCAGGAACTCCAGGACACAATGAGAAGACCAAACCTAAGGATTATAGATATAGACAAGAGCAAGGATTTACATCTTAAAGGCCCAGTAAATATCTTCAACAAAATTGTAGAAGAAAACTTCCTTAACCTAGAGAAAGAGATGCCCACGAACATACAAGAAGCCTTCAGAACTCCAAACAGACTGGACCAGAAGAAAGTGCTCCCGGCACATAATAATCAAAAAACCAAATTCACTAAACAAAGAAAGAATATTAAACTCAGTAAGGGAAAAAGGCAATTAACTTATAAAGGCAGACCTATCAGAATCACACCAAACTTCTCACCAGAGACGATGAAAGCTAGAAGATCCTGGGCAGACCTCATACAAACCCTAAGAGAACACAAATGCCAGCCAAGACTACTATACACAGCAAAATTCTCAATCATCGTAGATGGAGAAACCAAGATATTCCATGATAACACCAAATTTACACAATATCTGCCCACAAATCCAGCCCTACAAAGGATAATTGATGGAAAATGCCAACACAAGGAGAGAAACTACACCCTAGAAAAAGCAAGAAAGTAATCTTCTTCCAACAAACCCAAAAGAAGATACCCACACAAACATAAAAATAACATCAAAAATAACAGGAAGCAACAATCACTATTTCTTAATATCTCTTAACAACAATGGACTCAACTCCCCAATAAAAAGACATAGACTAACAAAATATTTCTCATGTAAATGTTCAATTTTAACAGAAAAAGTTTGCAATTCCCCTTTTAATTAATTTAATAATATTTTTTGTCTATCATTTTATCTGCATTATTTTTCATGATAATCTTCAATTTTAATATGTCTTTCTATATACTTCTATTTTATCAGAAATGTTTTTAATGTAAATCTTTGATTTTATCACAAATGTTTCTAATTTCACCTTCAATTAATTTAGAAAGAGTTTTTATATCTACCATTTTATATGCAAAATTTTCCATGAAATATTCAATTTTAATGTGTTTGTCTATATATTTCTTGAATTTTACCAGAAATATTTTCTATGTAAATCTTCAATATTATCTGAAAATGTTTATAATTCCACATTCAATCAACTTAGGATTATCTTTATACCTATCATTTTATCTGTATAATTTCCATGATAATCTTTAATTTTATCATGTTTTTCTGTATATTTCTTCAATTTTATCAGAAACATTTTCCATGTAAATCTTCAAGTTTAACAGAAAATGTATATAATTCCACTTTCAATCAACTTAGGAATACTGTTATGCCTACCATTATTATATCTATATAAAATTTTCCATGATAGTCTTCTATTCTAACATGTTTTGCTACATTTTTCTATAATTCTAACAGAAATATTTTCCACATAAATCTTCATTTCTTTCATAAAATGTTTCTGTCCCCATTTCAATTAATTTAGCAATGTTTTACATGTCTGCCACTTTACTCTTTAATTTTCCATGAAAACTGTCAATTTTAATGTGTTTATCTGAAATATTTTTCATGTAAATCTTTAATTTTGTCATAAAGTGTTTTTACTTCCCTTTTCAATAAATAAAAAATCTTTTAAAAAAAACAAACAAAAATACAAATCTAAAAAAAAACAAAATAAGGAGAAAGAATAGAAGACAGACAAGGTAGAAAGGAAAAAGGAAAGAAGGAAAAAAGGAAGAAAAAAGAAGAAATAAATAAGTAAATAAATGAAGAAAGAAAGAAAGAAAGAAAGCAAGAAAGAAATTAAAGGGTCATAGTCCCGAAACTGCAAAGGCTACTTTTGGATTCCAGGCTATAACTGTTGTTTAGTGATGAATAGTTTTCCTCTGTTACCATCCACCGATTTTCTTGTCAGTTGAGGTGAGACTACTAGTTAAGAAATAAAGTGTATACAGTTAGAATTAAATATATTTTGGCACTGGGGACAGTATTTGACATAATAAGTACTCCAAACTTTACTTATTTCTCTTGGTTTCCATATTTGGACCAGGAAAAAACATGTAACATCCATACCCTTGACTTTTATGGCCAAAATTTGGATCAATATAGACTATCTGTTGTAGAGCAAGTTGACATTTTGCTTGTCATACGTAAAGCAATAACTATTAGCTCTGAATATACTTCAAGATCAGAGTCTATAAGATACATGTATTTGCTGACTTAGCAGTTGGTGGGCTCCCAGGTGTAGAGATGTGTGCGTGTGCTGGAGATGGAAAGAATGTGAATGCTTTCCCTCCTGCCTCCCCCCCTTAGTTTTCTTTCCTTTCATTCCTCCTTCTCTCTACCTCCATCTGTTTATTCCTGCCCTTGTCCTCAAAGAGGGTAGGTAGCACAGTTTCAGGCCTAGAGAATGGATTCTTTTCTAAGAAACTCACAGCACACTGAAGAAGAGTACTAAGAAAATAGAATGGATTTAAAATCTGACAATCTGGGAGACTACAAATGAGGGATACACACATATACACACAAATCTAACGTGCTTTGAGACTCAAGGATACCTTCTAGGGGAAGGCAGCTTTTGAGCAAATGCTGCAGGGATAATTGGGGACATGACAGGAGAAGCATCTTAGAGATCTCTATCTCTTAGTCCCATGCATTGGGAGAACTTAGAGCATTCTTTTCAAATTCTACCAGCAGTTTGTATATAGAACAGAAAAATGAAGGTTGGTAATTGTGATTTAATTGTGTTTTAATTCACAGTGAATGCGGATGCAGAAACAGTGAAATCAGAAGAGGCAGGTTTTTAATTTGTCTCTTCATGTCATTCTGACTCTGCTTGTACCCCAGCTTTGTAGCCATCCTGGGAGCTTTTGCATTTTGTCTATACCCTTTTGTGGAACAGGGTAACCCTGTAGACTTCATGTTTTATGATTATGCCAATGCTAATAGGAACCTGGCAGCATCCTGTGGCCCTATTCAGACACTGAATGTTTCTTTTCTTTTTCTTTTTTTTTGTTTTTTAATATTTTTATTTTCTATATTCTTTGTTTACATTTCAAATGATTTCCCCTTTCCCAGAACCCCCTCCCCATATGTCCCATAAACCTTCTCTCCATCCATTCTCCAATTACCTCCTCCTTTTTTTCTCTGTCCTTATATTCCCCTCCAATGCTAGATCAATCCCTTCCAGGATCAGGACCCTCTCCATACTTCTTCATGGGAGTCATTTGTTATGCGATTTGTGCCTTGGGTATTCAGGGCTTCTGGGCTAATTTATATCCACTTATCAGAGATTGCATTCCATGTGTATTCTTTTCTGACTGGGTTACCTCACTTAGGATGATATTTTCCAGATCAAACCATTTGCCTAAAAATTTTGTGAATTCATTATTTCTAATTGCTGAGTAGTATTCCATTGTGTAAATATACCACATTTTCTGTATCCATTCCTCCTTTGAGGGGCATCTGGGTTCTTTCCAGCTTCTGGCTATTATAAATAAGGCTGCTATGAACATAATGGAGCATGTGTCGTTATTGCATGCCGGGTATTCCTTTGGGTATATGCCCAGGAAAGATATAGCAGGGTCCCCTGGAAGTGTCATGTTCAGTTTTCTGAGGAACCGCCAGACTGATTTCCAAAGTGGTTGTACCATCTAACAGCCCCACCAGCAGTGGAGGAGTGTTCCTCTTTCTCCACATCCTTGCCAACACCTGCTGTCTCCTGAGTTTTTGACCTTAGCCATTCTGACTGGTGTAAGGTGTTGTTTTGATTTGCACTTCCCCAATGACTAATGATGTTGAGCACTTCTTAAGGTGCCTCTCAGCCATCCGAATATCTTCAGGTGAAAATTCTTTGTTTAGATCTGTACCCCATTTTTTAATAGGGTTATTTGGTTCCCTGGGGTCTAACTTCTTGAGTTCTTTGTATATATTGGATATTAGCCCTCTATCAGATGCAGGGTTGGTGTATATCATTTCCCAATTTGATGGTTTCTGTTTTGTCCTTTTAACAGTGTCCTTTGCCTTACAGAAACTTTGTAATTTTATGAGGTCCCATTTGTCAATTCTTGATCTTAGAGCATAAGCTATTGGTGATCTGTTCAGGAACTTTTCCCCTGTGCCCATGTCCTCAAGGGTCTTCCCCAGTTTCTTTTCTATTAGTTTCAGTGTGTCTGGTTTTACATGGAGGTCCTTGATCCACTTGGAGTGAAGTTTAGTACATGGAGATAAGAATGGATCAATTTGCATTCTTCTGCATGCTGACCTCCAATTGAACCAGCACCATTTGTTGAAAAGGCTATCTTTTTTCCACTGGATGTTTTTGGCTCCTTTGTCGAAGATCAAGTGACCATAGGTGTGTGGATTCATTTCTGGATCTTCAATCCTATTCCATTGGTCCACTTGTCTGTCACTGTGCCAATACCATGCAGTTTTTAAGACTATTGCTCTGTAGTATTGCTTGAAGTCAGGGATAGTGATTCCCCTAGAATTTCTTTTGTTGTTGAGAATAGATTTTAGCTATCCTCTGTTTTTTTTGTTATTCCAGATGAATTTGAGAATTGCTTTTTCTAACTCTGTGAAGAACTGAGTTGGAATTTTGATGGGGATTGCATTGAATCTGTAGATCGCTTTTGGCAAGATGGCCATTTTAACTATATTAATCCTGCCCATCCACGAGCATGGCAGATTTTTCCATTTTCTGAGGTCTTCTTCCATTTCCTTCTTCAGAGACCTGAAGTTCTTGTCATATAGATCTTTCACTTGTTTGGTTAGAGTCACACCAAGATACTTTATATTGTTTGTGGCTATTGTGAAGGGTGTCATTTCCCTAACTTTTTTCTCAGCCTGCTTATCCTTTGAGTATAGGAAGGCAACTGATTTGCTTGAGTTGATTTTATAACCACCCACTTTGCTGAAGTTGTTTATCAGCTGTAGGAGTTCTCTATGTACAGAGCCATATTGGAGCAGTCTTGCACTTGGTCAGAGTTTGACTTTGGTCAAGGTTAACTTCTCCCAGATAGCCAGGATCCTGCTCCACCTAGGGCAGAGTGCTCGAAGTAAAGGTTAAGTTCATTGTTCCTCCAGGTCTAGGAATTCCTGAATTAAGCAGGTGACCCACCCAGCTGCTGGAGCAGTCAAGACGAGGACCTCCAAGAGAAGCTAGACAACTTCCACCAGAACTCAGCCTGGAGTCTGGGGGGAAGGGTTTGCCCAAACTGTTAAAAGGTCTGGCGCCATTAAAGTTTCTGGCTTTGATCAATGAATATTGTCTTAGCCATACTTCTTTTCGCCCCTCTTCCCTATTTATCTCTCAGCTTCTGTTCCAGAAACCCACTTCGTAATAGCTGCAGGCAGCTATGGAACCCAACACTCTGGTGGAGGTTTTCGGGTTACTTAAGTAGAATAAGATGTCATCTGCAAATAGTGATAATTTGACTTCTTCCTTTCCAATTTGTATACCCTTGACTGCCTTATGTTGTCTAATTGCTCTAGCTAGAACTTCAAGTACTATATTGAAAAGATATGGAGAGAGAGGACAGCCTTGTCTAGTCCCTGATTTTAGTGGGATTGCTTCAAGTTTCTCTCCGTTTAGTTTGATGTTGGCTACTGGTTTGCTGTATATTGCTTTAACGATGTTTAGGTATGGGCCTTGAATTCCTGTTCTTTCCAAGCATGAAAGGATGCTGAATTTTGTCAAATGCTTTTTCTGCATCTAATGAGATGATTATATGATTTTTTCTTTGAGTTTGTTTATGTAGTGGATAGCATTGATGGATTTCCTTATATTGAACCATCCCTGAATCCCTGAGATGAAGCCTACTCGATCATGGTGGATGATGGTTCTGATGTGTTCTTGGATTCGGTTGGCAAGAATTTTATTAAGTATTTTTGCATCAATATTCATAAGGGAAATTGGCCTGAAGTTCTCTTTCTTGTTGGATCTTTGTGTGGTTTTCGTATCAGCTTAATTGTGGCTTCATAGAACGAGTTGGGTAGAGTTCCTTTTGTCTCTATTTTGTGGAAAAGTTTGAAGAGTATTGGTGTTAGGTCTTCTATGAAGGTCTGATATAACTCTGCACTGAAGCCATTTGTTCCCGTGCTTTTTTTGGTTGGGAGACTTTCTATGAGCCTTTTTTTTTCTTCAGGTGTTATGGGACTGTTTAGATGATCTATTTGATCCTGATTTAGTTTTGGTGTCAGATATCTGTCTAGGAAACTGTCCATTTCTTCCAGATTCTCTAGTTGTGTTGCGTATAGGCTTTTGTAGTAGGATCTAATGATATTTTGAATTTCCTCAGTTTCTGTTGTTATATCTCCCTTTTCATTTCTACGTTTGTTAATCTGGATACTGTCTCTGTGCCCTTTGGTTAGTCTGGCTAAGGGTCTATCTATCTTGTTGATTTTCTCAAAGAACCAGCTCCTGGTTTTGTTGATTCTTTGTATGGTTCTCTTAGTTTCTACTTGATTGATTTTGGCCTCAATTGTGATGATTTCCTGCCTTCTACTCCTCCTGCGTGAAATAGCTTCTTTTTGTTCCAGGGCTTTCTGGTGTGTCATTAAGCTGTTAGTGTATGCTCTCTCTATTTTCTTTTTGGAGGCACTCAGGGCTATGAGTTTTCCTCTGAGCACTGCTTTCATTGTATCCCATAGATTTGGGTATGTTGTGTCTTCATTTTCCTTAAGTTCTAAAAAGTCTTTAATTTCTTTCTTTATTTCTTCCTTGACCAAGGTATCATTGAGTAGAATATTGTTCAGTTTCCACATGTATGTGGGTTTTCTGTTGTTTTTGTTGCTTTTGAAGACCACTTTTACTCCATAGTGATCTGATAGGAGGCATGGGATTATTTCAATCTTCTTATATTTGTTGAGGTCTGTCTTGTGACCAACTATATGATCTATTTTGGAGAAGGTACCATGAGGTGCTGAGAAAAAGGTATATTCTTTTCCTTTGGGATAAAAAGTTATATATATATATATATATCTGTTAACTCCAATTGGTTCAATGCTTCAATTAGTTTCATTGTCTCCCTGTTTAGTTTCTGTTTTCCTGATTGGTCCATTGGTGAAAGTGGAGTGTTGAAGTCACCCACAGTTATTGTATTAGGTGCAATGTGTACTTTGAGCTTTAGAAAAGTTTCTTTTATGAATGAGGGTGCCCTTGCATTTGGAGCATATATGTTCAGGATTAAGAGTTCTTCTTGTTGTATTTTTCCTTTGACCAGCAAGAAGTGTCTCTCAGAGTCTCTTTTGATGACTTTGGGTTGAAAGTCAATTTTACCTGGTATTAGAATGGCTACTCCAGCTTGTTTCCTGAGACCATTTGCTTGTAAAATTGTCTTCCAGCCTTTTACTCTAAGGTAGTGTTTGTCTTTGACCCTTAGGTGTGTTTCCTGTAAGCAGCAAAATGTAGGGTCCTGTTTAAGTATCCAGTCAGTTAGTCTATGTCTTTTTATTGGGGCATTGAGTCCATTGATGTTAAGCGATATTAAGGAATAGTGATTATTACTTCCTGTCAGTTTTGATGTTATTTTTTAAATTTGATTGGTTAACTTCTTTTGGGTTTGATGAAAGAAGGTTGCTTTTTCCAGGGTGAAGTTTCCCTCCTTGTATTGGTGTTTTCCTCCTATTATCCTTTGTAGGGCTGGATTTGTGGATAGATATTGGGTAAACTTGGTTTTGTCATGGAATATCTTAGTTTCTCCATCTACGGTGATTGAGAGTTTTGCTGGGTATAGTAGTTTTGGCTGGCATTTGTGTTCTCTTAGAGTCTGCCTGAGATCTGCCCAGGATCTTCTAGCTTTCATAGTCTCTGGTGAGAAGTCTGGTGTGATTCTGATAGGTCTTCCTTTATATGTTACTTGGCCTTTTTCTCTTACTGCCTTTAATATTCTTTCTTTGTTTAGTACATTTGGGGTTTTGATTATTATGTGACAGGAAGTATTTCTGTTCTGGTCCAGTCTGTTTGGAGTTCTGTAGGCTTCTTGTATATTCATGGGCATCTCTCTCTTTAGGTTAGGGAAGTTTTCTTCCATAATTTTATTGAAGATATTTGCTGGCCCTTTAAGTTGTAAATCTTCACTCTCATCTATGCCTATAATCCTTAGGTTTGGTCTTCTCATTATGTCCTGGATTTCCTGGATGTTTTGGGTTACAAGCTTTTTGCATTTTGCATTTTCTTTAACTGTTGAGTTCATGGTTTCTATGGTATCGTCAGCATCTGAGATTCTTTCTTCTATCTCTTGCATTCTGTTGTTGATATTTGCATCTATGTCTCCTGATTTCTTCCCAAGGTTTTCTATCTCCAAAGTTGTCTCCCTTTGAGTTTTCTTAGTTGTTTCTACTTCTGATTTTAGATCCAGAATGGTTTTGCTTAGCTCCTTCACTTGCTTGTTTGTGCTTTCCTGTAATTCTTTAAGAGATTTTTGTGTTTCCTCTTTCATGACCGCAGCCTGTTTACCAAAGTTCTCCTGTATTTCTCTAAGTGATTTTTGGGTTTCCTCCTTATTGGCTTTTGTATTCTCCTGAATTTCTTTCAATTGTTTTTGTCTTTCCCTTGTAAGGGCTTCTAACTTTTGATCCATTTTCTCCTGAATTTTTTTAAGTATGTCCTTCATGTGTTCCTGTGCCAGCATCATGACCAGTGATTTTAAATCCAAATCTTGTTTTACTGGTGTGATGGGGTATCCAGGACAAGCTGTCAAAGGAGAATTGGGTTCAGATGCTGCCATATTGCCTTGATTTCTGTTAGTGAAGTTCCTGCGTTTGACTTTTGCCATCTAGTTCTCACTGGTGTTAGTTGGTCTTGTCAATGCTGGACTCACCAGTGCAAGCTGTCTCTTCCTAGCTGGCCTCTGGTGCACAACTGACCTCCTGCACTGCCTGGAGACAGGGTGCTGTGGCCCAGGCTGTTCAGATCCTGAAGCAGACACCTGAGGGCTCCCGCCTATGGCCTGCTGGACTCACCAGAGCACCCTGTCTCCTCCCAGCTGGCCTCCTGCGTGCCCCTCTGGCCTCTTGCAGGGCCTGGAGATGTAGTGTTGTAGCCCAGGCTGTTCTGGATCCTGAAGAGGAGATCTGAAGGCTCCTGCCAGAGGCCTCAGGACTGGAACCTAAGCTCTGTGGTGCCAACCCACCAGAGCAAGCTGTGTGCTCCCAGTCTGCCTCTGGGTGCACACCAGGCCTCTTGCACTTCTTGGAGACCGAGTGCTGTGGGCCAGGCTGTTCAGATCCCGAAGCAGACACCTGAAGGCTCCCACTGGGGCCTGACACTGAATGTTTCTTAAACCTGATGTATTTGTGGCTATATTTCTTTACTTTCCATTTCAAGGTAGATTTTGTTGCTAGTTCTTCCTCTCCCTGATGCCTCCATTGCTAACCTAATTTTGTAGAATAATCTCAGATATTCAGTTTATGTATCTGAATCAGAACACTGGCAATGTGATTCTAAAATAATACTTCTTTTTAATTAGGTAATTGTACTGGCTGATTTTGTGTGTCAACTTGACACAGGTTGGAGCTATCACAAAGAAAGTTGTTTCAGTTGGGGAAATGCCTCCATGAGATCCAGCTGTGGAACATTTTCTCAATTAGTGATCAAGGGTGGAGGGCCCCTTGTGGGTGGTACCATCTCTGGGCTGATATTCTTGGGTTCTATGAGAGAGCTGGCTGAGCAAGCCAGGGGAAGCAAGCCAGTAAGAAACATCCCTCCATGGCCTCTGCATCAGCTCCTGCTTCCTGTCCTGCTTGAGTTCCAGTCCTAACTTCCTTTAGTGATGACCTGCAACTTGGAAGTGTAAGCTCAATAAACCCTTTCCTCCCAAATTTGCTTCTTGGTCATGATGTTTGTGCAGGAATAGAAACCCTGACTAAGACAGTAATCTTATTTCATCTTTTGAGCACTTCATCCAATGTCTTTCCTTCTTCCATTGTCAGGTAGAAGTGATAGGGAACTAGATTTCTTTGGCACTTTCTCTTCCCTCCCTTCACGAGATGCTCATCATTAAGGAAGAGATCTATGCATCACTTTCCTCTGAATCTGGAGTGCTATAGGATATGCTGAATGCTCTGAGCCTGCTCACTCCCAAGCCTTACATTCACTAGCTGCTTTTATTCTATTCCCTTGGAAGACTTTCACAAGATGTCTTGAAACCCTTACCATCATGCTACAAGCCACAGGAGCATTGAAACATGGTGCTGAATGCTCCCAAATAATCTACCAGTGGATTCTGGTGCCAACATCTGGCCTGCGTTTTTCTCATGGAAAGCAAGCTTTCTGTCCAATCAGGAAGCAGTTGTTTATCATCCTATCATTTGGGCCATAATTGTACCTCTGGGCAGCTCTTACCACAGCAGTTTTTATTGTAGTTCACAGGTACCATCCTGCTTTAATCAAATTACCTATTAGTCTGTCTACTTTGTGGGTTTCAATCTCTTAGATCTAAATGGAAACACTGATGATTTATATCTGTGGTTCTTTTTAATGTCCAGTGAATAAAATCATGCATATGTAGTTTTCTGAGTAGCCTAACTGTGGTCATTGTATTAGCCTGAATATTATGACCTTTACAATTCTACCCCTGCCATTGTTAATCGATACTTGGTCATTTTTGTGACTACTTGTTTTAGATCTCTTTGATTTTAGTGGGAGTTCCCCCTTTGTGCACCTTATCTCTAGGGATAGAAAAGGCAAGGCTGAACTGTCGAGGCAAAGCACCAGATTTCAGAGTGGAGATAATAGATACACTCAGGTGAAGACACTTCACCTTGTTACTCTATTGCTGGTGTTTGTAACTGAATAGACCAATACACATCATTAAACCCATGCATCCCCATGAATAGAATAAATAAAATAAATGAATGGAATAAATAATTTTCTTGTTTCAGCATTGTAGGTCAACATTGACTCTAACTTTCTGGGATTTACATGCACAGTACCTATATGATTTAGGGATAATTTAAGTACTGTATATGAAACATTTTAGTAAAACACAAATTTGTGTGTTACTGCCACATGAGCATCTATATTTATATCTAAACACAGCAGGTTCGATTTGGTATGTATTTCAGAAACATTTCAATATCTAATGATTTTTTGAAACTGTCTTTAATTACTCAGTGTCATAGAATTCAAACAAAAACAACAAAATAAGCACATCAAAACAAGTTTGACTTGAATAAAAATAGCAGGCAGCTGGAGAAACAGGCACACTTTGTAAAATAGGCTGTGTGCATCACACTTTACATATTTATAACTGGGTAGCTTCGTCATTGCTGGCAGTTAGTAGAATGACATTGGTAGAGAAGTTCTCTCACAGTCTTCTTTGACAAAAGAAAGTAGCCAAGAAACGTGTGTGTGTGTGTGTATATGTATGGAGTGTGTGTTTATTGGTTTTCTTGTCAAATTTCCTAGGAGAGTAACACATCCATTTACTTTGGACACACCACAGGTGACATGTCCCTGGTTATCCAAGGGATTAGCAACAACACTAGTGTTGAGCCATCTTCATCATGTCCAAGTTCAATAGCAAACAGGACTGATGTTCTGTACATAATTATGTTAGAGTTATCAAGGAAGGCAATGTATTTGACAAACAAGTAGTTATAAATAAAAATAAGTTCATAAAACATGTAAAAATTTAACACCTGTACAGGATGTATAATAACTTACAGAAAATGATGATAGACAAGTTTGTGGAAAATTAGCACCCACTGAGAGCAAATCAGATATGAGGGTTTTGGATGGTGGGATGGTGGCAGAGACAGTAAATCAATGAAGGAAAAAAATGAGGGTATTTGCTAAATAAACATAATTGTATTGTTATACATACTCATAAACATTTAATTCTTACTGGAATCAAGTGTGGAAGAAAGAATATAGATTATAGACAAAAAATAGTTCTGCTGTTCCTTTCATGCAAATAGAGGATGACATGACACATGTCACTATTCTAAATTGAAAATGATATCAGTATATTAAGAAAGAAAATAATAATCTGAAGGTTACTTTTTTTTCTGTAATGTGACTGGTGGTAAAAACCAAGGCCCAACAACAAAAAACCCTTTTCATGTTTCAAACTGAAAAGTAGTGAGTGAACCTTAGGTTTGGTTCATGAGCCATTCAGTACAGTTATAAGCCACAAGTAGATATTATGCATTCAAAATGCATAAAGATACATCAAAGCAAAGTTATGGGGGAGTTTGGGGGGAATGGCTGTTGAAGAATCTAAAATGTCTAGGTGACAGATCATCAAGAAGATCCACGGATGTGTCTCCACTGGGCCTCCATGGCTCAGTGCTATTTATAATGGGATGTCTGGCTGTGAGTTGTACTATTCTCATCTATTAGTGTAACCTGTTTGTTATTATATAAGAAATTACTCCCCAATTTATCAGTGTCAAAGAATATACATTTATTGCCTCATCATTGCTATGGATTAGAAATTTGAGAGAAGTTTAGTTGGCTTAGTGTCTTATGAGGTTAAGTCAGGATGTCAGCCTCATTTGCAGTTACATGAAGTCTCAGTAAGCTTGGAAGGTCTGTTGAACTCACTTACACTCTGGGGAACAGTTCTTAGTGCTTTGTTATGTGGACCCCAGCTAATACTGTCTGAGGGCCAACTCGAAACTAGCTTTCTAGATTGATTGATCTGGAAACAACACTATGTCTTTTGATATATGAAATTATATCCTGGTATTTCTGCATTTTCTGTAGCCCAGGAGAATTAGGCTTCACTTTTTAATAAGAGAGAAATGTGAAAGATTTTGTGGAAATATTCTGAAGCAATACACACTGAGAATCTATATTATACCACCTGAGAGAATCTGACTATTGGTTAAGACTAATTAGAAAACATGTATCAGTTGAGTTACTAGCAGGGAATTATTCATGGAGATTTGATAATGTGGCTAGTTACATAAATGAACTCAGTATATTTAAAAGCCATAGAGATTTCATAGAATATAGTTTCATAATATATTACCAGAGTGCTAATAGCCTTCAGATTGATACCATCTCAAAGGACTGTGAAATAGGCCAATTTTCTTTTCATTTTAAAAATTATTTTTTTATTTACATCCTAAAAGCTGTCCTCCTCCAGGTCCCCTTCCCAGAGTTCTTCAGCCCCCCTCCCCTTTGCCTCTGAGAGGGTGATCCCAACATCCTGGGCATCTCTTTTCTCTGGGGTATCAAGTCTCTACAGGATTAGGCACATCCTCTCCCACTGGGGCCAGACAAGGCAGTCAGTTCTCTCCTACGTATGTGCCAGGGGCCTCTGACTAGCTCGTTGGTTGGTGGTTTAGTCTCTGGGAGCTCTCCAGGTTGACACTGTTGGTCTTTCTATGTGGTTTCCATCCCCTTCAGTTCACTCAATTCTTCCCCCTAACTCTTCCACACCTCAGTTCAATGGTTTGCTGTAAGTATTTGCATCTGTCTCAGTCAGTTGTTGGTAGAGCCTCTCAGAGGACAGCCATGCTAGGCTCCTGTCTGCAAACACAATGTAACATCAGTAATAGTATCTACACTCACCAATAGACAGGTCATTCAGACAATACCTAAACAGAGAATTGCGGGATCTATCAAATATTTACAGAAAATTTCACCCAAACATAAAAGAAAATACATTCTCAGTAGTTCATGAAACTTTCTCCAAAATTCACATCATACTGGAACTCAAAGCAAATGTCAACAAATACAAAAAAGTTTGAAATAATCCAGTCTTCTATTAGACTACCAAAAAGGTGGATATCAACAACAATAGAAACAACTGAAAACTTACAAATCCATGGAAACTGAATGACTTTGTACTGAATGAAAAATGAGTAAAAACAGAAATTGAGAAACAAATCAAAGACTAGAATTGGATGAAAATTAGTACAATACATACACAAACATATGGACACAAATGAAAGTTGTCCTAAGAGCCAAGTTCATATACTAAGTGCTTGCATAAAAATTTTGGAGATATATTAGCAACTTAAGAGCTCACTTGAAAGTTCTAGAACAAAAAGAAGAAATCACACTCAAAAAGAGTAGATTGAAAGAAATATCAAACCCAGGGCTGAATCAGTAAAAATTAGAAACAACAGCAGCAGCAACAACAACAAGAAAGCAATACAAAGAATCAATTTTTTAAAGAAAATAAGTAATAATGATACACCCTCATCCAAAATAACTAAAAAGCAGAGCTAAATTAACAAAATTAGAGAATAAATGGGGTACATAACAAGAGATACCAGGAAATTCAGAGAGTCATAAGGACATAGATTAAAAATTTATATTCCATGTAATTGGAGAATCTGAGAGAGAGAGAGAGAGAGAGAGAGAGAGAGAGAGAGAGAGAGAGAGAGAGAAATGAAGAAAGAAGAATAATTTTTGAAAGCATATGACTTACCAAGCTTAAGTTAATATCAAATAAGCAATTTAAAGAGACCCATAACTCCTAGTGAAATAGAAACAGTAATTAAAAGTTGAAACAAAACAAAGAAGTACAAGGTAAGATGATGTTAGTGTAGAATTCTACTAGACTTCAAAGAAGAGCTAATGCCCATACTCCTCAAATTACTACACAAAACAGAAACAGAAGGACATTTACTCAATTTGTTTTATAAGACCACAGTTACCCTGATACTCAAATCACATAAGAACACAACAAAAATGAGAATTACAGATCAATTTTCCTTATGAACATAAATAAGATATATGAGATCTTATATATAAGATATAAAAAAACTCACTAATACTTGCAAAACAAATCCAACAACACATCTAAAGGAATAAAAATTAGGCTTCATTCCAGAGATGGAGGAATGGTTCAACATATATAAACTGATAAATGTAATACATCATATAAAAAAAGGAAGACAAAAATCATATTATTATTAGATGCAGAAAAGGCCATTGGCAAAATACAGCATCTTTCATAATAAAAGTCCTAGAGAGATTGGAGATACAAGGGACATAACTCAGCACAATAAAGGCAGTTTGCAGCAAGTCCATAGCCAACATCAACTTGAATGGAGAGAAACTCAAAGCATTTCTACCAAAATCATGAACAAGACAAGATTATTTTATTCATATATACTTAATATAGTATTTGAAGTCCTAGAGAGCAATAATACAAGTGAAGGAGATCAAGGAAATAAATATCGAAAGGTTTGTCAAGTTTTCATTGTTCGCATATGCATATCATATCATATTTTACATAAGTGATCTGAAAAGTCCTACCAGGTAACTTCTACAGTTGACAAGTACTTGTAGCAAAGTAGTTAGATACAAAATATTTCACACAAATCAGCAGCCCTACTACATACAAATGACAAATGGACCAAGAAAGAAATCAAGGTATCAACACATTCCATAATAATCCCAAGTAAAAGAAAATATCTTAGGGTAAGTATAACCAAACAAGCGAAAGACTTACACACTACAAACTTCAAGTCATTGAAGAAGAAATTGAAGAAGCTATCACAGGATCTCTCATGCTCATGGATCCGTAGAATTAATATAGTAAAAATGGTCATTTTATCAAAAGCAGTCTACAGATTCAATGCAATCCCCATCCAACTTTGAATGAAATTTTTCGTGGCTCTTGAAAGAACAATTTTCAACTTCATATGGAAACACACCTACCCATACTTACACACACACACACACACACACACACACACACACACACACACACACACATTAGCCTGGATGGCTAATACAAGAAAAGGGGGGAGGTATCACTATCACTAGTTTCTAGTTGTACTACAAAGCTATAGTAATAAAACCAGCATGGTCTTGGCACAAAAACAGACTTTTTAAAAAAATTTTTTAATTTTTAATTTTTAATTTTCTTCTTTTTTATTTGATATATTTTTATTTACATTTCAAATGATTTCCCCTTTTCTGGCCCCCCACTCCCCCAAAGTCCCATAAGCCCCCTTCCCTCCCCCTGTTCTGCCACCCATCCCTTCCCACTTCCCTGTTCTGGTTTTGCCCTATACTGCTACACTGAGTCTTTCCAGAACAAGTGGCTACTCCTCCATTCTTCTTGTACCTCATTTGATGTGTGGATTATGTTTTGGGTATTCCAGTTTTCTAGGTTAATATCCACTTATTAGTGAGTGCATACCATGATTGATCTTTTGAGACTGGATTACCTCACTTAGTATGATGTTCTCCAGCTCCATCCATTTGCCTAAGAATTTCATGAATTCATTGTTTCTAATGGCTGAATAGTATTCCATTGTGTATATATACCACATTTTTTGTATCCACTCTTCTCTTGAGGGATACCTGGGTTCTTTCCAGCTTCTGGCTATTATAAATAGGGCTGCTATGAACATAGTGGAGTATGTATTCTTATTACATGGTGGGGAATCCTCTGGGTATATGCCCAGGAGTGGTATAGCAGGATCTTCTGGAAGTGAGGTGCCCAGTTTTTCAGAAGAACCGCCAGACTGATTTCCAGAGTGGTTGCACCAATTTGCAACCCCACCAGCAGTGGAGGAGTGTTCCTCTTTCTCCACATCCTTGCCAACATCTGCTGTCTCCTGAATTTTTAATCTTAGCCATTCTGACTGGTGTAAGGTGAAATCTCAGGGTTGAAAAACAGACATGTTGATCAAGGAAATTTAATTGAAGACTCAGAAAATATATCCACATACTGATCAAACCAGATTTTTGATAAAGAATCCAGAAATACATACTGGAAAAGAGACAGCATGTTCAACAAATGGTGCTGGTCAAACTGGATTTCTGCATGTAGAAGAATCCAAATAGATTCATACTTTGCAGAAAAATCAACTCCAAATGGGTCAGTTACCTGAATATAAAACCAGACACATTGAACCTGATAGAAGAGAAAGTGGAGAATGGCCTTGACCTCATTGGCAAAGAAGATTTTATGACCAGAACACTGTTAGTACAGCCACTAAGATCAACAATTAATAAATGGAACCCCACGAAACTGAAAAGATTTTCTCTGACAAAGAACAGTACCACTTGAATAAATCAGTGGCCTACTGAATGGGAAATGTTTGGCATAGAGGGCTAATATTCAAAATATATAAAGAACCAAAAAAAAAAACTGAATGAAGAAAACAACCCAATTAAAAATGGGGCATTGATCTAAGCATAATTATTAAACTCAAGTGACTGAGCAATACTTATAGAAATGATATTCTCGATATTTGCTGTCTGCAGGGACACAAAAGGATCACTAGGTACTGTAACACCCTGAGCTTCAGATTTCTGGTGGTGCAAACCGCTAGGGGTCTGCCTGTTCTCAGGAACTGAGCACATAGGCGGTTCATCCTTAACCTAGAAGTCATCTCCAATTGATAACCTCTCGCAAAAATGAAAATCTAGTTTCCTCCAAGGGAGTCTTACTAGGTAAACAAACTACACTTAAGAGAAGGCATGTCCCACAGCAGATGGCCAACAGAAAATGAACTCAACTGCATCTCCAGAGATTCATGGTCTCTCAATGTTGCATCTGGACTTTTTCTTTTATTATTAAAAAGTTTATTTTATTTTTATTTTCTTTATTTGTACATATTCTTACCCAGTAGGTTCTTTGTTGTATTTATCATGGCTTCCAGTTTAGTGTTTTTATGGGATTTTTTTTTTTTTTGAATGTGAAAATTAGTGTGTCTCTGCATCTATATATATTTCTTGTGTCTTGTCCTGGGTTCTTTTCCTTTTGCATATTTCCCTATTCTAATTTGTTAGTTTTTGTTTTGTCTCATTATATTTTTATCACTTCGGAGCCTGCTGGTTTTCTAATAAGAGACAGAAAGAGAGTGGATGTGACTGGGTGAGGATGTAAGGAGACACGTGAGGTCTAGAGGGAGAAGATTGTAATAAAAATTTGTTATGTGAGAAAGAAACTATCTCTACTAAAAGGAAAAATTTGAGGGAGCTCCAGAAGGAGAGAAGCCCCGCGGCCATACTCGCTGCTTGCCGGGACTGAAAAGGGTCACTAGGTACTGTATCATCCTGAGCTTTAGATCTCTGGTGGTGCAAACTGCCAGTGGTCTGCCTGCACTCAGGAACTGAGCACATAAGCGGTTTGTCTGCCAGCACGCCGGGCGCAGGGCCTGTGTACTGCCTAGTGAGCTGCGGAAGGAGAGAAGCCCCGCAGCCATACTTGCTGCTTGCCGGGACAGAAAAGGGTCACTAGGTACTGTATCACCCTGAGCTTTAGATTTCTGGTGGTGCAAACCGCCAGGGGTCTGCCTGCACTCAGGAACTGAGCACATAGGCGGTTCATCTGCAAGCCAGTCCATCACAGGACCTGTGTCCTATGTGAGAATCAACAGAGGGAGTGACCCCCACCACACCATCTTCGTTCCATAATAGAGCAGACAGAGAACACCTGGTTGACCTTGACATCCTAAGTATAACATTGCTTGAGGCAAGACTGAGAAGGGTTCCAAAGGCACAAAAGAGGAAGGCAGCACATCAGTAATCTGCACCAGAAGAAACCCAGTCATCCAGTGTTGCAGAGAACCTTAAAGATCTACAGTAGGTTGAAGCACCAGCCAGTGACAATAAGACCATCTAACACCTGGGAGAACTAGATGGCTAACGGCAAATGTAGGAACTTTACTAACAGAAACCAAGGCATTATGGCAGCATCTGAACCCAATTCTCCAACATTAGCAGGTCCTGGATACCCCAACACACCAGAAAAACAAGATTTGGATTTAAAATCACTGGTCATGATGCTGGTACAGGAACACATGAAGGACATACTTAAAGAAATTCAGGAGAAAATGGATCAAAAATTAGAAGCCCTTACAAGGCAAACACAAAAACCATTGAAAGAAATTCAGGAGAATACAAAAGCCAATAAGGAGGAAACGCAAAAATCACTTAAAGAAATACAGGAGAACTTTGATCAACAGGCAGAAGTCATGAAAGAGGAGACACAAAAATCTCTTAAAGAATTAGAGGAAAAAACAAACAAGCAAATGACAGAACTGAGCAAAAACTTCCAGGATCTAAAAACAGAAGTAGAAACAACTAAGAAAGGACAAAGGGAGACAACTTTGGAGATAGAAAACCTTGGGAAGAAATCAGGGAACATAGACGCAAATATCAACAACAGAATACAAGAGATAGAAGAAAGAATCTCAGATGCTGAAGATACCATAGAAACCATGGACTCAACAGTTAAAGAAAATGCAAAATGCAAAAAGCTTGTAACCCAAAACATCCAGGAAATCCAGGACACAAGGAGAAATCTAAGGATTATAGGCATTGATGAGAGTGAAGATTTACAACTTAAAGGGCCAGCAAATATTTTCAACAAAATTATGGGAGAAAACTTCCCTAACCTAAAGAGAGAGATGCCCATGAATATACAAGAAGCGTACAGAATTCCAAACAGACTGGATTAGAACAGAAACACCTCCTGTCACATAATAATCAAAACCCAAAGGTACTAAACAAAGAAAGAATACTTAGGGCAGTAAGAGAAAAAGGACAAGTAACATATAAAGGAGGACCTATCAGAATTACACCAGATTTCTCACCAGAGACCATGAAAGCTAGAAGATCCTGGGCGGAGCTCATGCAGACTCTAAGAGAACACAAATGCCAGCCAAGACTACTATACCCAGCGAAACTCTCAATTACTATAGATGGAGAAACCAAGATATTCCATGACAAAACCAAATTTACACAATATCTTTCTACAAACCCAGCCCTACAAAGGATAATAGGGGGAAAACACCATTACAACGATGGAAACTATACCCTGGAAAGAGCAGGGTATTAAGCTTCTTTCATCAAACCCAAAGAAGATAACCATACACATATAAAATTAAAATCAAAAATGATAGGAAGCAATAACCACTATTCCTTGATATCTCTTAACATCAATGGACTCAATTCCCCAATAAAAAGACATAGACTAACAGACTCGTTATGTAAACAGGACCCTACATTTTGCTGCATACAGGAAACACACCTCAGTGTCAAAGACAAAAACTACCTTAGAGTAACAGGCTGGAAGACAATTCTACAAGCAAATGGTCCCAGGAAACAAGCTGGAGTTGCCATTCTAATTTCAGATAAAATTGACTTTCAACCTAATGTCATCAAAAGAGACATGGAAGGTTACTACTTGCTGGTCAAAGGAAAAATCCAACAAGAAGAACTCTCAATCCTGAACATCTATGCCCCAAATACAAGGGCGCCATCATTCATAAAAGAAACTTTACTAAAACTCAAAGTACAAATTGCACCTAACACAATAATTGTGGGTGAGCTCAACACTCCACTCTCACCAAAGAACCGATCAGGAAAACAGAAACTAAACAGGGAGACAATGAAACTAATTGAAGCTTTGAACCAATTGGAGTTAACAGATATATATAGAACTTTTCATCCCAAAGCAAAAGAATATATCTTTTTCTCAGCACCTCATGGTACCTTCTCAAAAATAGATAATATAGTTGGTCACAAGACAGACCTCAACAAATATAAGAAGATTGAAATAATCCCATGCCTCCTATCAGATCACTATGGAGTAAAAGTGGTCTTTAGTAACAGTAAAAACAACAGAAAGCCCACATAAACATGGAAACTGATCAATACTCTACTCAATGATACCTTGGTCAAGGAAGAAATAAAGAAAGAAATCAAAGATTTCTTAGAATTTAATGAGAATGAAGGCACAACATACACAAATCTATAGAACACAGTGAGAGCAGTGCTAAGAGGAAAACTCATAGCTTTGAGTGCCTCCCAAAAGAAATTCGAGAGAGCATAAACTAGAAGATTAACGGAACAACTGAAAGCCCTGGAACAAGAAGAAGCTAATTCACACAGGAGGAGAAGAAGACAGGAAATCATCAAACTCAGGGCTGAAATCAATCAAGTAGAAACCAAGAGAACCATACAAAGAATCAACAAGACCAAAATCTGGTTCTTTGACAAAATCAACAAGATAGATAAACCCTTAGCCAGACTAACCAAAGGGCACAGAGAAAGTATCCAAATTAACAAAATTAGAAACGAAAACGGAGATATTACAACAGAAACTGAGGAAATGCAAAAAACATCAGATCCTACTACAAAAACCTGTACTCAACACAATTGGAGAATCTGGAGGAAATGGACATTTTCTTAGACAGATACCAATTACCAAAATTAAACCAGTATCAAATAGACCATCTAAACAGACCCATAACCCCTAAAGAAATAGAAGGGGTCATAGATAGGCTTCCAACCTAAAAAGGCACAGGACCAGATGGTTTCAGTGCAGAATTCTATCAGACCTTCAAAGAAGACTTAACACCAATACTCTTCAAACTTTTCCACCAACTAGAAACAGAAGGAACACTACCAAACTCCTTCTTTGAAGCCACTATTATGCTGATACAAAAACCACACAAAGATCCAACAAAGATAGAGAATTTCAGGCCAATTTCCCTTATGAATATCGATGCAAATATACTAAATAAAATTCTTGCCCATCGAATCCAAGAACACATCAAAAAGGTCATCCAACATGATCAAGTAGGCTTCATCCCAAGGATGCAGGGATGGTTCAATATAAGGAAATCCATAAATGTGATCCACTACATAAACAAACTTAAAGAAAAAAACCACATGATCATTTCATTAGATGCTGAAAAAGCATTTGACAAAATTCAGCATCCTTTCATGCTAAAAGTCTTGGAAAGAACAGGAATTCAAGGCCCATACCTAAACATAGTAAAAGCAATATACAGCAAACCGGTAGCCAACATTAAACTAAATGGAGAGAAACATGAAGCAATCCCACTAAAATCAGGGTCTAGACAAGGCTGTCCCCTCTCTCCATATCTTTTCAATATAGTTCTTGAAGTCCTAGCTAGAGCAATTAGACAACATAAGGAAGTCAAAGGGATACAAATTGGAAAGGAAGAAGTCAAACTATCACTATTTGCAGATGATATGATCGTACACTTAAGTGACCCTAAAAACTCTACTAGAGAACTCCTACAGCTGATAAACAACTTCAGCAAAGTGGCTGGCTACAAAATCAATGCAAGCAAATCAGTAGCCTTTATATATTCAAAGGATAAACAGACTGAGAAAGAAATTAGGGAAATGACCCCCTTCACAATAGCTACAAACAGCATAAAGTATCTTGGGGTGACTCTAACCAAACAAGTGAAAGACCTATATGACAAGAACTTCAGATCTCTGAAGAAGGAAATCGAAGAAGATCTCAGAAAATGGAAAAATCTTCCATGCTCATGGATTGGCATGATTAATATAGTTAAAATGGCCATCTTGCCAAAGCCAATCTACAGATTCAATGCTATCCCCATAAGAATCCCAACCCAGTTCTTCATAGAGCTAGAAAGAGAAATTCTCAAATTTATCTGGAATAACAAAAAACCCAGGATATCTAAAACGATTCTCAACAGTAAAAGAACTTCATGGGGATTCAGTATCCCAGACTTTAAACTTTACTACAGAGCAATAGTGATAAAAACTGCATGGTATTGGTACAATATCAGGCAAGCGGATCAATGGAATAGGATTGAAGACCCAGAAATGAACCAACACACCTATGGTCACTTGATCTTCGACAAAGGAGCTGAAAGCATCCAGTGGAAAAAAGATAGTCTTTTTAACAAATGGTGCTGGTTGAATTGGAGGTCAGCATGCAGAAGAATGCGAATCAATCCATTCTTATCTCCTTGTACTAAGCTCAACTCCAAACAGATCAAGGACCTCCACATAAAACCTGACACACTGAAACTAATCGAAAAGAAACTGGGGAAGACCCTTGAGGACATGGGCACAGGGGAAAAGTTCCTGAATAGAACACCAATAGCTTATGCTCTAAGATCAAGAATTGACAAATGGGACCTCATAAAACTACAAAGTTTCTGTAAGGCAAAGGACACTGTTAAAAGGACAAAAAGGCAACCATCAAATTGGGAAAGGATATTCACCAACCCTACATCTGATAGAGGGCTAATATCCAATATATACAAGAACTCAAGAAGTTAGACCTGGTGCATCTGTAGGCAGGCTGTAGGGATGCAACTTGCACTAGTGAGTCCGTCTGACCGGGCAGAGTGGAGGATCCAGTCCAGAGGCCTCTTGCGGGAGTCTTCAGGTCTCCACCTCTGGATCAGGAGCAGCCTGGGCCATGATTCCAGTTTCCAGACAGTGTAGAGGGCCAGCAGTGTACCTGGAGGCCAGCTTCAGGGAGGTAGCTTGCATGGGTGAGTTGTGCATTAACAACAAGACCAACTAATACCTGTGAGATCTAGATGGCAAAAGGCAAATGTAGGAACATTACTAACAGACATCAAGGCAATATGGCAGCATATGAACCCAATTCTCCATTAACAGCATGTCCTGGATACCCCAACACACCAGAAAAACAAGATTTGGATTTAAAATCACTGGTCATGATGCTGTTACAATAACACATGAAGGACATAAATAAATCTTTTAAAGAAATTCAGGAGAAAAATGATCAAAAGCTAGAAGCCCTTATAAGGGAAACACAAAAATTACTTAAAGAAATTCAGGAGAATACGAGTAAAAAGATAGTAGTCAATAAGGAGGAAATGCAAAAATCACTTAAAGAAATACAGGAGAACTTTGATCAACAGGCAGAAGTCATGAAAGAGGAAACACAAAAATCTCTTAAAGAATTGCAGGAAAACACAAACAAGCAAGTGAAGGAACTGAGCAAAAACATCCAGGATCTAAAAACAGAAGTAGAAACAACTAAGAAATCACAAAGGGATACAACTTTGGAGATAGAAAATCTTGGGAAGAAATCATGGGCCATAGATGCAAATATCAACAACAGAATACAAGAGATAGAAGAAAGAATCTCAGATGCCGAAGATACCATAGCAACCATGGACTCAACAGTCAAAGAAAATGCAAAATGCAAGATAGTAACCTTCTTTCATCAAACCCAAAAGAAGATAACCAATCAAATATAAAAGATAACCTCAAAAATGATAGGAAGTAATAATCACTATTCCTTAATATCCCTTACATCAATGGACCCAATAAAAAGACATAGACTAACGGACTGGATATGTAAACAGGATCCTACATTTTGCTGCATTCAGGAAACACACCTCAGTGTCAAAGACAAACACTACCTTAGAGTAAAAGGCTGGAAGGCAATTTTACAAGCAAATAGTCTCAGGAAAGAAGCTGGAGTAGCCATTCAAATATCAGATAAAATTGACTTTCAACCTAATGTCATCAAGAGAGACACTGAGGGACACTTCTTGCTGGTCAAAGGAAAAACACACCAAGAAGAACTCTCAATCCTGAACATCTGTGCTCCAAATGCAAAGGCACCCTCATTCATAAAAGAAACTTTACTAAAGCTCAAAGCACACATTGCACCTAACACAATAATTGTGGGTGACTTCAACACTGCATTTTCCTCAATGGACCGATGAGGAAAACAGAAACTAAACAGGGACACTGTGAAACTAATTGAAGCTTTTGACCAATTAGATTTTTTATTTTTTAGTTTATTCGATATATTTTTTATTTACATTTCAAATGATTTCCCTTTTTCTTGTCCCCCACTCCCCGAAAGTCACATAAGCCCCCTTCCCTCCCCCTGTTCTCCTACCCACCCCTTCCCACTTCCCTGTTCTGGTTTTGCCTTATACTGCTACACTGAGTCTTTCCAGAACCAGGGACCAATTAGATTTAACATATATATATATAGAAAATTTCACCATAAAGCAAAAAAGTATACCTTTTTCTCAGCACCTCATGGTACCTTGTCCAAAATCAACCATATAATTGGTCACAAGACAGACGTCAACAAATATAAGATGATCAAAATAATCCCATGCTTCCTATCAGATAACTATGGAGTAAAAGTGGTCTTCAATAGCAACAAAAACAACAGAAACCCCATATACACATGGAAACTGAACAATATTCTACTCAATGATACCTTGGTCAAGGAAGAAATAAACAAAGAAGTCAGAGACTTTTTAGAATTTAATGAAAATGAAGACACAACATACCCAAATCTATGGGACACAATGAAAGCAGTGCTAAGAGGAAAGCTTATAGTCCCGAGTGCCTCCAAAAAGAAAATGGAGAGTGCATACACTAGCAGCTTAATGACACACCTGAAAGCCCTGGAGCAAAAAGAAGCAAATTCACCCAGGAGGAGTAGAAGGTAGGAAATCATCGAACTCAGGGCTGAAATCAATCAAGTAGAAACTAAGGGAACCATACAAAGAATCAACAAACCAGGAGCTGGTTCTTTGAGAAAATCAACAAGGTAGATAAACCCTTATCCAGTCTAACCAAAAGGCACAGAAAGAGTATCCAGATTAACAAACTTAGAAATGAAAAGGGAGATAAAACAACAGGAACTGAGGAAATTAAAAAAATCATCAGATCTTACTACCAAAGCCTATACTCAACACAACTGTAGAATCTGGAGGAAATAGACAATTTCCTAGACAGATATCAAACACCAAAATTAATTCTGGATCAAATAGATCATCTAAACAGTCCCATAACCCCTAAAGAAATAAAA